>NW_005842005.1:803397-836606 GCF_000455745.1 Alligator sinensis
GGGGCGGGGGACACAGCGCGCCGGGCTCCCGCTGCCTGGCCTGGGGGTCGGCGCTGACGAGCCTCCGCTGGGGGCGCGCAGGGTCCTGCCCGGGGGCTGCCTCCCTGCGGCCCCCGAACCGGGGAGTTATTTGCAGTGCCCGGGACACAAGGTGCAAATGTGGGGGGAGGAGGAAGAGCCACCAGAAATGATAGCGCTGCAGAGAGGACCCCCGAGTACTTCCAGCAGATTCAGCTGAATCTTTGAAGTTGCTCGAGTCCCGGCAGGGGCTGATCCCCGCAGCCTGGCAGCCCCGGCTCTGCGGTCAGTGGGCCCCAAAACAGTAATTGCGCAGGCAGCCAGATACAGGGACCCACGTGTAAGATAACCCGGGGGCACAGGCTTCAGAAAATGGAAAATAGCTCTTAGAAGGAGTTTGGGCTTGTGTATGTGCAGCATTACCATTCCCTCCCTCGCCACCTACCAGCAGGAGAGCGCTGTTACGGAAATACGCGGCAGGAGAATGTGGTTGTATTGTCATGCTCGGGTGTTACAAGCTTCAGTTTTAAAACCTGTTACTCTGATAAAGCTGCTGTCCTTTAGCAAGGTATATCGTCTGTAGTTACATGGAGAATGATCTGCTTGGAAAAATGTATCTCTTGCATTTCAAGTTTCATTTCAATGTATGATTCTGACGAATTGTACTGACTCGGATTTCTGCTGTTTTTACAATTTCATGTTCATCAGCATTTTCATTTTCCTTTCTCTTCTTTCTCCTGTGGGTATTTTCTGGCAGGTACGATGCTCCTTCAAAGGAGTCTTTGAAAATTGCTTCGGTTTTGTGATGAAGCAGATTTTGAATTCAGTTGTCTAATTTACAGGTCTCATAATGTGAAAAAGGGATTAAAAAGAAAGAGCAGTGCAGTAGTTTTCTCAGTTCAGAACCTGTGACACCTCATGCCTTTTAAGTGAAATCACTGTAATAGTCACTCACCATTTTGTTATTCTTCAGACTTTGTTAATAAACCTTTGATATTTTCTTGGAAGAGTAGGTGCCCTTAGCCTCTCTCTCCCTCTCTTTTTGGAAGCCTGTTTTACCAGACCGCTGGTGGCTTCGGTGTTTTGTAAGTGACAGGCAAACCCTTCTCAAAAGTTTCAGTCCATTGACTTGTGGCATGCCTTGAAAGAGCTATCTCAAGGCAGACCTATGGCTGGCAGCTGACTGCAGGCTCCCTGGACAACTTGTTAGCTGTCTGGCTTTCTCTCGGAGCTAACAAGTTCTCTATTTGGTGATTGGTCACTAGATTTGAACTGCCTAGTGGAAGTCCAAGATACAGGTTAGTGCCTGGCTGCCTGCTGTACTGAATTTAGCTAGGTAAAAGGCCTTAGCAAATCTGCACGTATTTTTGGTGGGGCAGAGGTGAGGGTTCTCTTTCGTAAGCTCCATTTGTTTTTAGCCACATTGTTTCTCTGCATGCAGGTGAGAAGGAGCCATAATCTGATCCTTGGAAAAAAGCTGTAAATTGGCTTCCCAAATTCAGGCAATGGGGTTTGCTAGACTAGCTGCAAATTGGCTACTGCAAATGTAGCTTGGTTTCCTAGCCACAAAAAATGTGGCAAATAGAAAGGTTTTGTCAAGAGTAATGACTTTATTAAGGTTCTTTCTCCAGGAGAGTATTTGTAGTGTAAAAAAGATAGACCTCCTTTCTCAGCCAGAGTTCTTTAGTTCCTATCCATTAAGCAGAAAAATACCAAGGTGAAATGGATAACATCTGTTCCCTGGATAAAAGTGTACTTTGGTGCACTGTGTACCTTGGTGTAGTGTTGGATCTGTCCAGAAGGGAAGTTTTCCATTGGGAGTGAAGAGCATAACTGAATTCTTGAGCACTTGCTTTCTTATGATAGCTACTATTGAGCATTTTTGTTTTGTTTTCCACAAAATAAAATATTAAAATATTTTATATATTCAACATACTCATGGGTGTCACTTGACTTGATCCAGTGTCTGTTGAAATCAGTGAAACAAACTTCCATTTACTCCAGCAATACAGGATCTGGCCTCTAGTGATGCCAAAAAGATGCATTTCTACCACTGTAGTTGTTTTAAGAACAGTGGTTCAAATATTGAATTAAAACACCAGAAAATAATTGTCAGGGGAGAAGATGACACTGATATTAAGGACTGCTGATTTCAAACAATTCTTATCAACACACAGTGCAGAGAAGAAATATACAAAGTACCAGATTTTATTAGTTTTTTCCTGGAATTTAGCTAATCCATTTTTGCATTTGCAAATGACAGGATGCAAGTCCTGCAAGGCAGGTACTGTTGTCCTTGGCATTTGTCTGTACTACTTCATGTGTGTTCACAATCTCTGCCTGGGGTCCCTAGTTACTTCTAGATGATGTGGTGGTGATGATTATGATGATGATGTCATTTAGACATGCAAATATCTGCTTGATCCTGTAGATCATTACGCTGAATTACACCTTCAGATTGGTTCTGGAATTGTTTGTGTCTGCAGGTGATTGCAAAACTACAGATGCAAAAAAAGAGACTTCTATTTTGAAATATGTACCAAAAATACAGTTCAGGAAATGTGAGCCTGTAGTATTTTAGTAGACCTCTTAGATAATTTAGTCTATTTCTCTGTCTGTGTGAGATTGATCCTCATTATGTATTTACTCCTATTTTAGACTCTTTGTTTTCAGTTTCCCAGGCAATAGAGCTTCCACCATTTCCCTTGTGAGAATTTTTCACAGGCTAACAAACTTCACTATCAAGACTATTTTATTGTGATTTAGGCTACATTTTTCATTTCTTAATGTCATAATTTTACTCCTGCTTATGCATGGTGCCACCCTAAATCATTCTTCCCAATTTTTGGTATTTGTACTTCAAACAGTCAGGTGTGAAGAACTTCAGGGTTGCATCTCCAGCCACCTCTTAATTCAGATTTGGTCAGATTCAGATACAGTATGAAGGGGAGGAATGCTACTGAGTTAAATTTTCTTAACCTTATCTAAAGTGGGCGCATATTATCTAAGTTTTGCATGCGGCATGTTAGACAAGTCAGCCACTCTTTGGGCTCATCTGTCATACCTTGGTACAAAAGTTTCAGTAATGACTGAATTTGCTAACTGTTATTGATTTTTAGAAAGACTTTTTCACCATGGAATAAACTTGGAACAGGGAAAAGAAAATTCAAAGATAGCAATTAAATTTGTGCTTCCTGTTGTTTAAATCATTATTGCAGATGTATCCTTTTGAACAAATATGTTCTTCCTTAGCACTCTGCTTCATCTTCTCCTTGATTCAACAGTGAGGTCTTAATCATGCATATGTTGACATTTCACTGCCTCTTACTGGGGAAATGAACTTAGGCACTTAAACTTCACTGTAGGATCAAACAGGAGTACATGGATTTCGAGGGAACCAACCTGTGTTCAGATAGTCATTTCTTTTTTTGTTAATAAAAGTAGCTAAAGATATTTCTTAAAACATATGAAAGATAAATGGACCTAAGACTTATTTTTTTCCCATTTGAAATTCCATATTTAAAATATTAGTGTTATTGTTACATAACTGTTTATAGGAAGGGGCATGGAAACACAGTAATTTGTTATTTAATATTATTTCTTTGTATACTTATTATAACTTTTCTTCATCTCATGAGATCATTATAAGCAACATTTAAGGCTATGTTTTGCAAATCTTTTTAATACTCAAATATTAGGTTTTCTAGGATATAATCAGATCAGATGTATATAGGAATTATTCAAGGGTTAGGAAATAAGTTGCAGGATTTAAGTTCCATAGTTATACCTTGTGTTTTAGGCAAGTTAGGCAACACAGATTCTTTTTTTTGCATAACTAATTCTCTCTGAGATCTTAGGAAAAAATAAAGAAGTAACTAGTGTATCAAAGCTGTTACATCTACTGGGCTGAACTATTTTGATGATTCTTTGCAGAGACCTTCTGAAACATTCGCATGGTTGTTCCCTAGTACACTGAAACCAGTGCAGCTCCACTGAATTCTATGGCCCTTCTCAAATTTACATCAAATGAAGATATTTCTCCAGGTCTTTAAATTTAGTGAATAATGAATGTCTGGAGATGCTATGGACTAGCTACTTTGTTTTCTTAAACAAAAGTTGTTGAAAAAAGCAACCTTAGGGGAAAAATACCTCTAGGTTTCTTGTTCAGCAGATATGGCATTACTGTAAAGTAATATTTAGAGCAGTCTATAAACTGAATTAAATGAGGAAACTTTTCTGTATAGTAGATGCAATTCCTAGAAATAAATTAGAAGGGATAGGCACAGCGGTGGCTTTCAGCTCTGCGACAGAATTCTGAGCTTAGTCTTCTGGTTCCATTTTTTCCCATTAAAAAAAAAAAGAAGCAAAGCTTTGCTTTGTCATAACTTAGTTGTGATACCTGCTCAGGAATGGCTCAGCGATACCAGCTCAGGAGGTGTTGCAGTGTATATCATACACGAGGTCCTTGTGAGTGAACTATGTTAGGAAGTTTACTCAGCATCTACCAACATTGTGTGTGATTCTAGGTACAAGTTCAGGGGCTGATCCAGGGGGGTACAGTGGTGCAGACTTGCCCCCCATTCAGTCAACCATGCCACGGGAGCAGCAGCCAGGAGCTTTTTTTAAATCCCCGGATCAAGTGAGAATCTCTCCCTTTCCTCCTCTCTGCTCATCAGCACCTTCGCTCTCCTCCCCTGCCTACTACTGCCACAGTTTCTGGCTTGCCCTGGGGTGAGGGCATTGGGGAAGAGGTGGTGGGAGGAGCTCCAGAGTTATTTCCAGTATCAGCCAGGGACAGTGGCAGCAGTGGGCAGGTCCTTCCTCTCTGTCTGTTGCCTGGGTATTCCCTGATAGCCTAGGAGCAGGTTGTGGTGGGGGGGGGGAAAGGCAGGGGAACCTGCCAGCTGCCACTGCCACCCCTACTATCTATAGCCAAACCTGGCTCCATATGCAGCCCAGCTGGAGTGGCTCTGGTGCACCTTCCCCTCCCCACTTCTCCTCCATGTCATCTAGGGGCAGCAGCAGCAGCAATGGTGTCAGGGGAAATGGGCTGGGAGGGGAGGGAAGGAAAGAGGAAGGGACACGCCAATGAGCATGAAGAAGGGAGCCGAGAAGGAAGATTCTTATTTGCTTGAGGGACTTAGGAAAAAAAGTCTGCTTTTCTGCTCCTGTGCTGAGTTCTGCCTGCCCTGGTGTGCGTGCAGATGGCTGGGTGCTGGGGTGAAGCCATTCCTGCAGTGCAGATCACTGCTTCCACAAATCACTGCTTCTACACCCCACTTTACAAAATCCTGGATCCACCCATGTACAGGTTGCTACTCTTGCAGCTTCTTAACTGTTAAATGATCAAATTGGGAAACACCTGCTCCCAGTGTAGGTCTGAGCCATAGATTAGGTGAACAAAGCTGCAGTTAACTAGTAGTTCATGGGAAATTGTGAGAGTACCTAATCATCTTCTTGTGCCATGGTTGTTTAATTGTACTATGAGGTATCTGGAGATTATATTACTTGGAGACCTGATGAAGAATGTCTTGCATTCAAAAGCTTGTCTAACTTGATCCCAACTAAATAGTTGGTCCAATAAAAGATATCACCCTAAGAGTGCCCCTTGCATTGATTGACATTCTATCATGAGTTTTTCTTGTGTTTATAAATTATCAAGTATAATTTATCAAGCATCCTTCATTGAATACTCTACAATATCTAGAATGAGTACAGAATGAAACATCAGCTTTTTTTGCTTTGCTTTCTTTTGTTTTGTATCACTGCCTTGTGGTACCTATTGAAATCTTTTTAGAGTTGTGTCAAAGACTTCAGCTTGAGTAGGACAGGGGCCCATGAAGTTCTTAATTATTTTCTTCTGTGAATTAAATTAAAGAACAGTATTAAGAAAAGACAAAGTAAAGAGACAAATCCCTCACAGAACTGTGAGAGAATAGACACAATGGGCTGGAGTTGCTTTTCAGAGAGATTACAGTCTATTGTGTAAATATGTGTCTCTGAACTGTATGGATTATGTAAATGTGTATTTCGAGATTTAAAATACATAGTATTGATAGGGCCTGCTATAATAGGATATATAAATATTTATCTAGGGAGAATTAAAGACGTATTATTGTACATTGTTCTTACCTATTCTATATACATTTATAAAGGGCTATTTAAAAAGCGTACATTATTTACCCAAAACAGTGTGGTAAAAACAGTAATACACTTTTATCTTTTTTAAAGTGATATTAGTCATCATGTACCTATATAGTGGGATCCATTTAAAAACCAAGATTACTCAGCTAACTGGAATCTTTAGCTTACCATATGATTATATTATTTTAGGATTTTCTGTGGGCAGTGTCTTCATGATCTTTTTGGACATCTATCATGGATCTGACATTGCAATGACTTAAATATGCACATAGTTTTATGTGCATAGTTTTAAATATGTGCAAAGTATCCCATGGATGTCTAAGTGTTTGTGAGATGAGGGGTCAATCTTGATATGATAGAAATAATAGTTCAAAATAACTGATTTGTTGTATAAGGTAGCATCTCCTTTGAATACCTTTTCTCCGTTTGAACATTAGAAGTCAGATTATGTAGCCTTTCTGCTCACCTGTAGCCTAGTTGAAGTCAGGAGACCTTCTGATGGGCCTAATCCTAAAAGGTACCATGTATGTAGCTTTGGTCCCTGTAAGTAGGGCAAGCAGGTTATTGGTTTATATCGCAGAACTTAAAATTAGCCCAAATAGTTCTATTTATGCTGTTTTGAGCGCCGCATTTCTTGGGCCACATTTCAACCCAGACAGAAATTTTAACTCCCATGTTAAAACTACCTGAGCTTGATTCAGCACCTGTGCGGGGGGGTGCGGGGGTGAATAATTCCTTACTCTACAAGCAGTGAGCTCAGTGTGGCTATTTGCAAAAATAATCCACATGATTAAGGGAAGCATCCTCAGAATTCTTGGAAATGTATTTGCTACAGAAAAGAAACTTGGCTATAATATATTTGACTCTGTACAAAAGTAGTTTCATAGTAGGTAGGGTCGGAAGGGACCTGAGCAGATCATCAAGTCCGACCCCCTGTCATGGGCAGGAAAGAGTACTGGGGTCAAACGACCCCGGCTAAGTGATTATCTAGCCTCCTTTTGAAGGCCCCTAGAGTAGAAGTGAGCACCACTTCCCTTTGAAGTTGGTTTCAGATCCTAGCCGCCCTGACTGTGAAGTAGTGCCTCCTGATATCTAGCCTGAATCTACTCTCGGTGAACTTATGACTGTTATTCCTCGTTACTCTCAGTAGTGCTCAGCGGAACAGGGACTCTCCCATAGACTGCTGGTCCCCCTTGGCCAGTTTGTAGACAGCCACCAGATCCCCTCTCAGCCTTCTCTTGTGGAGGCTGAACAGGTTCAGGTCCCTTAGCCTCTCCTCGTAGGGCCTGCCCTGCTGCCCCCTGATCATGCAAGTGGCCTTCCTCTGGACCCTCTCGATGCTGTCCACATCCCTCCTGAAGTGCGGCGCCCAGAACTGGACACAGTACTCCAACTGTGGCATGACCAATGTTACATAGAGGGGAGGATCACCTCCTTGGACCTGCTCGTGATGCATCTGTGGATGCATGACAAGGTGTGGTTAGTCTTCCTGACCATGTCCCCACAATGGCGGCCCATGTTCATTTTGGAATCAATAGTGACTCCAAGATCCTTTTCTACTTCTGTGCTGAGAAGAAGGGAGTTCCCTAGCCTGTAGGTATGCTGCTGGTTATTCCTCCCCAGGTGCAGTACCCTGTACTTGTCAGTATTGAATCCCATCCTGTTCTTATCCGTCCACCCCTGTAACCTGTCTAGATCTAGTTGCAGCCTGTCCCTCTCCTCCAGCGTGCCCACTTCTCCCCACAATTTAGTGTCATCCGTGAATTTGAACAAGGTGATTTTCACCCCCTCGTCCAAGTTGCTGATGAAGATGTTGAACAGTGCAGGCCCAAGGATCGAGCCCTGGGGGACCCCACTGTCCGCATCCCTCCAGGTCAAAAAAGACCCGTCCACCACCACTCTCTGGGTGCGGCCCTCTAGCCAATTTGCGACCCATCTGACTGCGTAGGCATCAACACCACAGTCACCTAATTTCTTCATGAGAATGGGGTGAGAGACAGTGTCGAAGGCCTTCCAAAAGTCCAGAAAGGCTACGTCTACTGCGACAACTGCGTCCAAGGATTTTGTGACTTGGTCATAGAAGGCCACCAGGTTGGTCTGACAGGACCTGCCTCTAATGAATCCATGTTGGCTGTCCCTAAGCATGATCTCCCCTGCTGGTCCCTTGCAGATGTGCTCCTGGATAATTTTCTCAAAGAGCTTCCCCAGGACCAAGGTAAGACTAATGGGCCTGTAGTTTCCTGAGTCCTTCCTCCCTTTAGTGGGCATGCAAACAAATCACCGTGTAAAGAAGGGTCAGCTGTTCCATGGTAACTGCCCCATGCACACTCCTACCTCTCAGTAAATGAAAGTTAACTCATGGAAGTGCATAAAATGTACTGCAGAGTAGCTGGTGGTCTGTAAATCCCCATCCTCATTTACCCTGCAGCAATTTGTTCATGTGCTCTTGCCCTTGGCTGTTTATCACTAAGTGGTTTGTCTCATCAGAAGTGAGTACAAGGCTACTGAAAGTTAACCAACCAGAAAGGAGGTTAATGAGCTAGATCAGGGTATGATTGAACAGGTTTCTGTGTCAGAACTCTTTATATTAACATGCAAATATTAATGCATGTTGAAGAAATGGAGTACTCCCTTCAAAATGCAATTTAACAGTAGTAAGATGACACAACAGTCTAAGACATCATTTCTCTAAGGTTTATTGGATGAGTTCTCTTCCCACACTCTCCAGAGCAAGTGTGTGTCTGAAAATTGTCACCTTATTGGAGGAAACAAACAATCTAAATGGAGCAAGCTCATGCCTGCTGCAGTTGATGAAACCTGTCATGTGATTAGCATTAGCAGGAATTGGCCCTTTGTATGACACATTTTATCCCACAGTGGCTACCTTTCTCTGAACTTTACCCTCTGAAAATAAAGGATTATACAAAGATGTCAACAGAGACATAACTGTAACATAGCTGTAGTTAACTCTTCTTTAATAACTGTGGATTAATGGCAGTTCTATCAGGCTTGCTATCTAACAGTTAGCAATAGCTTGCTTGTTTTCCATACTCTTTTTTTCTTAACCTCCCACTGAGATTTTTCAACATGCCTGTTAAACATTTGAAAGATCAACTCGTGATGAATTAATAAGGACTTTGTATGTTTGCAACAATATGATTGCTTTTACTATTCAGATCAGGACAAGGAATCATAGAGACACTGATGATACAACAATGGGATTTAGACTGTCTTTAATATCTGTTGTTATGTCAGATGCAGGCAGCTGTGTCCACTCATAGATCTTCCATAAATATCTTTCTCCAACTCCTGTTTTTAAAATTAGATGCATGTATTAAAAGGTAAAACAAAAAATAGCCCAGCTTCTCGCCTTCCCCCACACACACAGAAGCAATGTACTTCTTTTTATGTTTTTAGAAGCCTCATGGAAATGTTAAGTCAGGGGAAAAGCCTCATCTGTACAAAGCACACAGTGAAATTAACAGTGCCTGATGTATTATTTTTATTAGTTTTTTCATAAAAAACCCATTTTTTTTCAAAATCAATTTCTTTGGGGAGAAGTAAGGAGCTGTCAGATTTTATTTTCATTTCCTGGACCCTGTTCCTTTCCTTTTTAATATTTCTTTCCACTCCCCCTCGTAAGCCTGCACTGAACAACCATACTCTCTTAAGCAGAAGAATGCTAAACAGTGACCTCTTTAAAGTCCATCAAGTCTTCTGTTTGTGTGGTCCTTGCAGGTAGGAAAATCATAAGAATGAAGCTTGGTCTTCAGAAAAGGCTGTCCAGCCTAACTCTGATAATTGTCCCAGTTAGAAATGTATGAATAACAGATTTTTTTTTTTTTGAAGGGGGGGGGGGTGTCTGGTGCTCAAACAGAGAAACAGAAAAATACAGAAAGACAAATTCTAAATTTACTCTGGTAGACTGGAACCAAAAATACTGTGTTCTGATTTGAAAAAAAACACCAAACCAAACGCAAGCTAATGATTTCCCCCCCTCCCCCACAAAAAAAGGAGCAAACCCAAAAAACAACCTAAAGAAAACAACCAAACAAAAAATCCCAACCATGCAAATTTATTTTGGGTTGAAGAAACTTTATTTTTACCTAAATGAAATGTTGTTTTGAAAAGTGAAAAAGTTTCCCTGTGGAAATGTTTAAATGAAACATTCTGACCTTAGAAACAAGTTTTATTTTTTTCCAATACTATGTGCTGAATTTAGCTTGTGTTGTTAGCCTTTATCAAAATAATGTTTATTGTCCTAAAATGTCATTATTCAGCAAATAAACAATTTGTGTGCTTCTGTGCATGTCTGCATGCACACTAACATGCACATCCCCCCCGCCTCTCAGCTCCTGGCAGGATGAAAACAAGGGACCACTTTTAGAGATGAATTCTGATTACTTCAGTGGTGATGTGCTTTGTTATAACTACAAAACACATCACCACTGCGGTGGACCACTGGGCTGGCTTACTGCTTTAAAAACAACAGCACTAGGAAGGATAAAAAGAGGGTGGGCCTTAAATCATTGTATTGATGGATGCCATAAGGTATCTTCAGTATAATGATAGATTTGTCTCGTAAATCTTCTGTTGTCAGACTGAGTTAAATGCATGGAAGGCAGTGCTCGGGGATTTTGAGAGGTAGTTAGTTAGCTGTGTTAGTCTGAACCAGGGAGAAGGCAGGGCAGGTTAGTATGTAACAAGTGTTTGCAGGACCTGGCTCAGGTTTAGACGACTTTATTTAAGCCACTTAAACCTGAGTCAGGAGATACACGTGCAAGTATTTGCTGGTTGTGGGCAGCAGAGGCAAGTAAGATGGGGGACAGGCTGGTGGGATTGGAAGGGCTTCAGGTCCATGGAAAGTTGGTGGGTCTGGGGAGGGGTTGGTAGGCCTGCAGTTGGGGTTGGTAGGTACTCAAAGGGGGTAGGGGATAGCCCAGCCCAGGCCAGGGGTGTTAGTCAGGAAGTAAAAATATCCTGGTCAGGGTTGGGGGTGGTAAAAACATCACAGGGCTGTGACAAGTGGCTGGAGTTTCCCATCACTGGGGCTGTGCTGTGAATGCATGCAGGCATTCACTAGTGTGGATTAATCCTGACTTAATTGAGTTAACGCTTTGGCAAGCTAAAGTTAGTTCACCTCTGACACAAGCTAACTTCGGATTGGGCATACCATTTTTAGGGCAACCTAAGTCTTGTCAACACTTGTACACCAGCGCATTTACATCACCCTAACCTTGTTAGGGCAATCTAAAAGTAAAGCTGCAGATACTAAGTGGTTCAAAGAGGCATAAGCTTTCATAGGTGACAGCTGACTCATGAAGTAGTAAGTTTGAGAAAGCCAAGGCTTTTTGAGCCTTACCTGGATTTGCATCATGTTCAAGTCCTGTGTGATGCCTGGACCATTGCCTGCTTTCGCACATGTAGAATCTAATAATATAAAAGCCTAAGTCTGTCTGTCTGTAATGCTTTATTTACACTCTGATTGGCTGACAGAAACAGCCAATCAGAGTGCTCCAAGCGTGGGGGAGCACTGCCATGATGTCCGCGCCAAGGACCAGACGGGGAGGAGCCAGGGCCAGCAACACTTCCTGCAAGAGGCAGAACAGTGGCAGCATGGGGCATTAGGTGGCAGCATCCTAGGGCTCCATCCTAGCCCCCTCCCTACCCTGTCATTCTTGACGACCATGATTCCAAAGCTGCTCCGAAGACCAGATCTAGGGTGGGGAAGCCGGGACCTCGGCTCTCCCACCCCAGTCCCTGCAAGAGGCAGAACAGCGGCAGCATGGGGCATTAGGCGGCAGCACTCCATCCCAACCCCCTCCCCCGCTCGCTCTCCTGTCATTCTTGATGGGCAATTGGCTAGTTTTTAATAATTTTAGAATGGGAGAATGCATTATTCTATTTGAGAAATGAAAAAAGCAGATATTTGTAGACACATGGAATGTTTATTTCTTATCAGCCTCATTACAGATGTGCAGATGTGAAGCGTCTTCCCAGCAAGATGTCATAAAGACTTTTTTTTTCTATTTTTTAATGCTTTCTTGAAGATATTCCTCTTTGAATCCCTAGGTAAATTTTAACAATGACTACTTTTCAAGTTGTCTTATTATTTATCTTTTATTTGTGTTCTGTGTTCTATTCTATTCTATTCTATTCTGTTCTGTTTTAAGCAGTAAAATAGAATAGAATCGCTTCTTGGCCTTTTGAAGGCTCAGATCAAGTGTATACCTGCATCTAGGACTTCCATGTTTAAATACTGGACCAGAGGCTAATGTGGGTTCCATTTCTCAACTTTTAGAGGAAACACCACTGTTTTCAATAGAATTTTTCTTAATTTATACTAATGCCACTGTGATCACAATCTGGCTAATTATTTTGTTAAACTGAGATGATACCAGGGGATTAGAATATAGGAGACCAG
Source organism: Alligator sinensis (assembly GCF_000455745.1). Classification (NCBI taxonomy): domain Eukaryota; kingdom Metazoa; phylum Chordata; order Crocodylia; family Alligatoridae; genus Alligator; species Alligator sinensis. Next base: position 815,984 of record NW_005842005.1, read on the forward strand.
GTCCTGTTTCTTCCAGTAGCATTGGATTTTGAAGGCTTGTCAACATGGGAAGTTATTTAGGAATACCTGTTCCTGATGGTCTCTTTGGAAGGAATGTCTAATTTATTAAAAAACCCCACCCTATCTTCTTATGAATAAGCTATTCTATGCAAACAAGCCTTAAGTATTCCTGAGTGTATCCCTGAACTGTGTCTCAGTTTTCTTTTTCCAGTACTGAGAAATGAATACTTACCTGCCTTTTAAAACCACTGGTTTATCCATGGATGAAAAGTGTTATAGGCAGTAACTGAAACATTGTGTAGCATTGTTCAATTATTGTCTATGACACTTTTCATCCATGGGTAAACCACTGATTTTCAAAGGCAGATAAGTATTCATTTCTCAGTACTGGAAAAAGGAAACTGAGAGACAGTTCTGGGACCTACTCAGGAACACATAAGGCTTGTTCCCAGCAAGTTTAATTGTAAAGCTCCCATTGACTAGTCTAATAGAGTGCTTCTGAATATCATGTTTAATATATACATCTCATATGAAACCTGCCATTCCTTCATATATATTAGATATACTGATATACAGCTTAGCCTTTATCTGTTATTGATATGTTCTATTCACACAGCTTGTTTCAGATGAACAAACCCTGTCATTGTAACCCTAATGCAATACACAGCTCAAGGGCACAGGAGTGAGGAAAAAAAAGCTGTTTTATTTTTTCTAGCAAACATTCAGTAATATTGGTTTTTAAATTTAATTCTAACTCAGGGTTTGTTTACCTTCCTAAAATGGGAGACCAGAGTTTGCAGTATTTTTGTCATCTATAAAATCAATTGCATGACCTTAAAAATCCACTGTTGAATCATCATCAGTGGAACTGCTACATACCAACACCCTCCTTTGGAGTATGGCCTATTACTAATGTTGTTACAATTGTAACAAATATATTTGAACAGTAATAATAGCTAATGCATAATCAAAATATTTTGTAACATGTTTATCTGACATAGATAGCAAAGAGATAGTTTCAAAATGAATTTTCATGCGAGAGCTGTTGTATGGAATATAGGGTATTAATTAGTTTTTTCCAAACCAGCTCACTGTTCATAAATGCTTACAGCGAAAGTATGCTATTTAAGATATGTTTAGAGATAAAATAATTCAGATCTTTTATGCAAGTTGGATAATTATAGCTCTTTTAAAATTTTGTATTAATATTTCAGTATTTAGTTTGTGGACTGAACATCTTTTCCTGTACTTTTATCTTGTTGTGTTATTACCACTGGTAAGTGAAATAGGACCCTCCTTCTGACAGGGGTGGGTCACTAGGAATACATTACTCCAGTACTCCAGAGTCTGCACTGGGTTCCAGTAGATTTCCAGGTGCAGTTCAAGGTGCTGGTTTTGACCTATAGAGCCCATAATAGCCTGGGTCCTACATACCTGAGGGGCCACCTCCTCCCTTGTGTTCTGCTGCAATTCTTAAGGTCAGATGTGGCTCCTCTTTTATTTGTAAGCTTCAAATTACATTGTAGATTGGGGCAGGCAATTATTTGGGATGGAGGGCTAGTTAAGGAGTTTTGCTGAGCTGTTGAGGGCCGGGGGGTGGGGTGGGGGAGAGCAAAATTGATCCTATCCGGCCTGCCAGCCACTGCCAGGAGCCTGAGGAGGAAAGGCTGCATCCTGTGCTGCTCTACTCTACCACAGCCAAGGCCACGCCGGGCAGCACAGTACGCAGACTTCTCTGCCCCCCCTTCATCCATCCTCCCCCCCCCCACCTGGCTTCCTGTTGGTGTTGTACAGTCCTGGCACCATGGCCCTCGGTCGCTAGGCCTACACAGGACAGACCACGGTGCAGCATGCCAAGTAGCTGTCCTACCCACAGCAATGAGCCGCTGCTGCCATGCAGCATGCTGCCATGCCCCGAGGAACGTCGGGGTCGGTTTCCCCAGGCAGAGCCCAACCTGCGGCCAGCACAGACTAGCAGTGTCTTGGCAGCAGCAACTCATTGCTGTGTGTGGGACAGCTGCGCAGTGCACTGCATCACACTCATGCAGGCCCAGTGGCTGTGGTATCAGGACTGTGCAGCTGCAGCACCAACAGGAAGCCAGGCAAGGGAGATATGGATTTGGCGGGGGGGAGGGGGGCAGAGGAGTCTGCGTGCTGCCTGGCCCTCCCTCTTCAGGTTCCCAGCAGCAGCCAGTTGGCTGGATAGGATCAATTGGTGGGTTAGATATGGCCTGTGAGGCATATTTTGCCCACCCTTTTGTAGATGCTACTGGAAACAAACAAGAAATGTAAAATCTTAATTTTTAAGCAATAAACACATACTGAATTACCAAAATGATAGTGATGTAGATTCCAAAAGACTTTGTTTTGAATAGGCATCTCAGGCTAGATTGTGGCATTTAGCTATAAGCCTAACTTGTTATAAATCCATAATGCCCTAAGGACAGATTCAAAAGGAATTAAGCCTCAAGAAAGTCTCTTTACTAGATTGTCCTTTTGTGAGAATGTTTTGTGTTTTGACTGAGAACAACTGCAACTAGAATTGTGTACATCAAATATCAAAATGCAAAGCTACATGCTAGCAAAAAACCCCCCAACCCAGTAAGCATGCCCTATAAATAAGCCACTTGTTCCATAAAACATTCCAGCTGTCAAGGCCATGTGACATTCTGTTTTGATATTTGTTGTTTCCCACATGATTTTAGCAGAAGCTCTTGGGAACTGAGACTCTTTCAGTACTGTTTACACTTACACTATTAGAAAGATAAGTAATGTCAATCTGGAATGGACAATTTTTTCAGAGATGGATAAAATTAGATGCCCCTGGACAAACAAAAATGTGGAATCTTAAATTAGCTTTAAGCAGTAAACACATGCTAAATTACCAGCCTAATAATGCTGCTGATCCCAGAAGACGTGGGAGTTCCACTTGCTTGTTCGTCACTGTGTTTTTGTTGGTCCAGTTCCTGGTATTTTGTAGCTTTTCTCTTCACATTATTTAATTAGTCTACTTCCTTCTATGTAAGATGATTATATGCCCTTCTGCTTTAGTAGAAAGCATGTACACAGGGTTTCCAACTCTATTAATTTACAGACTGTCCATAAAAACAAGGCTAAAAATGTCTGTCTGTAAAGTCTGTTTAAACTAATTGAGTCTCCTGTAAAGAAAAACAATAACCAAGCAACCAGGAGCTTGATTGAAGATACCTCATCAGAAAGGCTGAAGGCAAGCATTGAAGGATGGACAGAGCAGAGCACAGCTACCTGGTATCTGCTAAGCACCCTACAAGGAGCATTCTTTCCGGGCTTTGTAACCCACTCTGCCCCCAGCCATATGATGTTGCTGCTGCATCCTGTCACCTGTCTGTAACACTGCTGGCAGTCACAAGTTGGTATACAGTAGTCCTTCTTTGGGGATTTCTGCTGATATGGGGGTGAGGCTGGTGGGGGGCAGTTTAGGGGACAGCATTGTGTGGGGTACAGTCGGTGTCAAGGTATGGAGGTGAGTAGGGAACTCCTAGGGTAGGGGCAGAATGATGTAAAACCATTTCTGCAGTCAAGCAGGATTGCTAACCCAAGACCCTTTTTCACTGCTAATCTGCAAAGTTTTTACTCGTGACCGAATTTTTTTACTCTCGTTACTATTAAACTAAATTTAAAACTGGCCTTGTCCAGAAGGGTTACATCTACATTTCATAAAATATGTCAGTAAAAACATCTCAGTAAACCCTGCGTATACAATAGCAAATACAAAACTCTTACAGCTGAATCTGGGCTGATTAAGCTGCTTGGTCTTGTAATTAGTCCATGCTCAGTAATCAATCTTCACTTGGATGTGGAAGCACTTCGTTTGCTGTGCACTCACTCCTGAAGTGCAAATGCACATAGCAACCACAGCTGCTTAACTCTGGGTGTATGCTTCTTCCGGGTGCTCCAATATTTATCCCAGAGGTTGTGACACTTATAAAAAGCAGTTTCCTGGAGAGTGTGTGAATTGGGTCCCTACCCGCCATCTGAATATTATGTTGAACTGACAAAGAGTGAGTACATTGATGAAGACGGTCTGCTACAATAAAACAGAAACATTGATAATGACAATGTAAATTGAATGGGTTTAGAACTATTAAAACACATCAGCATGGGAGCTGGGTAGTTAATCTAACTGTGATGCTATCAGCAGGCTGTGCTTGAGGAAACATGATTATTGCTGTGTTTTTAGTAGTGAAGACCAGCCTCGTGCCCCAGTTTCTGAACTGTATTTATTTATGTTACATCAAAGGCTAAACAAAGTATAATAGGTGATTGGGCGATACGATTTATTTGCAGCTTCCAAACTGCGCCTTTGTCTTAGAATCAGATAAAAATGGTAAATGCTTCCTGATCTATAAATGAAAGTGCTAGAAAATCTTTGTCCAAGTACCACACAGAGGTGTCCTGTCCCAAGTTTAGATTTAGTGATCAATTTAACTTTGTAACGAGAATTACCTTTTTAAATACATAGTCACATACCCACCTCAAGATACCATGAGTATCCAAACAACTGCCTGCTTTCCTTCCTTCCTATCCATCCAGCAAGAAGGACTTGGCCTCATGTACAGGAATAATAGATTCCAAATACCTATTATCATGGGGAGCAGAAATTACACTACATATTTAACCTAAATGTTAAATTTAATTTAATTTTTTTGTTTGTCCATGTTTTTCCCTGTAGTTATTCAGTTTGGATTATGGTCCTTTTGTAGATTGTTTATCTGCTGTAAGGAAACCCTCTAGAATTTGCCTTATCTTAGACATTGTGACCCTAGGCCATTATGGGCTTTATAGATCAAAACCATCACCTTGAATTGCACCTGGAAAGCCAGCCTGGTATATCGGTGACTGTTGCTGGTAGACGTTGTAGGGCCTTGGCGCCCTCTTTGTGGGTACCTTGCCTCCCAGGGATGTCAGGGTGAGACCCAGTCTCAGTGCTGCCTATATGGTCCAGGTGCTGCTCCTTCTCGCCTGCCATGTCTTTGATGTTGTTGTTTGGGAGGCAGTTCCCTGTTGTCTCACCCCTGGGGTGTCTTTGTGGGGCTCCAAACCTCCCCTTTACCCCACCCTTACCACATCTTCAGCCTGGGTAGATGCTGCTCCCTGGAGGTCTCCCACGCTGCCCGCCTTGAAAAGGACAGGCCTTCCTGGCCATCAATCTTCGGCAGTCTGCCTCTCGTCTCCGGGTCAGCTTCCCCTTTTCTAGAGAACTAAACCTGCCCCATCTGGGGCCAACTATAACTTAAACTGAATGTCCAACTTGTGCCGGTGGGGCTGCCAAGATTTACTCTCTCAGGGCCCTTGATCCTTTGGGGATACTCATCCATCCCCTTTCCTCCTAGTACGCGTGGGTACAGGCAATTGTCCTGTGCCCAGCCTCTACCTGTTCCCCTGGTGTCACCTGCTTAGGGCCTGGCTGACCTGTGGTACAGTTGCCCTGGTCCTTCTGGTCAACGTCCCCTCCTTCCTCCTTCTGGGGGCTCATGATCCCCTGTGCTTTGCCTGCTGTGGGGCTGTCTGTGGATGCCTAGCCACAGGGAAAAGGTGTCCCTAGTCACGATGCCCAAGTCCCTGATTGGAGCCTTGTGGCTCTCTGGCAGCATCCCACGTAGTGGTTGTCCCTCTGTGGGGCTCCCTTGCCCCTGCCAATCCCCAAAGCCGCCTTCTTCCTCCCTGGTCAGGGTCCTCCGGCAGGCATCCAGCTCCTTGCTGAGGTAGCTGGAGTTGGAGCCCTCCGGCTCTGCAGCCGGTGTCCCACAGCCGACGGTCTGCTCCCAGCTTCCCAGTCCAGCGTCAGCTGTTTCCCCAGCTGCCTTTTGAGCAGCCCGCACTGCTCAGAAGCCACGCCCCCAACCTTCACTGATATGCAGGGTCAGGCAGCTGTGGAACTGCCAAGCCTATGCTTGTATTTCCTCCCGGCTGCTGCTTGTCCCGGCTCCTAATGTAAGTGCTGGGATGTGTTGGTCAGGGTTCTGGGCCTCTTTAAGGGGGCTTCCGCCTCCCCTCGCACAGTGACATAATCCCTCCAGGTGTCTGCACCCCAGCAGCTTCTGTCACTGGGGCTAGGGACAGAGGGCATTTTTACACATGTAAGCACCTGGCGCTGTGATGCTTACAGCTGTATAAGTGGCAAAACATGCATCAGCACTGAGAAAATGGCAGCAGCTTGGTTTTGAACTAAAACACCTCAGAGGTGCTTAAGTTCAAAAGTGCACTGACGCCATTTCCTGTGCACTGACATGCATTTTGCTGCTTATGCAACTGCACGTGGTGCAGTGCAGTTTGCTTGCATCCGAAGCAGACTTGATTAATCGAATCTGCTCCAAAGCAGCAGATCTCTGGCACATCGTGGGGAAAAAAGTAGGTGTATAAATGCCCAGAAGTTGCACACAGACTGGTTTAAGTGATCAGAAACTGGTTTAAACCTGTAACAGAACAAAAGTTCAGTGTACAAAAAACAATTTCAAAATGACTGAAACTGGTTTAAGATTAACCTGGTTGATTGTAGTACCTGACTCAGCTGATTTAGGTCAAACTGATTTATGGAACTTATGTCCCAGACCCCTTCCTGGTTCAAGTTAAATCAGTTCCCCAGCATGCTGTGCAGCTCTGGGCTGTGCTGTCTGCTCGAACAGGGCAAGGCTGTCCCTGCCACACTGCTTCCTAGCCCCAAGCAGTGAGGACTGGCTGATAAGGGGGTGGGGGTGGTACAGCTGCTGGTGCAGCCTGGTCTGCCTGGTGGGGGCAGAGCAGCCCCTGCCAGATTTTTTCCTGCTGGAGTGGAGGGGGCTGGGGTGGGGGCCAGCAGACTCATGGGGAGGGATGGGGAGTAAACCCTCCTGGCTCCCCTCTCCCACCCACACAGGACCATAGGCCAGGTCTGCCTGGCTTTCCCCTCTGCTTGCTGCTCTACTGGCAGGTGCTGTGGCCAGAGCCGGCCCGGGCAGTCCCTCAGGTGAAGGTGGGGCAGAGAGGGTGATTGAACTCCTCTGTCTCCTCTCTTTCCCATGGGCACAGGGTCCCCAGCTGGGGTCTGCCTGGCTTCCCCCTCCACTGGCCCCCCTTCACCTGAGGTGCTGCCTGGGTGGGGGATGTGACCAGAGCTGGCCTGGGCAGCACCTCAGGTGAAGGGGGGACAGAGTTGGGGATTAGAGAGGGGAGACAGGGGAATTTAATCCTTCTTCCTGCCCCGCTTTCGCCTGTGTCACTGCCCGGGCTGGCTCTGGTCATGCCCTCTGTCGTGCGAGCAGGCAGCAGGGGGAAAGCAGGGGAGACCTTGGCTGGGGTCCCCATGCCCATGGGAGAGAGGGGAGACAGGGGAGCTTAATCTTTCTCCCTCCCCACTTCACCTGAGGCGCTGCCCTGGCTGGTGTCTGACCATGCCCCCACCTTGGGGACAAACCTGGCAAGGGCAAACCCTGCAGGCCAGGGTGGGCATTTAAATCCCTCCCCAGTCATACTCAGCAGCTTGCCAGGGCCTGGCAACACCCCTTCACCAGCTTCCCTCCAGCCTTGCTGCTGCTGCTGCTGCTGAGTGCAGCTGCTCTAATGCCCCCTGATTTGTAGTCTGAGCTACCGCATTTCTGGAATCAAAAGTGAATGTCTGTTTACTTGTAAATCAGTTCAGTCTATGCAGGTTAAACTAGCCTGCAAAGATCGAATCAATTCAGGTTCGGGCTTTTTGAATGTCTGTTCTTAGCCTGGGAGTTTAGAGGAATGATTGGAGTGCTGAAATGCCCTCAGTGATTCTGAACTTCTGAACAATAAATCCTTGGGACAGAGACACCCAGATGAAACTAATACTGCTCTAACTTGCTCTGAAGCCAAGGCAGCCACAGGAGCTCTGGAACATGGAAGTGCAAAGCTGGCATAAAGTCACTTTTTCCCCATTCTTGGTACCCTTTGCTGATATGCCAGTGAATCAGTTTCCTTGAGCTTATTCTGCCAAGTGTTTATTCCATGGTCCTCTTCATGAAGGTAAACTGAAAATCTTAGAATGTGCCTCAGTCAACTGTAAAATCAGAAAACTTACGATAGGACTAACAAAGAAGACCAAGTACCTCAACTCTTCAAAGATTGGAGCATTCTCTGCTTGCAGGATGCCAAGAAGTTTTGTTAGGTTTTTAAATAAAGTGCTTGTAGTTTTTTAGAGTTTCTTTGTTCACACACCTGCTTCCAATGCAATCATGAATGCCTTGGATTGAGTATAAGTTCTAAGTGTCTATGGGAAGGGGAGCACTTTTTGAGCCTCCAAATTTTCTATCTAATCGTCTAGCTTAATTACATGTAAAAGGAAGATGAGATCTTTTCTGGGCTGAGAGTTTCTTGGTGCACCAGTTGCATTCAGATTCTGTGGCCTGGTCCAAATCTTTGTGCCGTGAAGCCTATTTTAACTGAATTACAGTCCTTCATAATCAACATATTTTTTAAGTAATGGAATACATTTAATAATGGTTCTATTTCATATTATTTAAGATTATTTATATTGGGTAGTACAGAAAAACTAACAGGTTTTTTATCACTTGTAGTTCTCTGTGACAGTTAGGATTTCTTGGACGTGACCAGATTGTTAAAAAGCAGCTGACTAACAAATAATGTAGCAATAATACAGTATTTATTTTTAGATTTTTCCAGCAGAATGATAAATAGATGTTGTACTGTTGCTTTGCTGCTAGCTGACAAAGGGCAATGAACTATATCTCTGAATGCCCCCTTCTGTTGGCTTCAATACAATGCAATATCTGTGCTAGTATCTAGACAGCAGCTACATATAGTATGAAGATAATAAATGTTATGTCCCTGTGGCCAACACACTTGAACTCGTGTAGCATTTATCCCAGTAAGTAATTTGAAGGTATGAGGGGGATTTGTGAAGTATTATGGTTTTTAGATAGATATGATGATATTTCTTAGGAACATGTTTTCTTCCTGGCATGTGCCCAGCTCCCTTTAATTCTAGAAACGAAGTTGTGCCTGGATGTAATATAGAAAAGAGCTACTATAATCAAGAAAAAGTAGCTTTGAGTGGAAACAACTGATACACAGCATACACATATACATCTATCTTTTTGTCCTTGCTAAATCATGAAGTTGGATGACCCTTGGAGCATTTCTGAATGTTGTGACAAATAGAACATAAAGTATTTTGAGAAGCTCACCACACCAGCTTGTGGCCAGCACCATGACAAAAATATCCCTCCATACAGGTGTCTTAGAGCTTATTTTGCAATTTCAAAAGCAGATTGAAAAAAACCAAAGTGAACCTGTTGCCAATGAAACGCTCTAGAGCCTCTGATTCCCTTGTATCAAAAATGGCAAAACCTCCCTTTCAACAGATGGATGGGGAAAAGTCACACAGTAGGCAAGTAAATGTCTTTGGGGCAGTAATGAAAAGCAAAGCAGAAAAGGGAATGGATCAAAATAAGGGCAGTCAAAAAGAGAATACCAAAATAGGAATACCAAAAAGAGAATTCTGGACAGTGTCCACTAGTCCAGTAAAGTGTCAGGGGAGTCAATGAACACAGTTCAAAAGACCCAGAGTCAGATAACTCTACTTTATTTCAGCCTCCTTTTCTGTGCCAGAAGAAGGCTGCTGAGGAAGTTTCTGGGCATAGCAAGTCTACAGATACATTACAAATAAACAAAATGTCTGAGGAAAATTGCAGCTTGATTCCTTACAGAGGTAAAGATTTCTGGAGGAGATGGAGAAAGGACAGCAAAATAGAACAGTAGAGGTGGGTCTCCCTCTCTCCACAGAAAAAGGCCATTATTGGGGAACTCGTTAAACCACGGCCTCAACACATCCATTCTTGTAGCTCCATTCCTCGAGGAATCCGTTTCTAAACACTTGGAGGAGAAGATGATAGGAACAGTCAGCATGGATTCACCAGGGGCAAGCCATGCCTGACCACTCTTGATTACCTTCTATGATGAGATGACTGGTTCTGTGGATGCAGGGACAGAAGTGAATTTGACTTTATACATCGACTTTAGTAAGACTTTTGATATGATCTCCCACAATATTTTTGTAAGCAAGCTCAGAAAGTACGGGTTGGATGTTTAGACTGTACGGTGAATAAATTGTCTGGATTGTCAGGCTGAAAGGGTAGTAATCAATGGCTCAATGTCTAGTTGGCAGCTGGTATCAAGTGGAATGCCCCAGGGGTCATTCCTGGGGCCAGTTTTGTTCAATATTTTTATCAGTGGGAGAGGGGATGAGGTGCATCCCCAGCAAGTTTGTGGATGACACCAAGCTGGGGAGGTGGAATAGATGCACTGGAGGATAGGGCTAGGTTTCAGAGAGACCTAGACAAATTGGATAATTGGACCAAAAGGAATCCCACAAGGTTCAATAGGGGCAAATGCAAAGTCCTACACCTAAGATGCAACAATCCTATGCACTAATACAGACTGGGGACTGACTGGCTAGACAGCAGCTCTGCTCTGCCCTGCCCCTTGGGGTTACAGTGAACAATAAACTGGGTATATGTCAACAGTGTGCCTTTGTTGCCAAGCAGGCTAATGGCATACTGGGCTGTATGCTGGAGCATTGCCAACAGATTAAGGGAAGTGATTATTCCCCTCTATTTGGCATTAGTGATGCCACATCTGGAGTACTGTGTCCAGTTTTGGGTCCCTCACTACAGGAAGGATGTGGACAAATTGAGAGTCCAACAGATGGCAACGAAAATAGTTAGGGGGCTGGAGTACATGATGTAGGAGGAGAGGCTGAGGGAACTGGGTGTATTTAGTCTGCACAAGAGAAGACTGAGGGGGATTAAATAGAAGCCTTCCAGTACTTGAAGGGTGGTTACAAAGAAGATGAAGCTAGACTTCATTGTTTTCAATGGTGGCAGATGACAGAAGAAGGAGCAGTGGTCTCAAATTGTAGCAAAGAAACAATCAGAGAGATTGTGGAATCTCGATCCTTGGAGGTTTTTAAAATCTGGTTAGACAAAGCCCTGGCTGGGATGATATAGTTGGGGATGGCCCCAAATGACCTCCCGAGGTCTCTTCCAACCCTAATTTTCTATTATTCTATCCCAGAGTTGCCAAGTTCTGTACATAATGCGTATCAAGGTAGAATAAATATTGGCCTGCATGCTGACAGATGTAGAATGACTCAGAACTTACCATAATAGTTGGACACGAAGGCGAGGAAATACATGGCATGGACGATGATTGTGTTCAGGTGTTTCTGAGGCACAGTTTTGAGGAGAACTGACTAAATCTTAATGGGCCAGCTCAAATGGTATGCTAGAAGTCGCTGAAGGTAGAGATTAAACGCACATGTTAGAGGACAGGAAGGGTAGATAACTCCATATATTGAACAAACTTGGAGAGACACTCAGTCCTGTTGTTTGTTGTGCAGGAGGTCTCTGACCAGTTAGAACCAGCTTATCCTGCATACAGAAATCCTGCCGTGGAGGTCTGTTTCAGCACTGTCCACTCGGCATGGTCCACCCCCTGCCAAGTGATAAAGGAGACAAGGCAGTCTACAAGGAGAGGAAGTGAAATGCTAAAAAATCCTGTCTTCCAGCAGGAGCAGCACAAGACTGTTTGCTATCCTAGAGAAATGGAATTTTGTCGTTTTCCCTTGCACCGGGGACCTCACGAGGGCAGGCATCAGTCAGCCCCAGGCCAGCGGCTCAGAGTTGCCCTGCTCACTTCTGCACATGGTCAAACTCCTGAGGCAGCCCCCAGTGAGCACGTATAAGTTGCATGCATGCATCCTTTTTGCTGCCCCCTTCAATTTGCTGCCTGTGCTGCTTGTCTGTTTAGGCCAGCCCAGTCCTCTGGGAATCACAGAAGGTGAAGGGAGGGTGAAAAAAAAAAGGACATCTTTATATGTGCTCTAGGGGCTTGGGGGGACGCATGCTTTAACTAGAGTGGCTCTCTGCAGCTGCTGTAATTAAAGTGCCCACAGCATCTCATGTATTCAGTATCACACACTTAAAAATGGCGGCAGGGGTGCTTTAGTTAGCGTTCAACAAGCTTTAATTAATGTGCCCCTGCTGCCATTTTGAAGCACAGGGATGCTGAATGTACAAGACATTGAAGCTGCTGCAGTGTGCTAATTATTGAGTCTGCTCCAATGCACTGTAATTATAGCGTGTCCAAGCAGGCATCCCGCATGTCTACAGGCACTGAAAGGTTTTATAGACTTAAAACATCTGTGGGATCTGTACTTTATGGGGAGCATGCCCAATGTCTGGGAAAGGGATTTTATAGATTCTTTATAAATCCCATTGAGATCTGTGGACCCACCACACTCAACAAAATAAGGAACTGGAGCTTGAAACTGACTATAAACTTCAGGGTTTGGGAAAACAAACAGGAAATTATATGGTAGACGATCCTGGTGTAGAATGGAAACATACTTTAGGGCCAGTTTCATGCAAAGGGTATGTGGCATGAAACTGAGAGAGAGCTTTTAATATTTTTTTCTAAGCATTTTCTTTCTTTGAAAGCTATCTGCTGAAATTCCCTGACCTAAGAAATATACTTTAGATGGGAGATGAGATATAATTTAACAAATTAACATCATGCACTTGATTTTACAATGAGATTTTAATCATCTTTTCTTAATTGGATATGTTTACATTTTCAAGATGGTCTCTTGATTTTGCAAAAACATATGACATAGAATGAACTAACAAGTTGTTAATACTTTTGATTTCTCAGTATGAAATGAATTAAAAGAAACAGTTATCGGAGAAATTTATCAGAGTGGGTTAATAAGCTTTAAAAGAGATGGAAATCCATAATAAAAGAAAACAAACTACTTGAGATCATACAGTTGCATAAAGTAATGAAATCTTTCCTTCATTATGCAGTATTATTGTCAAGATTAGAGGGTATCTTCTTCTTGAAAGCAAGGAATTCAAGAGGGGTACATCAGAGGTACATGTATATTGTACTCTTCAAAAAACCCAGGGAGGTTTTTTTTTTCTTTTTTCTCACTAAAGGGGTAAAAGCTTCACTTTGTATTTTTCTGCAGAATTTGAGGCCTCAGCATCTGCGTATCTATGGATAAAAACAGTTGTTCTCTGGATGGTAGGGATATGAAAGAGGGATTTAGTTGAGGAAAACTATAAGACTATATAATGCCTTTGGTTTGCAGGCAGAGTCTTACTGTCAAAAATTCATAGTTTGAATAACTGCCATTTATGTGGGATGTTAAATGCATGTATAGCATCTCACAGGATGTGGTTGTTTCACAAAGCTATGACATAAAAGCTGTAGATCCTGACCTTCCAAACATTTCGACTCATGAGCAGCGTGGCTCAGTGGGATACCCATGTGTCAGCTAAGAATCTGAAATATGTGTTGGCTGGGGACCACAGAGGTGTGTGCACTTCTAGTACACAGCAAAATGGAAGTTTAGTGAATTTTACTTTGATTCTGGCCTGAATGCAAAACATAACTCAAAGATCAGAGCAGCTAACTCAATGGGAGAGGAGCAGTGGCAGGATTTTATGGAAACGGATGCACCATTCCCAAATTACAGCTTCAATTAAAAAAAAAAATCTTTAGTTAGTGCTGACAGCAATTCATTAACATGAAGCTAAAATGCAAATGGAAAATATACATCATGAAAAAATTAGGAGCACAGTTTAAACACTGCTGATTTGGAGTTGTTCATTTTCAAGAAGCAGGATATAAAAATAATAGGGAGATAATTGAAAAAGGAAGATGAATAGCAATGTGAAATTTAAAGAAGTGGAGTTTTCGAAGGCAATGTGACATATATAGGAAGAAGGTATGGAAATAACTGAAGCAAAGCTTCTGGAGTTTGTTTAGCAAAATGATGGCAACAAAATATTAAGGACGCATTGTGAAAATGTTCCTACTTTTGGCAAATGACTTAAATTATGCAAACAATTTAGCTTTATAAAATCTGTTGATAAACAATTAGTTGGACAACTGAAAATGTCATTATTATTAATTGGTGATTGGAACAAATGTAGGAGTCCTAGCACCTGGGTTTTATTGCAAGTTCTACTGCTGAATGCTAACCAGTCTCTCTCTCTCTCTCTCTTTTTCTATTGTAGCTCTCATAAAACTGGCCAAAAGTCTCACTGTAGCAAGTTTTCTTTACAGCTGAAAATTATTTCTCTCAAACTCCTTCAGGGTTTTATGGTGAGTTGTAATGCGGAATCTGCAGAGAAATAAATATTTTGGCTGAGGCAGTTGGGAGAAAAAAAAAATCACTAGAAAAGTAGACATATGACAAATGTCATTGTAGACCTTGATGTAGGTTATAGAAAGAGATTTGGAAATGTTCTCCTAGATAAGGGAAGCTACTTACTTGGATCATGTTGGATTTTAATGACGTATCTGCTCATCAGTACGACAGATTTGCAGACTGTATGGAGGGAAGGTCATTTAAAGAAGTAGAACAGGCCTACTTTTTAAACTCACTTTATTGAGCAGATAACACACTCAAAGCTATTGTAAACTTAAGTATAGGAATAGGGCCAGCTATGACAAATAAGATGGACACTGGGTATATCCAGTATTTGTTGATCACAGTACCATTTGCTTTGCTATACTATGCTAACTCCTGGCAAAGAAGTACAGGAAGCAACAGAAGCAGTTTTGACAATGGAAAAAAAAATGAGTGGGAGGGAGTGTGAAATATGGGACAAAATTTTGCTTGAATTTTCTGATGAGTGGAAAATACTTAAATAGAACAAAATCCAGGCCTAAAGCTTAAAAAATCAATCTAATTTTGTTTCTTGGTTTTTTATATTTACCGATTATTTTGAAAATGGAAATCTTCACTGCTTTTAAAATTGACTAGATGATAAATGAGGCAGGGTTCTGTAGTGAAGGAAGCTGGGGTAAAAAGTGTAGAGAGAGAGGCTTGTATGGTGGATGAGTCAGGGTTAGGGTATGTGGAGGGTAGGGGAGGAATACTCAGTGAACATTTAGCTAAATATATTTCACTAGAGGCGTAAGACTACAGAGCAAAGTAGCCTTGACATTTCCTGACATATAAGCGCTACAGAATGGGACAGTTCCTGGCCAGCCCTGGGCTGTGCAGGGAAGCCCTGGAGGGCACAGGGCTTGTCCCCAGTCAGCTCTGTCTCCCAGCCCTGTGCACATCAGGACCTTTCTTGATGTGTACCAGACCAGGAAACAGCTGCCACTGCAGCCAGCAGAGCTCTTCTGGCCCCATCACTGGTCCTGTGCTCCCTGCCACAAGATACCCTGCATAAAACCTTCCAGACTACCACCCAGGGGAAGCATTGTGCTCCTTCTGGCTACTGTAGGGGGGCAGAGCAAGGTGGGAGCAGCTCTGTACTGAGCTGCTCCCATTGAAAGCAAATTTGCTCCTAAGAGGGAGCATGTGTAGACGTGCTCCCGGGTAGGCTTGCTGTGCAGTATTTTTACTGTTCAGTAAGCCTACTTCAATTTAATAGCACATGTAAATGCACCCATGATGTGCAGCTTTAACATTCCTTTAGTGTACTTTTTTGTATACCATTTAAACCAGGAGAGAGCCTTATGACTGGTCTTGTGAGGGATGCTGTTTTTCTATGCGTGATTGTAACCGAGTTCCTATGTGATCCCGGGGAAGTTGGTCATTTGTTTCTTAATATTCACTGAGCATATAATAATTTCCCTATCTTGGGAGGATATTAAAGCTAAATTTTGTGGTTGAGAGCCTTGTATGGAGGATGCTGTTTAAGAGCAGGGTATTTTTATTATTAACCCAAGTATTAGTGAGCTCTTCCTATTGTTAGTTTAAAAAAATTAAAATGACCTGCTCAGTTCTCTTTTTCAGCAATTAAAGCAAGCTTCACAAACCATCAAAGACCTATTCCTGTTAACATCTTAACCTTGTGCAGTGACAATAAATGTTAATAAGGTTCTGTTAGAGTTCCATTTAGAGAGCTGTCTTCCTTTTCAAAAAAATTAGAAATCATTTCATTAGCATTCTTTTTCAGAAGCCACATGCAAGTAGTTATGCATTCTGTCAAACTATTTATATCTTCTTATACATACTACATTTTCTGAATTTTTGCTATGATGTATTTGGATTTACTTGATAGAAACTTAATCTTTAGGTATAATAAGGTGTTTGTGTACAGCTATGTTCCTCTTAGGAAAGATTATTAGAGTTATGGTTAAGATCAAATAATAGCTCGTCAGGAAACACATCTTCAAGTCATCTTGAATCTGATATGCTCTCCTACATTGTAATTCCTACCATCTGTATGCAGAATGCCAAAATTTTCTATATACAAAATGTTAATGCAGAAATGGATTTTGGAACAGTTCATTCTTTTTCTAAGCATCCGCTTTGTTTGCTGGCAGAAAGACCAAAATCCCTTTTTAGTTTAATGCCACATGGACACCTACTGAGTATAACTGGTGGGCAACTCATTTTTATAATGGACATATGGACAAGCCTGCTGTTATTCTTGGCCACAAAATTGCTCCTGTCAAATCTCCCACACTTACTTTGAAATGTGTCCTCCAGTATGCCCCTTACTGCACCAGTCCACCCCCATTTGGCTGCATGAATAGATGTCTTGGTTTCCAGTTGGGATGAGATGCATCCAAAGCTCTTTGTGAGAATAATCTCTATTCCAATTAATCATCCTGCATTAATTGCAGTTTAAAGAGAGGCCTGGCATTGCATCTATCCAG
Organism: Alligator sinensis; assembly: GCF_000455745.1. Lineage (NCBI taxonomy): Eukaryota > Metazoa > Chordata > Crocodylia > Alligatoridae > Alligator > Alligator sinensis. Next base: position 832,676 of record NW_005842005.1, read on the forward strand.
CCAGAGGGTAAGTACTGCTACTGAAGCTTCATTAGGAGAGAGGGAGACTGGGGACATGTAGTGAAACATTGCTACCTGATAAAAATAAAGACTGCAAGAAAGGAATGAACATATACATATTTATATAAGTTAAGGGAAAAATATTAAAGTAATTTTTTAAAATAGAAGAAAAAAAGTCCAGTCTCTAATATTTTAGAATCAACAGACCAGGAAGAACAGAAGCACTATCATTGTGCAGACAATATCTCATTAGAAAATGTGTCAGGCTTGTTTGGCTGATTGAATAATCAGAATGGATGTTGCTTCATAATATTAAAATTCAGCTCATGCACACTGTATTTTCTTTCCTTAGCCAGCATCTAACCTGTCTAAACTATGATTGTTTATTCCCTAACCAAACTTAATTTCTCCCCACCATTGAAAATAATCTAGGGAAACATTCAATAATTTTGATTCTACCCTATGTATCTTCGAAATGTAAGTCCTAATACAATAATGATCCAATGTATTTCTGGGCTTCTTGTATAAGTGAATGTAGAGCTCTTGAGAGGGATCCATGTGAACAGCACTGTGGGCTGAAATCTGTTTCTGGATATTGTCATGGCAGGCACAAGAACATCTCACCAGTGTGTTTCTGGAGCTGATCAGCTGTAGCATAAAAAGTTTGAAAAGCCCTACAGAATGGCTGTTGAAGGTAAAGACCGTATTTCTCAGTCTGTTATCTATTAATTTAAAGCATTTCAGAGCATAAATAGTCTGTTGAATCTGGACTTCCAGAGTCTGCAAACAAGTGAAGGTTTCTCATATGAGCAAGTTTCTCCTTCTTTATGGATAGGACTAGCTCCTTTATAGACCGAAAATGTTGTGTCTAAAAGAGGAGAAAATACTCCATCTTGTTTGAATTTAAGCTATGTACAATCTTTCATTTCTCCTGGAAGACATTTCTTCTGGTAGAAAGATAGCCTGCAGGCTAGACTGTATACACCAAAGGTACTCAACCTCTGGCCTGTGGGCTCGATTTGGTCTGCAGAGCCATGCCATCCAGCCCCCAGAGATCCTCAGGAGTCTGAAAATTTGACAGCAGCTCCCATGCTACCAAATTTCTGGACCTACAGGGAGTCACATAGGCCAGATGCATGCTGGATCCACACACAGGTGACCTGGAGCCTCATCTGGCCACACAGAAGCCAGTTGGAGGCAGTGTGGAGGTGGCTTGGCCTCAGGGAGGTGGTGCAGGGCTGAGAGAAGTATCACAGGGCACCAAGAAGTAGTGCAAGGCCCAATAGTGGCTCACAGGTCCTGATCTAGCCTGTAGACTAGATTAGAACCACTCATCCAAGCCACACCAACAAAATGTTGAGAGTCACTGGTATAGATGTTCTTCCAATGCTATGGCTAGAGAGCTTCACAGGTAAGCCCTCCAGCCATGGGAGCACTAGAGGGATGCCCCCTGTGCCTTAGGGGAGCCCATGAACTGACAGACTGCCCTCTGGTATGTCCGTATAATAAGTAGCCTGAGAGTTGATGTTACTAGCACTGGCTGCCAGCAGGAAGAAAACAAAGAAAATGCTGTTCCAGGAACTAATGGACAAAGCACCCTGAAGTGCCAGAGGGGTAGAGGCATTGTCCACAGACCATCTAATTTTCCATTTGAGACTGTGGGGGCCAAGTCCTCTCCCATTGGTGGTCATTTAACACCATTATAGAATATAGCCATTGTATACATGGAACAGCAATATCAGGAAATGTTACACTTTGAACTTGTATAAATTTACTCTGGTTTCTTTTCATAGCAGAGTTGGCTGGTAGGTAGAGCGTGGGCCTAGGATACAGGAGATACGGGTTCTAATCCTGGTGCTGAGGGTAGTGTGCTGGGACTAGATTTTCAGCTATGGAGAAAGTGATGCTTCCCATCTTTATATAGCATTTAGAGACCCATGGTTAAAAAACCACTATACAAGATCCTTGGAGCAGATAAAACACTGATTCAGTAGAGTGTGAAGTTTTAAAACAACTCCTAGAACATATTTATTTTCCAGTGTGCACTTGAATATCCAGTAGAAAGCACTGAATGGCAATTTTTTACTAGGGGTAATTTCAGACAGACAGCCAAAGAAAGTCTTTTATATATTGAAGGCGCCTTTAATTGGTCATGGAAATTCCTGCAGTGAGCCTATATACTGATTTTAGCTGTTAATTAATAAATTGCTCTGTTGAGAAATTCCATTAGCCAGTTGACAATTTGGTTAGCTTGTTTGCAACTCCATTGGAACATTAATCAGTTGAACATTTATGTATTGGTTTTGAGACCCATAACTTTCAAGTGAATTGCTTGCTTTTGTTCCTCACTTGACTGGAAGAGGATTCATTAGAATTATTGATATAAATGTAATATTATTGCTCTCTAATAATTTAGTTTAACCTGTTTTTGCAGTAAAAACAAGATTCTAATGGACTCTGCTCAAATGTGACTATACCTGATAAGACAGCCTCCCCTTTGAACATAATCCATTTTCTGTGGAATATTTGCTGTGAGGCTTCAGCCAGGATATTGGAGGGGGAAGGGGTGTAGGTTACAGGGGCATCAGGTCAGGGTCTGGGTTCACAGAGCAGATATCCAAGAGATGTAGTCTGGGGTGCAAGCCAAGGTCAGAAGCCAAGAGAATCAAGAGCCAGGTGCTTGGTTCCAGGGAGATCCAGGAGCAGGGTCAAGGACAGCTGAAGCTAAATCAGGAGAAACAGAGACAACAGTGAACAGAAGGCTTCCCAGGGTAGACTGAGTCTCTTATCAAGGCATGCCTACCTAAAGCCTGAGGCTACAGTGTGCTTAAAGGCTTGCAGATGTTAAACCCCGCCAAAAAACCCTGGTGCTTTACTTTAAACTAGGCACACTCCCACACCAAGCCCCACGCATGCTCAGAAGAGGCATCACATTAGTTGGACCCAGCTGGACCAACACCTGTATAGATCCAGTCATTTTAGTGGAGCATTTTTGGTACCTTTATCTAATAGTTGATTGAATCAGCTTTAGATAAAAGCACCATGAAGCCCCATTAAAGCCCCCAATCTACACAGGCACTGCAGAGCCAGGATGAAGTAACAAGCTGCTTCTTTCGGTAAAGTGTGAGGTTTTTTGGGTGTTTTTTTTTTTTAACATCTGCAAGCAACCAAAAGGTTGAATGGCCTGCGGGGCAGCCACATTAGTCATGGATCAAAGTCAGGCATGAAATCTCAAGAGTTCAGTCCAGCTGAGCCTGGCTGGCCAGAGGCCCTGAAAGTTACTGTAACAGAGATCATTGGTGGTTGGATATCTAGCCAGTTTCTTCACTCCCTTTGTTGCCTCCCCCTCTGATCCAAACTTCTTTACCAAAAATACTCACAGTGTCCTTGAACAAATGTCAGGTGAGATGAACAATCAAAATATCTCCTCCCAATCAAATTGTTTCAGGCATCTATAATAGTGAGGCTAGACACAGGCCAGATGGGACGGAGATGGTCCCAAACCATATAAATATATAACTCTCCTGTTCCTGAGGCTAGCTGAATACAAAACCAACATCTGGTATAACACAGAGCAGCAACAGGGGTCCCATAAGATGCTCACTTGTCTGTACCCTAGAACACCTTCTACAGAAAGGGAGTGGTGTTGCAAACAGCTGTTTCTGCTATCCTTACATGGCAAGGGAATTCCCTTGCCAGAAACACATTGGTTTCATCTCAGTGTTTGAAACCTGAGTGCAGAGACGATCCAAGCAGGGTGTGGGGCCTAGGGCAAATCAGCTTATGTGGGGCCCCGCCCCCAGATGCAAGGAAGCCGGTGGCAGATCTAGTGGCAGGGAGGTGTTGAGCGGCCGGATGTGAAGCTGGCGGCAGTGCTGAGTTGCTGTGGCTGCTCCGCCTGGCTCTGTGGGGCCTCTCAAAGCGTGCCCCC
>NW_005842005.1:836647-838256 GCF_000455745.1 Alligator sinensis
GCGTCGTGTGGCAACAACTGTGATGGGATGCTACTGCCTAGGAGTATTAGGCTACTACACAGCAGTGTCATGAAAGACTTTCATTGGCACTACTGTGCAGTAACTTGGGTTTCTGTGCAGTACACAGAAGTATACGAGTACTAAATGACTGCACAGTAATGACTGAGTAGTCAGCATCGCATGTAGACGTGACCAATCTGCATCTCTACCCTGTCTTGTGCCTAATAAAAGCTTGTTGGGTAACACCCAGCACCAGCAGAGATGCAGAGCTGTTAAAGAGTGAAGGACACAAATGCCTTGTTACCAACTCCAGGATTAGCAGCCAAGGTTCGCTTAATGGGTGCAGGGAACTAATTGATTAAAAGCATGAAGAAATAGATCTCTCTTTATATACCGGTGTTTTTCTATTATGTTCAGGATTGTGATTTTTTTTAAAACTGCAGTCATCCATTCTATCCTAATGGCTAGTAATGCAGTATATTTAGTTAGGAGCTTCACAGAACAAATAAACTTCAGTTTGTTCATAAAAAGATAAAAATAAAGAAGCTGCAAATATTCAAGAAGCATAATGAAGCAGTCCAATAATACCTCATCTACTTCCCCCCCTCAGACTTTTGCATATCATAATGACTCTGCAAGAAACTTACTTAAGGACTGTAACTCTTGGAATGATAAATTGTCATAAATATCCTTTTCTTAAATGAAGTTACTTATTTGCAAATAGCACTAATAGCTAGATGAAGAAGTATCTTTTACCTTCCCAGGTTAAAATCCCATTGGTGCTGATGTTGGTCCCACAAATTCTTCATTAGATTTTTGCGATCTTTAACTCTAGCTTGATATGCATTTGATACACATTCATCTGAACAGGTCTAATTGTTGTATAAAACTGGAAGACGGATATTTCTTCCCTCAAGATGTTTTTTGAGATTTGCATTTCTAGACAAAACATTATGAACTGTTGATACTGATTAGCATCTTTCTTTAGCATATTGCCTTCTGTTACAAGTTTAAGATCGTAGTTCCTGATAAATAATAGATAAAATAGAAAAAATGCAGCTTTGAATAAAGAAAAAGAAGGAAACATGTTTTTTTTTAAAGTTTAAATATCTTGCTGCAACATGCATATAAAAAGATAAATTTGTTATAATTTTCCATATATGCAGTCTGATTACTGGGGGATCATCTTGAATTCGTCCCCCTAAAGCAGCAGCAGGGGGCAAGAGACCAGACCCCTGCCACTTGCCTGTCCCTTGATCCCAGTGCCTGTGCCTGCCCCCTTGCTGTCTGTCTCTCCTGCCAATTGCCTCCCAGGAGCCTGCCCTCTGCCCACCTGCCCTCCTTGTGCCTGCACCCTTCCTATCTCTCTCCCCTGTTAGTTGCCCCCAGGTGCTTGCCCTCCACCCCCTGCCACCTGCCCCCCCTGTCTATCTCCTCTGTGCCTTTGCCTGCCCCTATGCTGTCTGTTCCTGGTGCCTCCCTCCCTGCTGCCTGGCTCCCTTGCCCCACCATGCTTGTGGCTGAGCCGTGCCTCTTGACACCCCCCCCTGCACCTTCCCCCCCTACCGCTACTCCCTTACCACTTAGCTTTTGGCTGGCCGCTCTTGGC
>NW_005842005.1:838325-846059 GCF_000455745.1 Alligator sinensis
GGGGGGGGGGAGTGGTGGCAGCAGCTCTGGGCCTGGCCAGGTCAGGGCCAGGGTAAGAATTGAAGGTAAGCATTGAGAGGGTGTGGGGAGCAAGTGCCTGGAGCAGGCAGTGAGGGGATCAGGCTGACTGGTCTCCTTCATGCTTCCCCCAAACTGCACACTTTGTATTTCCTCCATGTGCCCCACTACCATACTGTTTTTTCCCAGGCTCCCTCTGCCACAATCCCCCTCCCCTACTGCATGACTTCCGCCCCCCCCCCCAAGCCTGGGTGAGGTAGAGGCTCAGCTCTGGTTTGAGCCCTGAGCCCAGGGTCAAAGCCAGGGCCCAGGGCTGAAGCTGGAGTTGCTGCCTACCCCATGCTAGTACTTGAATCTTAGATGAGGCTTTTCCATCCATGGTACATGGTGGGGGGCAAAAAACCTTATTTTGAATTTGAATAAATACAGTAATTTTGTTTGCATGAGGCTTCTGCAGCCGTTTTACCTCCTTATGCCTCCAGCAACGTAGCTATACTAGCAGAAGTCTATAGCCTCAGAAAAGAAAATGAAGTCTCAAATGACTAATGGACTGGGAACAGACATTACACACAAACTGGTTCAAGTGATCAGAAACTGGTTTAAATCTGTAACAGAACAGATGTTCAGTGCACGTAAACTGGTTTCAAAATGGCCAAAACTGGTTTGAGATAAACCTGGTTGAATGTAGCATCATAGTTAACTGATTTGGCTCAAACCAGTTTATGAAATGTCTGTCCCAGACCCCTTTTTGGTTTAACTTAAACCAGACTCCCACAGGATCCCGGCATGCTCTCTGAGCTGGGCTCTTTGTTCCAGCAGAGCAGGGTTGCCCCCCACCTCTGCTCCCCAGCTGATCAGGGACAGGAAGCGGTGTGGTTTGGGCCAGACACTGGCCTCAGAAGGGAGCAGGGAAAATGTTTACCCTTCCTCCCCTGCCCCACCAGCACAGACCTGCACTACTCTGTGGTGGCTGCTCCAGCAGTGGTGGCACGGCCAGGCTCAGCAGTAGCCTTGGCTGAACTGGCCAGAGAGGGGTTTAATTCCCCCACTCCCTGTCCCAGTGGCAGAGACCTGAGCTGGGTCTGCCGGGTGCTCCCCCTTGACCCTGCAGCAGCAGGCGGGCATGGCCTCTGAGGCAGAGGTGGCAGGAAGGGGGGTATTCCCTTCTCTACCCCACTGTCCCCGAGGCTGGGTCTGCCCGCCCTAACTGTCACCACCACTACTCGCTCCCTGCTTGGGGCAAGTGGCAGAATAAGCCGCCTCTACCAGATGCCAGAGGGAGGGGGAATAACCCCTATCCCTGCCCACCCCCAGGATCCCTGTCAGTCGGTGTCTTTCTGCGCCCCCACCCTGCCACTACAGCGGCAAGGGGGCAGGGCCCTTGATGGGTGCAGCAGCCCCTGTCATAGTGTCGGGGAGCGTGAGCCCATTTCCCAGTGGAAGGCCTTGCTGAGGGATGGGCAGAGCTGTGGTAGACTGTGCACAGCAGCACGGGGGCTCAGGGGGGACCCAGTGCCAGCACCGCCATCACTCGCACTTGGGGAAACCACGACAGAAGCTGCTGCCCATGTCATGATCACTCCCCCCTGCCTCTGGCTTCAGTGGCCAGGTGGGGACGGGGCCAGACACTGGCCAGCAAGGCAGGGGGCAGGGAGCAGGGTTATTCCCCCCTCTGCCCCCAGGGCACCACAGTGGGGTCTGCCTGCTCCAGCCACCACCGCCACTCACTGTGTGCCCAGGGCAAGCAGCAGAATATGCCCCCTCCTGCCCCCCTCCCTCCAGCATCTGGCAGAGGGGTTTATTCCAACGCTTGCCTCAGGCACAGAGCGAGTGGCAGTGGCAGCGGTGGCTGGGGCAGGCAGTCCCAGCTGTAGTCCCCTGGGGGAAGTGTGGGTAGAGGGGGGAATAACCCTCCTCCCTACCCCCTCTGCCTCAGGGGCCATGCCGGCCCACTGCTGCAGCAGTGAGTGGGGAGCATCCGGCAAACTCGGCTCAGGTCTCTGCCAGTGGGACAGGGAGGGGGGAATTAAACCCCTCTCTGACCAGTTCAGCCCAGTCTAGTGCCTGGGTAGCCATGCCCTCCCAGCACAGCTTCCCTGCAGCTGTGGGCACGCTCTAGCGCCCCCTGGCCCCTGACCTGAGCAACTGCAGGCATGTGCCCACATTTCCTCAATCCACAAAGCATGTCTGTACTGTTGCAAATCGGTTCAACCTAGGCAGGTTTGACTAACCTAGAAAGATGGAATCAATTCAGACTCCGGCTTTTTGAATGTCTGTCCATAGCAAGGAAGGTCAGGTCTGCAATATGGATTTTCTGCCAGAAAAGTTATGTTGATCAGGAATGTGTGAGAACAGGTATGATTTCTGACACGTGTCTGAGCTGCCAGAAGACCATAGTACAAACACCATTATATTGGTAAAAATGCCCTTTATTGGTATTATTTTGCTTGTGGGGATTGCTTTTAACTACATTAGTGCAAAGCACAGCTTTCCTAGCATAACTATGTCAACACCAAGAATAGTTTACCAATAAAGTACACCAACAAGTGCTTCTGGAGTGGGCATTGCATTAGCCTTTTATCCTTGCCCTTCTCTGAATCACTCTCCAGTTTGTTCTGAATGGAGATGTCACCCTTGAAATAGTAACTTTCATAGGGAAAGCTCTGGGTTGTCACAGAAGTGAGCAGCTAAAGACTTTCAGGGAAAAAATGAGCACAAACAAATTAGCTAGGACAGAGAAAGGACATTGAAGGGAAAAGAAGGAAAATTATTAAAAAACAAATCAGTGTCCCCAGTGGAAAGGTACAGTGTGCAATAATCAGTATATCAGGAACATATAAGGTATGTATGCATGATGAACCAAAAAGTGCAAAAATAATTAAGGCTAGGAAATTACCAAAGAGTTTAAGAGACTGCCAATGAATGGATGAGAGGAAAAAGAAAAGCAAAGGTAAAGAGGGAAGGTAAAGAAATACAGATAAAATTAATAAAAAATGCCTTTAATATTACAAGTACATGAGGCAAGAAAGGTCAGTGAACATAGGAGAGAGGCCTCTAATGGATAACCTGGGTAATTTATTGGCCGAATGGATATTGTAGACATTGATTTGGAAAATAATGTAAAATGAATCTTTCGCCTCAATGCTCACACCAGGGAGGGAAAGCAGGAAGGAAAAATGCCTTTAGCAGTCAGGGTTATGACAGAATAGACCATTAAGAAATCAAAATGTTTGCAGACTTACAAAATTTTGCAGCAAAGTAGGATCCATTTGAAACTCTGAAGAAAAGAATGAAAAAAAGAGAAGATATTGAGAATGTGATGTGAAGCCAAGGAGATAAGAAGGGGCTGCGAAGAAAAACTTCTATATTTGAGGGAGAGTCTAAAGAAGATCCAGAAAACTCCCATGTTGACTTAGCATTGGGAAATTAACAGTATTTAGCACTTTTTATTACTAAAGCAGTTTTCTAATACAACACCTTGAGGTGGTGGTAAGTATCAGTACCCATAATTTAAGCATGAGAACTGAGAGCAGTGATGTTTTTATTAACTCAAGGCCAAATAGTGAGACTGCGTTGAAACTGGGATTAGAATTGCTGACCTGTAAGCCTCAGCATCAGATTGCTGTTCATATTCAGACATGACACCATGGGGAATAATCAAGGACAATATAGGAAAATACCTGTAGACAGAGTTGGTTCCAGTTGGGGTGCAGTTGACCCACCCCTTGGATTCTTACTCTACCCAAACTTTAAAACTAATCGGGTGGGAAGGGCAGCCACATTTCTATTCAGGCAGTGCTGAGAGAGACAACTAAATTCATGGTTCATTGTTACCTCCCTGGTTCCTGTCAATCTCTCTCCACTCCACAGCTGTTAATGACCCGCTATTTTTTTTAATGGTTTTGATGTTCCACTATTCAAAGTATCCTTTCTTTTGCAATTTGGCTGTCTGTTAGCCATTCCTAGTAATGCCTCTTCTTTATTTCACAGCCCTGCAAATTGTTTTTTAGATCTAGCTAAAAACCTTAACTTCAGTGTGGTAATATTCACTCAGGTATAGAAATGACTGACAGTGAAGAACTGGAGGCAGTCAAGACACTCAAGAAGCCTAGATTTTATTTTATGAATCTGAATAAGAGATGCACATTTAACTATAAAGGCTACAGGACTAATGAAACAATATCTTTTGACTATTTTTGCCTAGTTGTGGTTTTTTAAAACATTATGTACAGTCTAGCAAGTTAGTGCATGTTCCATTAGTTATATCTGTATAGCACTATCCCCCTAGCATATTAGTGAAACATCTAGTTTCTCTTTAATGGAGGAAAAATAGGAGGTGTGCCACACTACCTGCACTCTCTTTTTCAAAATCTTAGATCCATCCAGGTCTGTAGATCTAAGACCTAGTCTAGGGATTGTCAGAATGGTATTCCAGAAATATCTGTTATATAGTAGACCTTTGTGCATTAGGGAAAATGATGGTGCAGATGTGATTTACATGCCTTCCAAAAAAGCCATAAAAGATTGCTCTATAGGGTTGCTAAGGATAGTATATGAGGTGTATTGCTTAAACAGCATTCTTTTGAAATAAGACCCTATAAAAATGGCACCTCCTTTATTCACCCTTATTCATAGTCATCTCCTCGGTGATACAATAAAAATCCATTACTTTTAGAATACAAAAATTACAATACAGAAATCCTCTACTCCTGCAAATCCCATGGCACTAAAACAGCTATAGGGGAGCGAGCTGGATTTTGTTCAGGGCCTCACAGAGTTGCTGGGCCAATTTCCCCAAATTGTTATAGCGGTGGGCAGAACTCGGTTTGTAAAATGGTCAACCCAGCTTGATTTTTTCAGATGCCAAGAGGAGTTTATACTATGGGATTTTAGAAGAAATATCTTTTTTTACCTGTAAACTGAACAAGTTTACGTGAGGAGTCAATAAAAGACAGTAAGAGTTGGAACCCAGCAATGCCATTCTTGCAGTCATTTTACAGAACAGCAGTGGTTTAAACCTGAAAAACTGAATGACCCTCTACCTCAGTGATTTTCTACTTTTTTACACTCAAGATACCTCTCAGTAGACTCAGAGCAGTCCTTGGAAAATGTCAGCACTTAGCTTTTACTCATTTTTTGGCTACGGAAAGATACTAGAGCAATTCTTCTGTTGCTAAGAATTCAGAAAGATCACAGCAGCTTGGAATGCTTTTGATGTATGGATTTCTATTTGAAACACCTGGGTTTTTCTTGTGAATCATGCATAGGTGTTTGTATAAATATCAGTACTAATACTGGATGGTACTATGCAACTAGCCACTTAGAAGAGATGCGAATGAGCTTCACATTATCTTTGGCCAGAATAATGACTATAATGCAAGGTTTCAATTTGTTTGTGGAGCTTCAAAATATGGACAATTGAATATGGGAGGGGAGGAGAATCTGCAGGACAGTAACATGGTCTGTAAGGCTACAGGGAAAACTGAAGATGCTAAATATTTAGACTGAAAAGCAAGTGGGGAATGCAACCAGTTTTTGTATTAGATTTGTTTTATTGTTGAAGAAAAGACAGTGACAGCAAGGCAGAATCACTCCCTGCTCATCATTTTTAATATTTTTTGTAGTGTTTCCATTTTTCTGTTTATCAGGCCCTTTTTGTAAAGGTTGTGTACTATCATCCTCAAATGCCTTGTTTTCATAGTGTGATTTCCAGAGGTGCTGAAAGTCCCTAGTGCTTGGTGGGAGCTGCAGATTCTGATCACACATCTGGAAATCAGGCCCTTTGTCTCCAACACCATGTTTACAGCTTCCCCTCTGAACTCTATGAACTGTGTTTTCATATTCTCTTCTGCACTGACAAATCAACTTGGGAAATTTTGCTGAGTCACGGTTTGCAGAACTGACGCCCCGATAGATTTTTTTCATGCAGGGAGGCTCACTTTAAAGCAATTTTGGACTTGCAGCAGTATGGTTTTGAAAGTAAACATTTTTTAATTATAGATGTTTGAAAGCCTGTTAATTAATGCTAAAAATGGAAAGGATTTATATCCTGCTACTCTGATTAATTACAAAATCTATGGTGTATGTTTGAACCTCAACATTTGTTATGGATACCAATAAAATAGTATAATATTTCTCTCTCAATTAGAGGCAGGTTAGAGGACTTTTAAACACTTATTTGTGTCTAAGCATGAGAGGCAGTTTGGTCCAGTGGGATCTCCTGGGAAGGAGGGAGTGTGGAGTACTCATGTAGGTTCTACCATGCTAGGGACAGATATTGAAAGAGCATGAGCCTGAATTGATTCAATCTTTGCAGGTTAGTCTAACCTGCCTAGGTAAAACTGATTTGCAAGTGCACAGACATTCCCTCTGGACTGAAAAAATGCAGACACATACCTACAGTGACTCAGGCTAGAAGATGGGGGGTGCTAGAGTAGCCCTCCATTCCCTTCCATAGTGCTGAGCTGGGGGGTGTGGCCAGGCCCAGCAGGACACTGTGATTAGGGAGGGAATTACACCCCCACCCTGCCTGCACAGTCTTAGGCTTTTCCCCACTCGCTGCTCAAGGGGCAGGAGTGTTGCCAGCCCCCAGTCACCAGCTAGCAAAGTGGGGAGGGGGTGAGGGAGGGAGGACTGCTTGTGTGCAGTGCATGCATCTGTTGATGATACTGAGCTTTTCAATATCCCTCTCCCTGCTTCTTCATATTGTCTGCAGCAAGCCTGACAGGCGAGGGAGCCAGCAGGGAGCTGATAACAGCATTTAGCAGCTCATCAAAAAAACAAAAGCCCTCTCTCATTAGTTCAGCCTCTTCTTAAACAGCTTTTTCCAAGGAAGGAACAGAGGGACATTACCAGCTGACCTGTTGATTAGCAGACACTGTCCTGTCCCAGTGAAATTGGAGACACACACACACAGACACCTCTCAGCACTAGCTAGCATACCAAATGCTGGCTGGGGTCTGTGCTGTGGGAGATCCGAGGAAGGAAAGGAGGGATCCCTGCTTGAGCAGTGAGTGGCAAGGAGGGAGTGAGGCAGGGAGAAGCCAGGCAGACCCTGCTGTGCCTGCAGTCTCTGCTGGAGCTCTGGCTAGGGAGCAGAGGGGTGGGGCCAGCCCTGCTCTCTGGAGCAGACGTTCCAGCCCAGCCCAGCCCAGCCCAGCCCAGAGCTGCTAAGCATCTGGGATGCTGGGGGAGTCTCGTTTAACTTAAACCAGGAAGGGGTCTGGGACAGACAGTGCATAAACCGGTTTGACCCAAATCAGTTAAGTCTGATACTACATTCAACCAGGTTTATCTTAAACCAGTTTCAGCCATTTTGAAACTGTTTTATGTGTACTGAACTTATGTTCTTTTACAGGTTTAAACCAGTTTCTGATCAGTTACACTGGTTTATATGTAATGTCTGTCCCTAGCCACTGACTGTTGGTACTGAGTCAGTCACTTAATCACCACCTCAGTTGCCCCAAATATCCTGTTGTAAAATGGGACTCTTAATATTTATCTCATATGAGTATTGTGGATATTAATTAGTAAGGGTCAGATCCTGAAGCAGTATATGCTGGTGCAGATGCACTCAAGTTGAGGAAGCTAAGATGATTGATGTCACCAGAGGATTTGGACTTGCATTTCTAAACGTATCACAAGTTAATTACAGCTGTGGAACTAGATTGACCTCTTTCCTAACCATACTCTGCAGTTGAAAAACTAGAGGGAAAG
>NW_005842005.1:846090-858411 GCF_000455745.1 Alligator sinensis
GCTCTATCAAGCTCAGTTGCTAAATCAGATTGAAATGAAAGAAGAGCTCTCTCCAATCACTGCTCCAAAACTGGGGGGGGATAATTTTTTTTCTGCCTGCATTGAAGGACAGGGGTTTGTATTCAATCCCTTCTTTCAACTCTTTCTTCCTTTGAAGCCCTAATAAAGTTTTTGTCAACAAAACTTATAGTTTCCACCATAGGGATGGCCATAAATACTGATTCTGAAACTGTGGGTGCTTTAAATGTACACACAAATAAATTCTGACATCATTTCATTTTTTTCCTTGTTGTCTTTTCTTCCTCTCTGGGAATATTTTTGAACCAAAGCATTTTTTACTTGTATTGAAAACCAGTGTCTCATGTTTAGGCATTGAAGCCTGAGAGCTGTGGCTAGGTTAAGCTAAGTCACAATTGAACTAAATAAAGGAATTGGGTTGTTTTTGTTGAAACATTTTAGTATTAATCATATTCTGGGTGGAATTAAAAAAAACCCTTGAAATTCAATGAAAAATGTTCTATAATAGCAATACACTGTTTGCCCTATTGACTTTAGATTCCTAATGGGAGAGGCGTTAAGCCAAGGCTAATCAACAAAAGTACCAGACACCAGCCTAAATTAGCAGAACAGTGGGATGTCTTCCAAGGACATGACACAAAGATGTAACAGGCAATGTGTATGTTGAAATTCAGGCATTTAGAAGGTTTTTGTACCAGTTTTTCCCCTTTGTTTTCCTTTTTCTTTCTGGACCCATTTCTCCTTTCTTATGATTATTCTGTTCTCATTAATTTGTCCATCCCTGTGTCTCACAGGCCAACTACACCACTCTGGTGTCTGATCACCTCTCTTTTCACCTTCACACCTTTCCCCCCTTTTCTGCCTGTCTCATTCTTTTATTCTTTCATTGCTTGTCTCCTTCTCTCCCCCTCTTTCTCGTGTAGGTTTTTCTCTGGTTGCGGTCCTGCTTTTCAACTTCCCTTCTCTAGTTATCTGTCATGCCCTTCCCCCTCCTTCTCTGTGCATAGCTCCATGAGGCAATAAGCTTCAGTGCACAGCCAGCAGCGTATGCATAGCGAAGTGACACAGGACAGCTGCAGAAGGAAAGAAGGAATAGGCAGCTACTGATGGATCAACGGCAAAGAGAAGGTAACTAGTCAGGAGGATGGCTGGGCAGGGACTCCAAAAAAAAAAAAAAGGCCTTGTGCAAAAAAACCCATGCCTGGGGCATCTTAACTAATAAGAATGTTGAGCCAGGAAAAAAGTTCAAGGGTTTGAATATGTTCTATTGTAAGGATTTTGCAATATTTTTACACAACTCCTCTAGGTTTACTATATGTATATACCAGCAGCACCTAGTACAGAATAATTGGCATTAAAGTTGGCTTGTAATAATGAATCAGAATAAAACAGAAAAAATATCCAAAATTGTACTACCACAAATGCAAAACAAACAATGAATGAAAACAGTATAAATAAACAATTAAAAATCACAATATATACACATTATATTATGCAAATCAACTGGAAATCAGTTGCATTGTCTGTGAGAACTTATATTCTGAGTCCATAGAAAGGAAACAGAAATGAAAAAAAGCAGCTCCTCAACATCTTTACTGTTTCAGGTCTTAATGCTCAATTTGTGACATTCATGCCCGAAACTCCAGCTTATGCGGGATCCACTGCCCTCTTCCTGGGGTTATTTAAATCTCTGAGAGCTACTCTCAGCACAGATTGAATCCACCTTCTCTGGAGCCTCTGGCTGGATCCAGCCTACTTATTTCTTTTTCCTAGCAGGTGCTCGGAGCAGGACTCACACTTCTCTGGTTGAGAGAGAAGTTCTTAAAATCCTTCTCAACCTCTTTTGGTTACTGACAGTGGATAGATTTGTTATTTCTTCCACCAGGAGCCAGAGTTCAGGGGTAGTGAGCCAGCCCTTACTGCTCCAGCTAGGGAGCAGAGGGGTGGGGCCAGTCCTGCTCTTCGTAGCAGACAACACAGCCCACCCAGGGCTGAAAAGCATGTTGGGATGCTAGGGGACTGTGATTTAACTTGAACCAGGAAAGGGTCTGGGACAGAATTTTCATAAACCGGTTTGACCTAAATCAGGTAAATCTGATACTACATTCAACATACTACGTTCTGGTTTATTTTAAGCCAGTTTCAGCCATTTAAAAACTGGTTTATTTGCACTGAACTTCTGCTGTGTTACAGGTTTAAACCAGCTTCTGATCACTTAAATCAGTTTATATGTAACTTCTTTCCCTAGTTCTGTTGTGTTACAGATTTGAACCAGTTTCCGCTCCCTTATATGTTTTATGTGTAATGTATGTCCCTTGCCTAGAGGTGTACAGATATCTATCTTTTCCTATAATGAGC
Source organism: Alligator sinensis (assembly GCF_000455745.1). Classification (NCBI taxonomy): domain Eukaryota; kingdom Metazoa; phylum Chordata; order Crocodylia; family Alligatoridae; genus Alligator; species Alligator sinensis. The sequence continues at coordinate 848,467 of NW_005842005.1, forward strand.
AACGAGGTAGTTAGCTCTGTTAGTATGAATTTGGGCAGAAGACAGAATAAAGATGAACATGATAGAGTATTAGATCACAAGTTTTATTTGTCATTTAAAAACAATTTTGTAGGTAATACAGACTGTAACTTTAGTTCCATCTATCAGACTGTACCTAAACCTTTTTTGGTTTTTGTTTTCTGCTACATTTGATGTGTAATATCTGCGGTTTATACAGTATATGCACTTTAGGGCTCTCTGCAATTTGGTTCAGTATATTTATATTATATATTAAGACCAATCAACTTTTATTCATAATCAGATAGTTAAATCAAAAGTCTGTTGTTGTTTCTGTCAAATACATAGTGAAGTGAACTGCTTAGTTATTACAATCAGACTGTTTTTGCATTGGTGTGTAAGCATTTGCAAATATGAATTACCTAATTAGGTACTATAAAAATAATCCAACTCCAAATCAGGCTTCTGTTTAGTAGAGGAAAGAGATTAACATGATTATCTCGCATCACAGAGGGGCTGTAAGATGAAAAGAGGGAGAGGGAGTTTGCCATATTTCTAAATGCTGCTTTACAGACTAAACATGTTCTTTGTCATGTGATCAGTGATCTTAGTTCTTCACATACCAGCTGCATTGACTCATCTAGAAATGTGAAACATTCACAGATTGCTGCAGTCCTCAAAATATTGGTATGATAGGTGTCTGTTGTCAGGGAACAAAGATACAAAGAGCTGATCCTGCCCCCAAAGTACGTGGAGTCCAGCCTGTAGGCAATATCAGTCAACTATTTTGACTTTTCAAGAATTCCAGCTGTAAACTTTTAAACCTATTGAGGAAGAGGAAAATAAGACACCACTAGAGAGAATATACAAGTTCCTGCAAGATTGTTAGAACTGATTTTCTAATATTGGAGGGGTGGGGGAGTGGGAGAAGTAGTTAGAGAGAGAGACTGTGCTTCAGAGACCTGGCTTCTGTTCCTGATTTTGGCTTTGATCCAGCAAAACACAAAACCATCCTATGTAAATGCTTTTACATTTACAATTTACATTCAGTAGGGCTACTTATGTGCACATGCTGGGCTGCAGTTGAAGCATCTGACCTTGAGTAAATTTAACCATTCTGTATCTTAACTTCCTTGCAAAACAATAATGATGGTTCTCCTGCATGTTCTATGTATTAAAGGCATGTGAGACAGATAAAATGGAGTACATAAGCACAAATTGTTAATAATAATTTTGGTTGAGGTTTACATTAAAAAAAATTGGCCTTCAGAAGACACAAGGGATCTTTCTTTATAGATTTAAAATTGAAAGTAATAATTTCACTGTAAAAGGCAACAGTGAATTTGATGGGAAAGGTAGTAATTTTCCCATCCTAGCTAGGGAAAGAAGTTACACATAAACTGGTTTAAATGATCAGAAGCTAGTTTAAACCTGTAACATAGCAGAAGTTCAGTGAACATAAACCTGTTTTAAAATGGCCGAAACTGGCTTAAGATAAACCTGGTTGAATGTAGTATCAGATTTACCTGATTTAGGTCAAACCGGTTTATGAAAATGCTGTCCCAGACCGCTTCCTGGTTCAAGTTAAATCATAGTCCCTTAGCATCCCAACATGCTTTTCAGCCCTGGGTGGGCTGTGTTGTCTGCTACGAAGAGCAGGGCTGGCCCCACCCCTCTGCTCCCTAGCTGGAACAGTAAGGGCTGGCTCACTATCCCTCCTGGCAAAGCCCACCTGGGATCTGTGGCCAGGGAGGGGGCTTAAACTCACCTTTCCCCAAGTACAGAGCTGTCCTGCCCTGCCCCACTCTGCTGGCTTACTTAGTGCTGGCTGTGACTATGGACTACAAATCTCAGAGGCATCTGGAAGCAGGAAGAGGAAGTGATGAGTAACCCTGCAGGGTCCTGCTTCTGTGAGTCTGGACTGCAAATCTCAGAGACCTCAGGGGCAGCAGGAAGATGAAATAAACACACAACCCATGCTGCCTGTGTGCCAGAGAGCCCTGCTGTAGTGCTCCCTGGCTTCTGGCTTGAGCCAATACAGGCATGTGACTGCATTTCCTGAATCAAAAGTGAATGTCTGCTCATTTGCTTATTGGTTCAATCTTTGCAGCTTAGATTAACCTGCAAAAACTGAATCAATTCAGGCTTGGGCTTTTTGAATGTCTGTATTTAGCCCCTGGGACTTTTTCTTGTCCATTTAATGGCAGAAGAACACCTACCACAGTGTTTTGTGCTTACTGGTAAAGTGTAGTAGACAATTCTGTTATTAACCAGACTCTTCCTTGAAGGGCTAAACATTCATAGATGTTAGGGGCTGGAAGGGACCTTACAAGATCATCAGCTCCAGCCCCCTGCACTTGGGCAGGAAAGACTACCGGGGTCAGAGGACCCCAGCAAGGTGGGCATTGGGATGCTTTTTGATGATCGCCAGGGTGGGTGACTGTACCATCTCTGGGGGGAGTCTGTACCAGACCCTTGGCACTTGACTCGTAAAGAAGTTTTCCTTATGTCCAATTTGAAGTGATCTTTAATCAGTTTGTGGCCTTTCACGTTGTGAAAGGTGTGAAATTATAAATGCTGTCAATGGGGAAAGAGACTCAAGATTTTTTTCCTTTAGGTAAATTTAACACAAGTTGTATTTTTTTACTTTCCTTTATAGCACAGGGCATGGTCCTTTTGTTAGCTCTTGCGAGCATACGTTAACCACTACTTCACTACTGCAGTAGCAAGGTGCTGGCAGTGCCTTCATCACCCAGATTTTATCATTGGCATGTTGTTGATATTTTGGGTATTGTTCCTTGCAATTGTCAGTGAGGGTAAGAAGTGGTGAATATGGGGGTTCTTTCATTTAACAATTTCCTGTGAATGCAGGGTACTAGACTTGGTAACCCTGCCCCATATTCTTCTGTGTGGATGTGCCTCTGTGTGGATGCTTTTATTTTGGTTAAAGCCACATTCATTTCCATTGAATGTATATCCAATTTTATTATACAATAACAATCCACTCTTAAACCAGAATAAGAGTGTGTGTCCACACAATTTAATTACATTAATTTAAAAACTGTTATCTGAGAAGCCATTTCATTTCTCTCATACAAGCAAGATGAAATGAGACTTCCAACTTACTTCATATCTGCCCAGAATGACCTACCATTATGGTCACAAATCCAGGGGGCCTGATGCCCAGAAAAAAATCACAGAGGCTAGTGTCATAGACAAGTCCCAGGCAGACAAATTGTCACTGCAGTGAACATTTTAATGGTTATCATCTGAACTCCCAGGAACAATGAATAATGTGATTTCAAGGATAACAGTGGGGGAGAATTCACCATGGTTTCTTGGAAAACACTTTGCTAAACACTTTTGTACTCCTTAACCAGCTTCAATTGTTATTCAGATTTGAATATGACCATGCAAGTTGATAAAATGCTTTAGAAAAAGTGAATATGCTAACATATACTACTCCACTGCTGTCTAGATTTCTCTGCCAACTGTAAAACTGTTCAGCGACATTTTGCAGCTATGCTAATGTTCCAGTCCCAATTACACTCAGCCAGCATTGAGCCAATTGTTTACACTGAGATTGTAGATTGCCTTGGCCACAGCATGTACAGAGCTGGAAAAAAGAATTACTCTCCAGTTTCAATTAATTCCCCGGCCTCACAACCTCATTCAGGGAATGGCTGGTCATGATTCTGCTTATCGTTATGTTCATGGCTTCAAAGTGTTTTTATTTTTAACAGGTAATGGAAAGGCTTTGACTTTTAATAGTTTGCAGCAAATCATACGTTTCTTGGATGTAGAAAATTTTTCTGTTGGCCACCAATTTCAAACAATTAATTCCTTACAAAGTTAGTATCTAATGGCCCGGATCTTTGGCTGCAGCAAACAGGCATACAGCACAACTCAAGAGAGGTACAAAGCTACAAAAATAGCCTTAAAGACACCTTTGTGCCTTCCCAGTCCTGTGAAAGCTTTATGCAAGCCTGACCTCCATGCTACTCTAATTTGTGCTGCCTGTGCATGTTCCCAAGGGACATATACAATAGCAGGGGACTGCTGGAGGTTAGGGAAATCTCAGTTGTGCCTCCTTTTCTCAGGTTATGTCTCCCAACACGTTTGCAGGGAGAGATGCTGGTATAAGAGCTACTATATTGCCATCATACCATTTCAGAGTCCTTCTATGGTAAGGTTACTTTCTTGGCATTTGCTATGTTAGCCTTAGAGCCACTTTCTGCTGGTAATGAAGAAAAAATGGTTGTACTGTGATAGAGAATATGAGCCCAAATCCTTGCAGATACTTTTTTTTGGCGGATGCCAGTTGTTTTCTACATAGGACTGCATATTGTCTGTTTGCTCCCAGACTTTTCCAGAAAACATTGTGCACTCAGATGCTCAGGCATAATTCCCATTGAAATCTGGTCTGCATCTAAGGGCAAAATTGCCCCTTTAATGTACTGTACCTTGGTTGTAATGTGTGCTTCATCTTTTTAATGTCTTCTCTTAGATGCTGTTACGAAGCTGCTAATGTTGTTTTATTGTTACGAGCTCCTTAAACTCATATCAGAGAATATGATAAATAGTTATACACTGGGTTCATACTGTTCCATGTGTTAAAAAAATGTGATTCTTATATAACTGGCAGATAGAATTGTGAAATCTTTTAGCTTGCAAGCTCTTCAGATAATGGTCTCTGCTTTTCTGTGTTTGAAAAACACCTGGTGCAGGGTGAATGCTGCTATCATACAAATAAATAATCGTTCTTCCAGCTATTAAAATGTATTAAATATAAATGTTTATATGTTAGTCCTCACAGATTAAGGTGTCTGGAATGCCCTACTGCAAATGCTCTGAGCAGTCACTGGTTATTGCTTTATTCCAGCTTGGGTTTCCAAGATGCTTGTCTTCCTTGATTCTCTTCCCAGCTTGCTGAATGCTTTTTCAGATTTAGTTTCAGTCTCAGTGGGTGCATCTGTATGAGCTGTTTACTGCGGAGCTGCCTAACTAGCTCCACAGTAAAGTCTCAGTGTCAACACGTGGCCCCTATTTGGCTGCAGGAAATTGATTAACTCTGCTGTAGGTTACTACTTGTAAACAGAAGTACTAGCCTGCGGTGGTGTTATTTAGTGTGCAGTAATGCACATGTAGATGCTGGCAGGGCTGGCTGAGGCATGAGGATGCTTCAGTGCGGGGGCTGCCTCCCAATTTGTCCCACACTAGGACACCCTTGTACCCCAGCTAGCCTCTCCACAGCACGTTGAGGTGGTATGGAGCAGCCTTGGGGTAGTAGGCTGGCCTCCTGCCAGCAGGGGCTGCTCTGCCCCAGCCCAATGTGCTGCCATCCTGGGCATGTGTGCAGCGCCTGGGCGTTGGTCCAGGTACAATAAACTCTGAAGCAATATGTGCTGGATTTTATTGTGTCACATGAATTGCATGTGTAAACACACCCAGTTATGCTATAGTTCCTCTGTTTTTAGGTCCCCTATGCCAGACTTTGTTGCCTTCCTTTTTTTCTTTCAATATTCATTCCCCAGATGAGATTTTTGCATTCAAATTGTTTTAATTCTCTTGACTCTCAAATCTCAATGGCCACTACTAGGATCCAGGTTCTCAGTCCTGCTAAGGGTGCGATACAAAAATCTTATGCATATCTGTGGATCCATTCCTCAGTCCTCTATGTACTTCCTTATTAATGAGAATAGGATTTAAGATATTTTTCAGTGGGTGAGAGAAGTTTTTCTCATTCTGGGAAAAAGCACAGCTTCTGAAAAATCAGCACCTTGCGTCTAAAGTAGGATGCCTAGTCATTGAGATGCCTGAAAATGAGTAGACACTTTTTCATGTTTTGCCCTAATCTCCCTTTTCTATCCATAAAACAAGGATAGTACCCCACTGTCTCTACCTTAACAGGAATTCACAAGTGTTTGTGAGGCATAGATAGCACAGGGTTGGGTATTATAAGCCCAGGAGGAAATTAGGAATTCAGTGCAGGGACAGAACACCATGGAGAAAATAAGGCTTGGGACAGTGCATAAAGGCACCCATTAGGAATCATAGTTAAGAAGATATTTAACTTTAAGTAAATACTTAAAAGTAAGCATGTGCTTAAGTGCTTTCCTAAACCAGGTCATAATTGATAAGGACAGAATAAATAGTGCAACAGCTGTCTCATTCATTAAGCACCATTCACCTCCACTGAATGAGGCAGGAGTTTGGTGGGAGAAATGTTAAGTTATTATGTAATTAATATTATGGTAATGTTATTATGTAATTAAAGGCTACATTGTAATGTATATCCACAAGAGGCTCTAAAAGTTTGCATGGCAATTTTAATTCTGACATTTTCACAGCTTTGAGTGCTTGATTTCTTTTTTTTTTTTAGCCTTAGCAACATAAAATTGGGGAGTACAATAGGATAGATGCACACAGGGATGTGGACACATGCACGTACACTCTGTCTATATGTGTATAAACTTTAACAAGTATAAACAAGTCAATTGATGGGTTTTTTTCTTAGTAATTCTTATTTTATTAAGTGTTCCTTCAGATACCAGAAGCATGATTGATTAATTGCCTCCTGTCATTCTTGGAGCTTGAGTCATCTGATTGAGATAAGAATTGATCAGACAGGAGAATTATTTATCAGGCTCTTTACAGCACAAGGTATGGTTAAGTAAATTCTCTTTTGCTAGGAGTGCTGTGGTTTGAAGTGCTGTTGCATATCATTCTCTAGGTACTATCAGGAATGTGATAGGGCTTGCATGACATTTAGGAACCTCTACTCCAGTAAATCCCCTGAATGTCAGGTACTTTATCCTAACACACGCTATTACTGCTGTGGGGTAGGGCCAAAGTATGTTATAGCCAGGGATAGTAACAGTGATCTATCTATAAGGGATTTAATGCCCTTTGCTTTTGTCTGCTGGACCAAGGCAAGTCAGATTCCAGGAGAGACCTGTAACATTTGGACTTTAAGACTGAGATTCTCGATAACAACTAAAATGTGTTTTTACTTGAATTTCCCTTTACGTACAAGGGGCAGTTGCTGGAATATTTTAATATTCAAGTACAATTATCATAAATATTTATAAATAAATTGAAACAGTTAAGGAGAAAATATTAAGTGGGGACAGGCCATCAAAATGGGCTATTTTTACCATAAGTAAAAGTGTTGTCTTTGAGCTTGTGCATAGAATAACAACAACAATGGACCATTTTTCTCACATTCATATCAGGGTGATACAACTTTGCATATATCAGAAATGGAAATCAGATTTTAGCATAGATTTGGCCAGATACAGAGGAAAATGTATTTTCAGTGGTACATCTTGGGGATTTTTTTTTTAATTTTGTGGGAATTCTTAAATTGGAAGTTGAATAAACAAACCAGCATTCATACCTGTATTGCAAGTCTGGCAGCAAACCTCTAACGTCAGTCATCACACACAGGAAAGCCAAGGAAAACATGAAAAGGAGTTACCTTACAGCAATGTAATTGGAGGGTTCTTATATGTAATGCTACTCTTCTGCTTAAATGGCTGTTATCTTGAGGCCCCAAATATTCATCAGTTTCCTAAACGTGGCTTTGTAGTGTGACCTGTCTCTCTGTATTTCAAAATATATCTGTACTGCCTCTGCTGTGAACTTGGGGCTGCTGTTGAGAAAGTAGTCCATCCCGCTTGTTCTCAAGCTGCACCTGTCACTTGCTGAAAAATGTTGTGCAGTTCCTACTTGACACATGCCCAGGATGATTTTAGGATGTCTGCCTGGATTGGGTTCCAGAACAGTGTTAGGCACACCCTTCCTTGCACTGCACTAATGGGAACTACAACACATTTTGTCAGCAAGTTGCATGTGCAGATTGGGAGCAAGTGGGGGCAGGTTAGTGGTGCTCTCAGGATTGCTGTGGAGGTGATGGCAGACACCCTCGGTGATCTCTGAAGCACATCTACGCCATGTAAAAATGAAGCTGTGTGTCTATATAATACTACCAGTCCTGAAAATGCAACCTGGGACTTGACATCAGGGAAGACCAAGGGTGAGAACATAACATAACATCTTGAACATAATCCCAGCAGGAGAGGGGACCAACTTCAGCCTCCACTTCCACTTTTACAAATCTGTTTTCTTCCTGCTAGGTCCCCAGGCATAAACAAGGAGGCACTTAGTAAGCCATTCTGCTTGGCCAAGGAAGACTAGTATCCAGGCTGCTTTCTACTCTTTAGTGCTGACAAGAACAAACTTACTTATTTTTCTAACTGGAGTCAATAAATATGACACTTAAGTGCAAGGATAACCCACTTAAACATGTGTTTAAGTGCTTTGCTGAATGATGTATAGGGGACAGGTCTTTTGATTAGGCTGGTGCCTTTTTTACTTAGTGGAGCCACAGTTTATGGTGAAAATGAAATGAAATGTTGAGGACAGCAAAAGATTAAAAAATATATATTGATATTACATATCAATATGCAAAGTTATATCCTTCTCACATCTCTTATAGGAAGAGACAAACAGTAGTTAAATAAAAAAGACTGGTCTTTGGTTTTTTCCTGGATTGTAATATGTTTGGTAAGAAGTTACATGGGATGGTCTTCAAATGTACAGGTTATATTCAGTCAAGTTAGTAGAACTTATGTTGAATACTATTGTTGTTGATTCTTTTTTTATTTTAATACTTTAGGAACACATACATCTTTGGCTAAGTACAAATGTTCAAAAGCCCCTGGTGGAAGTGCTCTAACTTGTTCAGCCCTTCGGGCGTAGAAGGAGACGATCTCAGTAAAAGGGAAAAGGGGGAAAGGGGCCAAAAAACTTCCTTGGCTAAACAGGGAAATCCAGGGGAGCCAGCCTAAGGGCAAAAAAGAAGGCGTATATAGGCAGTGGAAGCAGGGGGAAGCTACCAAGGAGGAGTATACCTACTTGGCCTGCACTTGCAGGGAGGCAGTTAGAAAGGCCAAAGCAACTACAGAGCTGAGGCTGGCAACACAAACTAAAGACAACAAAAAGTCTTTTTTTAGGTATGTAGGGAGTAAAAGGAAGGCATAGGACCCCTGCAAACAACAAAGAGCAAATAATGACAGACAGGGGGGACAAGGCTGAGCTATTCAATAAGTTTTTTTGCCTCAGTGTTCCTGAACAGGGGTCAAGATAAGTCTCCTAATGGGCTCTTAGACTGGCATCAGAGGGACACCAGCCTACCAACTGTTGACACTGATGTGGTGCAGAGTCACATGGATGGACTGGATGTGTTCAAGTCAATGGGCCCTGATGAGCTTCATCTGAGAGTACTGAAGGAATTGGCTGGTGTCATAGCAGAACCACTGGCACGACTATTTGAGCACTCGTGGTGCTTGGGCAAGGTCCCAGAGGACTTGAAAAGGGCCAATGTGGTCCCTATTTTCAAGAAGGGAAGGAAGGAGGATCCGAGTAATTATAGGCTATTCAGTCTTGCCTCCATCCTTGGAAAGGTCTTTGAAAAGTTTATGAAGGATCCTATTTATGGGAGTCCAGCAGGAAAAATAATGCAGCAGGGAAACGAGCATGGATTCAGAGCAGGTAGATCAAGCCTGACCAATCTGGTTTCGTTTTATGACAGGATCACAAAATGCTTAGACGCAGGAGTAGAGGTGGATGTCATTTTCTTGGATTTTAGCAAGGCCTTCGATACGGTTTCTCATCCAATTCTCATAAATAAATTAAGAGGCTGTGATATAGATGTTTATAGGTGGGTGGCAAATTGGCTTAGCGGTCACACCCAGAGAGTGGTAGTAGATGGGTTGGTAATGACCTGGAAGGATGTGGGTAGCGGGGTCCAGCAGGGTTCAGTCCTTGGACCTGCACTCTTCAATATCTTCACCAGTGACTTGGATGTGGGTGTGATGGTACTCTGTCCAAGTTTGTGGATGATACTAAATTGTGGGGTGAAGTGCACACTCTGGAGGGTAGGGA
>NW_005842005.1:858440-881366 GCF_000455745.1 Alligator sinensis
AAAAGTGGGCAGTACACAATAGGATGCAGTACAACAAGGACAAGTGCAGAGTGCTGCACCTAGGGTGCAAAAATATCCACCACATCTACTGGCTGGGAAGTGACCCTTTCAGCAGCACAGAAGCAGAAAGGGATCCTGGAGTCATAATGTACTCCAAGATGAACATGAGTCATCAATTTGATGAAATCATCAGGAAAGCTAACCACACTTTATCGTGCATCAGCAGATGCATGACAAATAGAACCAGGGAGGTGATACTTCCCCTCTATGCGGCATTGGTCAGACTACAGTTGGAGTACTGCATCAGGTTTTGGGTGCCGTACTTCAAGAAGGATGTTGACAGACTCAAGAGGGTCCAGAGGAGAGGCACTCATATGGTTAGGGGCTTACAGGACAAGCCCTATGAGGAGAGACTGAGGGACCTGGACCTCTTCAGCCTCTGCAAGAGAAGGCTGAGAGGTGATCTTGTGGCTGCCTACAAATTTGTTAGGGGGATGTGGCAAGGGATCGGAGATGCTCTGTTCACCAGGGCATCTCTTGGGGTAACAAGGAACAATGCTCACAAACTGACAGAGAGCAGATTTAGGCTAGGTATCAGGAAAAACTTCACAGTAACGGTGGACAAAATTTGGAATGGGCTTCCAAGGGAGGTGGTGCTCTCCCCTACTCTGGGGGTCTTTAAAAGAAGGCTGGATAGACATCTACTGGGATCATCTGACCCCTTCCTGCCTAGGCAGGGGGTCAGACTCAATGCTTTGTTGAGGTCCTTTCCAACCAAGGATCCCTCTAAGGTGCATGTGTGCACAGTCGCGCACAAGTAAAAGTCGGCCACGCACAAACTTTTTTAGGCTGTGTACCTGCCGGGATAGGAGCTGGCTGCGGCGTGGGATACTGACAGAAAGTAAGCTCCTCCCCGAGGTGGGGTGGAGGTGGGAGCCTGGTGCGGGCTCCACCAGCTCCAGGGAAGTGCTTTGCTCCCCCACTTCACCTCGGGGAGTGAGGAGGCACATGGCATCAGGGCCAGGGAGTGGAGCAGTTCCCCGGAGCTGGTGGAGCCTGCGGAGCAGTTCCCCGGAGCTGGCAGAGTCTCACTTGGAGCAGGCAGCGGCTCCTCCCTAAGGTGAGGCAAGGCAGGGATGGAGGCTGGGACTGGGGGCTGGCACAGGCTCCGCTGGCTCCAGGAAACTGCTCCGCCAGCTCCGCATCACCTCGGGGAGCGAGGAGGCATGTGGCATCAGGGCCGGGGAGTGGAGCATTCAGGGAGGAGCCACTGCCTGTGCCAAGTGAGGTTCCACTGGCTCTGGGGAACTGCTCCACTCCCCAGCCCTGATGCCATGTACCTCCTTGCTTCCCGAGGCAAAGCAGGGGAGTGGAGTCTGTGCCAGGCCCCAGCCCCCACTGCCTGCCCCAGGTGAGGAGTGAGGAGCTTACCTTCGATAAGTATCCCACACTGCACCAAAGCAGCGTGCTCACAGACAAAAGCGGCGCGCTCATGAATCGCTACTCCTTAGAGGGAACATTGCTTCCAACCCTAGCATCTATGACTCTATGAACTTATTGCGCTTTACTTAAAGTGCACTAAGTTAGAGTGGGAGCCAACTGAACAGAGGTTCAGCCCACAGCCTGCCCATGCTGATCACCACTCCCAGGAGGCTGCCAGAGCAGCCCCTCTCCCCAGCTCCCCCCCGCTGGCAGCTGTCAACAACAGGTGGAGGGGAGGGGAGAATGGACCCCCTGATACAAGGGTCTCCCACAACTTGGTCTTGGGGATGGGGGGGCAGGCCTGGTTTGCATGGGGAGGCTCCCGCCTCTGTCTTCTCCTCCCAGCCTCTTCACAGCTGCAGCTGCTTTGTGGCACAGCCCAATCAGGGCTGCTGTAGGGGAAGTCTACGTCCCTGCAGCAGCCCTGCTGGAGACTTGGGCAGATGAGGGGCTGCCACAGTGCTACCTGGCCAGGGCTGCTGCAGGGACACAGGCCCTGGAGCCCTCCCCACAAAGCAGCCCTGGCCAGGCGGTGCTGCCCAGTTAGGGCTGCTGTGGGGACACAGACCCTTAAGCCCTTCTCCTGCAGCCCTCCTCTGGGCAAGCAGTGGTGTACCACATCCCAGCTGGGGCAGCTGCCAGGATAGAGATCCCAGAATCCTTCCCCTGCAGCTCCCCGCTCTCCCCTCCCCCACCCCAGCTGGCCTGTGGTGCACCATGGGCCTGGGGCTGGGGCAGGCAAGGGAACAGAAACCATTCTTCCCCTACCCACCTCAACTTCACCCGCCACCCCGGTAGGTTGTGTGTGGGGCTGGGATCAAAGGCTGCCACTGACTCGGATCAGTGACAGTCGGGGGTGGTAGGGCAGGGGTAGGTCTGTCGCTTGGGCAGAGCAAATGAGTTCTGCCCAAGGCTAAAGTATAGCCCTGCAAAATGCCACCTGGGATAGTGGCAATTGCACTCCAATTTAACCCTCAATAGGATCTGGCACAGACATTAGCTGAAGCACTCTAACAGGGAAAGCACATTAGGCTGGTACACATCCATCCAGGGTTAACTTAAGAGTGGGATCTGGCATTTTTAAAGAGCTTTATGTGCCATGAACATCTGTTCTGTTATGGCTGCAAAGTGCTTTCGGCATGCTTAAAGCGCATTTAGTGTAACATTTATACCTAGCCTTTTTTTCACCCTGATTTTTGATAATAATACTTGCAGTGACTCTCTTAACCCCTCATTTCTGCTATAAAATAGAACATCTCAGTGACTGTTCTGTCACTCCTTGTTTCCATGGATACACTCTCTGAATGCAGTTATAATTAGCATGCTGCAGCCAGACTAGTTTGTCCTCTGAAAGAAATAAGAACATCCTAGGGAGGCTATGCTGTACTGTCAACTCCGGCGTGCTTCAATTGAGGCAATCTCTATGACCTATGAGGTCAAGTTAGTAAAAAGCATTCTGGGCCTTAGGAGTTTGGATGAAGTATTTAACAAAACAGCTAAAGGCTAGATAAACTCGCTGCAGATGCCTGTAATATTTGTAAATTAAATTGGTACTTTACAAAATATAGGATCAAGTTTCAGTTGAAAAGAAAGTCACTTCTTCTCTGCCATAGAATCTTTGCTTATCTTAGGTGAGTTTCAGATAAGTTGGGAACTTATTCTGAAGAGGTTCCTACAGTAGTGATGTTAGTGTGAAGGACTAAATGTAATGATCTCTGTAACTTTTAATGATCTTAACCAAAGAAAAAACATAACTGTCCAATTAAATTACTGTTGCATAACTGCCAAAACTATTTACCAAAGACTCAGAAAGTACAATCCACTATATTTCTTACACTCATTGCCTTGGCAGTATTAGAGTTATAGGCACTACTAATAATTCTTGTGAGGAAGGAATTATCCCCATTTTACAGAGAGTGAAAGAGGGGCTGATTCACACAGGGGAAACCCAGAGGACAAAATCGTGATCTCTTGGGTTGCCTACACATGCTCTGGGGTGGGGGAGGGGCACTTTAATTAGTGGGCCTCTTGGGAGTCGTTCTAATTAAAGTGCCAACAACATTTCATGTATTCAGTGTCCCACACTTCAAAATGACGGCAGTTTGATAAGCTTTAGTTAAACTGCCCCTGCCACCAATTTGAAGCACCAAGACACTGAATACACATGACACTGAAGCTGTTGAAGTGTGTTAATTAGCACGCTCTGGCAGACTCAGTTAATCGAGTCTGCTCCCGCATGTTCTAATTAGAACACATTGGAGCAGGTGTTGGGTATGTGTATAGGTTCCTTTTTAAGTACTAGTCCTGCTTTGTGTCTTACCTATATGACCCGCACAGAAGGCCAAATCCTGCAAGATAATGAATGCTCTCAACTCCCCCTGAAAGCTGTGAGAGCAACAGAGCAAAGCTCTGGGAAACCAACAAGAAAGATGAGGTGAGGAGCTTGTGGTTCACACTTTCTGCGTCTTTTCTTCAGGAGCAAAATCTAGTGCTATTTGTAGCTGTGTTCAGAATATTTTTTTCTGCATCTTTCTTTAGATTGACTGCCTTTGTTCCACAGTACACAAGACAAAGTTGCTCTCTGATAACTCTCCCTCTTTTTCCTTAAAAGCAGAGGATAGAATTTGGAAACACTGGCAACAACTGAAGTTTTCAACCATCACTTTGCGTCTAATCCAGATTCCATCTAAGTCACTCGTGCAATTGCCATTTACCCCAGGGCTAGGTACGGACATTAAAAAAGCCTGAGGTTTTCTGTAAGTGGCGTAGTTTACATTGGTAGCAAACAGAACACATGTTTGCCCTTTGGTGGGGGTGAGGGGAAAGGAAGGGAGGGCAAATCTTAGACTGGGTTCTGATATTTTTAAATCAGTCTATTGTGTTGAACTTCCGTTCTGTTACACGTGTGGCCCAGTTTCTGAACACTTAAACCTATAAAAGTGTAATGTCTGTACCTGCCCAATAGGAACAAATGTGGGCTCATTCTTTTGTTTTTTGAAATTGAAATACAAGCCAATCCTTTAATGAAAGAAGGTTACATTAAAACACTCTTGGTTGCAGAAGAAAAGGGATCATTTTTCCAGAATAGTTTGTATGCCGCCATGTAAGCAGTTCAACCAGAGTTTTTGAGAGTAAAAGCATATTAAATAAGTGGCCATAATGATGGTGGGGCTAACTTATTTCTTTGTTGTCAAGCCAATATAAATTGGTGAAAGGTATTGAATAAATGGAATTATACTGATTTACACCATTTTATAATCTAATTCTAAAGACTAAGTAGACTTTGAGTTTAGAGGGGTTATTCCAAATCATGGAGTGAGTGTGTTGTTTGAATAGAGTGGGATAATTTGGGTTGTAGTTGTTTTGTTGCACCTATCAATTGGCTACAAGAAGACTTTGGTCTATAAAGCTGGCACCCCATCACCTTTCAAAAACATTACTTTTAAAAGGAAAGGGGGAGAAAAAATATTCAAAAGAGTATAATATTTACTTTGTAGTCTAGCTGGCCTTTGTAACAGCAGTAGATGTTCCTTAGTTTGCCAGCCTGTTCTTAATGTAAAGTGGCTTTTCTGTTGTTTGAAATACTAAGGACTTTCATTGCTATTTCCAAAGAATAATATAGGGCTACAGCCCATCATGACTCTATATAAACATTCATTTAACTAAACATATAATGTGATTTGAGAAGGGCTTAGTTGGAAGAGATATTTGAAAAGATTCTGGGTGATAATGTATGCAAAATAAAATAAATGATTTTTGAGGTTATTTTCAGTGTACTGTTGTAAAATTTTACACCCAGGTCTCTGAGAAAGGAATTGTTTGTTAGTCTTTGTGCAGTGTCTCACACACTGGGGCCTCCAGCTTAAGTTTGGGCTTTGAGGCACTTCCATAATATTATGAGAAGAAACACAATAGCTGGGTGGGCCAGAAAGATTGTCCAAGGAGGAAAAAGAATGGCTATCATTTCATTGAGACTTTAGTTACAGCTGCCAAACTGGCTTTAGATTGTTGTAACAATGTAGTGCTTGGGGTTTGATAATCTGTATGTTTTGCTTTGTGCACTGCACAGAACCAACAAACAGACTGTAAAGTAACAACACAACTACAGTTTGATCTTAATCACATAAAGCAGCAGTGAATTCAGTTCTGCTTCATAATAGTATTTTTTTTTTTTAAGTGAACAAATGTTGATTGGTATTCTTTAGAGATAACAATCTGCAGCCTGTTTGTGTGATACTACAGAAATCTAATTAAATCTAGTGGGAGTTAACATGAGCAAATTAAGCAAGTTAGGGCCAAATTTTGCTCCTGGCTAAACAGGTTTAAATCAAATCAAGTCATTTGAAGTCAGTGGAGTTTGAGATTTACATTGCTTTACTTAGAACAGAAACTGGCCCTTTGTGTCATAAGACAGGGGCTTGAAAAAAACCCTCTTGTATCTCAAGACCCCCACTACTTCTGGTTTGATTCCAAAAGCTGGTGGCTTTAAGCCCATAACTAGTTATAAAAAAACACATTAATATTCCTAGTGATAAAAGTAGATGGGTTGCAAATTGAAGGAACAGTAAAGGATTGGAATTGAACAAAAATTCTAAAGCTTGCTTGTCCTTAAGTAGATAAACCCATATTGGGGTACTGACAGGCCAGCTTTGGGGTTACTTTCAGATAAAGGTTTGTTATCAGCTTCAGATTCCAAGCTACATCAAAACAGCATGCCTCTGAAGTTAGATAAGCAACATTGGTGTAGGACTGATGGTCAGCTAGTCACTATTCAGATTCTGTTCTGCCTAATAGGGATGCAAGTGGACTTAAACATCCAAGAGCAATTCTATTCTACCCGTCTCCAGTCTCTTAAAACAGTTATTGCAAGAGGTGGATGAGTCCTCCTCCCCACTGATTTTTTTTATCTTAAGGGTAAGATGATGGTGTACTACATAAGTGAATGCATTAATGGATTTTTAGGACTTAACAGAGTGAAATAGAATCACACTTAGGTTCCTAAGTCCACTTAGATAACTAATAGGTGAAATATAATCAAGCCCTTGGTCTTTCACACCATTAAAATCATTCTGTATAGTAAAATTCCCACAAATGCGTGTCTTGTATGAAGGCTGTGCTAAACAAAAGAAAAGTTGTAGGCATTAGTCCTATTCCAAATATAAAGAAGCAAACATTGTACTCCTGTCCACCCGGCAGCAGTGGGGAGGATGGTAGTGCGGAGTTGTGCCCCTCACTGCTCCCAGACTGGTGCCTCGCCAGGGTGACCTGGGGCTTGCAGCATCAAGGAGGTGGCAGCTAGGGCTTGGGCATTGCTGGAGGGGGCAAAGGGCTGAGAACCCAGGTCCCTGGTCCCATAGCCTTGGCAGCTGGGGGTCCACTCTGTCAGGACTGTGGGGTGGGGGACTGTGAGTGGGGAGTGAGGGACACCAGCAGAGGTGGGGGTGGGACTGTGGGTGGGGAGTGAGGGGCCTGGACTTTTGTCCTAGTGAACTAAGGGTGCAGGGGGAGCCCTGATTTTTCCAGGATGAAAAACCCAAAATCAAATACCAGAATTTATAGGTTCTTAGAATGTATTTTATGATAGTGATTAAGGTACTGGTAGGCTTCCAAATTGCTTTAAAAATGTAAATATATCCATAAAACATTGTGTTCAATTGATACACATGCAAACACACATATATTAAGTGGTGTTTCATTTTTGAGGTTTTTAATCAGAGAATCTGTGATTTTGTAAACAGAGAAAACCAGGATCCATGTTGATTATACAGTGATAGATTAGAAGGCACTGGAAAAGTTAGGCTGCTAGGCTATGTGGACTCCTCACAAGGTCAGTGGATAAAGAGTGTTTGATAAAACTGGACATAACACCAAAATAAGAATAAGGATGACATGGTAAATATGTTTTCCTATTTAGTGGGAAGGTTGATATAATTGATGAGAACTTGGATGTGTATGATGTCACTGAGGCTAGGGACAGACTTTGCTCATAAACCAGTTTAAGTGATCAGAAACTGGTTTAAACCAGTAATGGAACAGATGTTCAGTGCACATAAACATGTTTGAAAATGGCTGAAACCGGTTTGAGATCAACCTGGTTGAATGTAGTATCAGACTTAACTGAGTTGGCTCAAATGGGTTTATTCAATGTCTCTCCAAGGCCCTTTGCTGGTTTAAGCTAAATCAGACTCCCCGAGCATCCTAGTATGTTCTCTGAGTTGGGCGGGGCCCTCTGCTCCACAGCAGGGCTGGCCCCTCCCCTCTGCTCCCTGGCTGGAGCTCCAGCACAGACTGCAGGGTGTTTCCCCCTCTCTCCCTCACCACTCCCTGTTAAGCAGGAATTTCCCCCTCCCCTCTGCTTTGCTGAGGAGGTGTCTGTGTATTAGCTAGCAGACCACATGCTGGCTGAATCAACAGGCAGAATCAACAGGTAGCTGGTAATGTCCCTCTTGTTTTCTTAATTGGGTGATAAACACTTTTATTAGTTCCCTTCTGGGCTAATCAAAGCATCCTGCCAGGGCTTGGCCACGCCCCCCCCAGCTCAGTACTGTGCCAGGGATGGGAGGGCTGCTCTAGTGCGCCCCAGGTTCTGGCCTGAGCCACTGCAGGCATGTGCCTGCTTTTCTGAGTTGTCTGTCTGGTTAGGAAACTGATTTAGCCTAGCCAGGTTAGACTAGCCTGCAAAGATTGAATCAGTTCAGGCTCCGTTTTTTTGAATGTCTGTCCCTAGCCTGAAGGAAGCTTTAGTTTTGGTAAAAACAAGGATGTGCATGCTATAAACATGAAATTGTTTTGATCAGTGTATAAAAATGAGTCTGGGAACCCTTATTATTTTGTACTAAGTTTGCAGGGTGCATCAGTGAATTATGCCTGTACCTTACTGCAAGTATCCTGGCTAACATCAGCTGGTCATGCATGTTAGTATTTAGGAGTTTTATGGAAACTAAACCTGGCTGAGTTTTTGACATTTGAACCAGTCTGGGGTTGTTCTTTCCATAAAAACAAGGTTTTCAGAAGATGCACACTATCTGTAGCTCCAGCACAGACACCATCCCAAAACAGCATGCACATGGACCACCCAAAATGACAGAGCCTGACAGTGGTAACCCCACTTCCACAAAGACCTTTCTTGGGATCTTACAGATGTACAAGCCCATCTAGTCTGTTTCAGTTAAAAGTTAATTTGATCTTGAAAACACTCTAAAGAACTGGACTAGTCTTCCAGTCCTTCAGCTTTTCCACCCCCCTCCCCCCACTTCAGAGAAAACTATTTTTCAATTTGTGGCTCTGAAAAGGTAAGCTCTGAAAAGGTAAGCCCAACACCAATTTCCTCAGCAGCCACACTGGGTATATAAACTAGGAAATGGTGGCACAATTCCTTCTGCTGCCATCAGGTCTTTTGTCCTTATCTCCCAATCAGAGCTTGAGAGGTCCCACTGTATAACATAGCAGGGCCTGCTTTTAGCCTGTGGTAAAACCATAGGCTAAAAACAGGACATAGCCTTAATACAGGTGTACAAGCCCATTTGAGACATTTGCACTGGCAGAAATCCTTCTGGGAAAGGGAGCAGTTCAGATTTTCAGCCTGCAGCCACCCTCTTTCCCCTGCTTTCTATGCCCTCCCAAAACTCCCCAGGGGGAGTGGAGCAGCAGGGAAAGGCTCTTTGCACCTGTCCCAGACTGGGCTCTGGAGAACATGGTGGGGGAGTAACCACCTCCACTCTACTCCTGATCCCTGGGAGCTGACAGGAGGAAGCACTGGGGCACAGCACCAAGCCCCAACCTGAAGTGGTGCTGTGCTTGTAATGAGGAAAAACAGGGAGCAGAACTGGCTGCTCCTCTCCTCTCCTGGACCAGCCCAAGAGGGGAAGGGAGTGTCACAGTACAGTCTCCAGCCCCTTCCTCAAGTCTGGCACTTCCCTGGCTTGGGGAGGGGGCTGGGGACTGTGCCCCAGCACTCCCTTCCCTTCCCAAGCCATGGAAGAGGATCAGTGAATCCCTCAACTGCTCCAGCTGCTGATCCCCTCAGCTTTTGATCTCAGGGAGCAGAGGGGAGGGAGCAGGAGAGCAACCCCCCATCTGCTTCTCGTTCTGGGGACTCCATTGTGAAACAGTGCTGCTCCCTCTGCTCAGCAGATTGTGTCAGGGGCTGAGGGGATGGAGTGATGGGGCAAAGCCCCTGCCTGTTTCCACACACCTGGGACTCCAGTGTCAGGAACAGGTGGGACTATGCCTCATCACCCTGGGAAAGCTTCCCTGAACCTGGTTCCCCCTGGCCAGCTCCCTGATGCTTGGCTTCTGGTGCCTGGCAGCTGAATGGAGGGAGTGGTGTGGCAGATCTTCTCACATAGGTAATTCCAGTGTGAGAAGGGCAGGGGGCAGCTGACACTGCTCATCCCCACCCTCCTGGTTTATGGGAGGGATGGGAGCATCTGCCCTGCACCTCTCCTGATCTGGGTGGTTTTGAGAAAACTGAGGAACCCAGAGTTGGCCTTAGGGGTGGGGGATGTGGGCAACTGCCTGGGGTGCCATGGTCAGGGGGGTGCCACACACGCACATATGCACACTAGGGGTCCACCAATAAAGATTTTTTTGGCCAATACTGGTGGCTGATTATTAATGAGCCATATCAGCCAGTACTGATCTGATTGCCAATATGCAGCCTGGCAGCTTGGAGAGCAGTGGTTGGATGTAATTCTGTGTTGCGGGGGAGAAGAGCCATGGGGAGAGCAGATTGAGGCCCCCCACAGTGAGGGAGGGAGTCGGGCTGAGGCAGGGACAAGGGCAGGGTGTGGGATAGAACTGTGAGAAATTCATTTGGGGGTAATGGGGGGGGGGGCACCTCCCACCACTGTGCGTACCCCTGGGGCAGGCATGGGGGGCATGTGCCCCCCCGCCCCCCTCCCCCCCAGATCTGTGCATGGGGCGGAAGCTGTGCCAGGCTATTCCTGGCTGGAGGTTGTGCTGGGGCTACACTTTGGGAAGGTGGTGGTGCTGGGAGTAGGGTACGGGGGAAGGGGGGAGAGCTACAGCCACCCCAAAATTTGCTGTAGACCCCTGTAGTGTCCCTCCTAGTGCTGCCACTGTCTACTCTGAGCACAGCTGCATCCTAGCCCCCCTGCCGGGAAGAGCCTGGCACGACCCCCAGCCCCAGCCCACAGCAGCAACCTTCCCTTGCCCTACGCACAGATCCAGGGGGCACATGCCCTCCATGCCTCCCTTGGGGGTGTGTACAGTGGTGGAAGCTGCCCCCCTCTTCCCATGCCCCCCATACACTTGTGGCTCCATCCTGCACCCACCTTGGCTGGGCAGGGCCTGCCCCTGCCCCACACCCTCCCTCACCATGGGGGCCTCAATCTGCACCCCCACCATGCCCCTCCCCTCTGCCTCTTCCTCCAAGAGATTTACCATCTGGACGTTGCTCTCCACACTGCCAGATTGATCGTGTGCATGCTGCATCTGCACGCATGCACATGGCATTTATTGATGACATTATTGGACACATCACCCAAAAAAAGCCAATTGCCAATAATGTTAATTTTCCTTTTATCGGTGCCGATATGATATGGACTGATGTACTGGTGCACCTTTAATGCACACATGTGTGAGCAGCCAGCACTCACAGCAGCACTCTCCCCCTGTCCCACCCTGACCGATCCCCTCCCCAGGCAGGAGGGAGCAGTGCCCATCCTAGCTTGGACCCCACCTCCA
The DNA here is from genome assembly GCF_000455745.1 of Alligator sinensis. Classification (NCBI taxonomy): domain Eukaryota; kingdom Metazoa; phylum Chordata; order Crocodylia; family Alligatoridae; genus Alligator; species Alligator sinensis. The sequence continues at coordinate 869,631 of NW_005842005.1, forward strand.
ACCGCTGCTCAGGAGGAGCTGGGCCTGGCATGTGCGGGCAGGGTGGCATCTGCTCCAGTCCTCCTGCCTTGTTCCCTCACAGCAACATCTGTACCTGCTCATTCCACTTTGCATCCCTGCCAGACTGTGCCCCTGTCCACATGCCTCTGCTTGCAGCATTGCAGCAGCGCCACTGACTTGGGGTGAGGAGGAAGGTACCAAAATTTAAGCTTGCCCTGGGTGCCATTTTCCATAAGGCTGGCTCTATGGCAGCATTTCCTCTGGCTCTACTCCTCCAGGTCCGCAGGAAGTGTTAACCTGGGGGAAAGTGTATAGCCATTCAGTCACCCTGGTTATTTTTCTCTCGGAGCAGCCATTTTTACTCAAAGACAAAAAGCCTTAATGTCTATAAGCTTTGGTTTCTGCCAGAAACAGTGAACAATAGAAATTTAACATCTGTACATAGCTGAAGGCTGTTCTGTGCCTGTTTTGATGCGCCTGTTGTGATGCAAACCTGGGACAATCAGATCCAGGATAAACTTGACATCTGTTTTTATCCAAAGAATTTAAGTTTTTCACTTGACCTGGTTGTGTTCATACTTTTTTCTTTCGTTATGAAAGGTCTTGCAAAATACTGAGACTGTCCTGAAAACATGATGTGGTCATATTGGAGTAGGAAAAATAAAAGAAGCAGTGGTTAAGATGTCTGAATAGTTTTCCTCAAGTTTTTAGATTTGAATACTGCTAAAAGCAGATTTCGTGAAATTATTTTAAAACAAAACTATCAAATTTCCTTTCCACTTTCCTGGGAAAATCTAAAAATCCTAAAAAAATTGGGTTAGAACTTGGCAAAGCACTAAGCATTGGTTTAATTCTTCTCCTTTTGACGTTAATGATATTATACTTCTGACATTACTGGCAGCAGAACAGGTTAATACTGAAAATTGTTGATAACCAATCCGTGGAAATACAATACTGTTTGGAAAATTTGGCCTTAATATCTTCAGTTTAAATTGAGAATGTCCATTTCTATGCAGCAGAAGGAACATAAACCACATTTTCATTAGTGGCCTCTTTTAGCACGTTGGTTCATCCACTCTACTAGTTTAGGATTAGTAGAGTGCACTTGTATATAGCCTTTTCCTGGTTTAAAAATATGTGCTTCTAATCTTTCCAGATATTTTCTGAATTTAACAAATGGAGTTTCAAAAGTGAAAGTACATTTTCACAAGAAAGCAGTGGGTTCAACAGAACACAGGAATATTAAGACTTGGGACCAAGCTATGAATATTTTTCAAAATGTTCAAAACCCATATTTTACTCATTTTTAAAATGAGTAAAAGCAATGACCTTTGTGGCAAGGTGGCAAGAAAAGTCAAGACCTAATATTTGACTCATTTATTACATCTGTGTGATTCGTCTACCTATGCCTTTTTGAGAAGTAATTTAATTTAAGATGACTGGAACTCCCAAAGCTCTCCTATTCATTGGCAAAATAGTTTATAAAATACACAAACACATACTAATTTGGAGTCTTTGATGTTTAGGGAAGTAATTACTCTTACAACACATTAATCTAATACTAGTTGCTTGGCTTCTTGGTGCATAGTTCATTTTTCACTGCTTTGAAAAAGAGTAATATCAAAATTAAATTGGCCGTGTCCTATCCCTATTGAAATCAGTATCAAAATTCTTGTCTTCAGTGAGAGCAGGAGCATACCCAGTCTGAACTGTATTTTTATAGCCATAGATAATTACCTTTCTGTCTTTTCCACTTAAAAGTGTAAATATTTTAAAGCACTATCTATTGTATTATTGCCTTAATATACTAGAGTATAATAATATGCTTCTTTAGCTATTGGACTTGTTATAATGTAGTTTTTTTACACATTTCAAATGTGACTGTGGTTCCAATATGTTGTAGATTTAATGTCAATGGAAACTGAATGCCCTGAAGGGAATATAGTGTTTAACAATCTATATAATCTGCTGTTCTTACGCCTTTATCCTCCTAATGGATTACTGTGATGGAAGCCATTAAAGTTCATACTCCTGATTCAGCTGGTATGAATGGCTTGTTTAATTTATTACCAATGGAACCATTTGTAACGACTGTTATTCTTAACAATGAAGTTTTAACTTTAAAGTGTTATTTTACCTTTTGAGGAGTAAAATCTACAGGTACAGAGAACATTTCTGACAGTAGTGTGTGCTTAGATGATAGAAATAGCAGAACTCCTGCAAATCCCATTTATGAGTACCTTAGTCTAGTGGTTGTTGCATGATCAAATTAAACCAGTTACTGTCACAACTGATATATTATTTCTTATTGTTACTGCACTATATTATTTCCAAAACAGAGAAACGTTAAAGATGAAAAAAGGTAAATCTTTCAAAGGCAGGTTTGGCCTAAACATATAAAACAATACTAAAATATAGTCTGGGGGACCTCTGAAAGTAAACTGAATCATCATTAGTATCTGTTCCCACTACAGGAATTACCACTCCAGTATGGGTGAGTCAAGTCAAGGTTCTAGACTTGGTAGTCACTTAGTGGCAGAGAACGGAGACAATGGGGTAGCATCCCCATCAACGACTGTACATTAGCAATAAAGCACTTAGTTTCAATACTCTTTCTAGAAAGTTTTCCAAAAGTTGTGCTTCTAGATAATACTCTTCTAACAAGAAGACTTTTAATATAGGTTCTGTCAAGTACTGTCTTCCTGCAAGTGACAGGTTATCTTGAATCTATTGAAAAATGCTTACGTGGAATAAAGGACACCAAATTAAATATAAGTAGTAATTCAATATAGTGGCATTCTGAAGTTGAAGAATACAGTTTGAATGGTTCATGAATAGGACAACACAGGTGTTAAATGACAGCTTGTATTATCTACATGAGGACTTGGACTTTTAGATACATCAAGCACTTTTACTGACATTCTCTTTAAGGTTTGACACAATGAAAATCCATCGTGGAGCAGCCCTACTGTAATCCTGTGCAGTGTGGTGGGGAGAGGAAAAGAAGAGTTTGAGGTTCAGGATGGAGGAAGATTTGAGGGCATGTGACCTAGGAAAATGAGGAGGATTACAGGACATATGATACTGAAGGAACAGGATTATGGCACATGTGATGTTGGAGGACACAGATTACTGGAACATAAATTGTAAAACCTTGCACATTTTCTGTTTATACTAATCGGAGGTACTCCATAGAGATTTGCCTATTAGCAAGGGAATTCTATCTTATCAGAACAGTCATTTTAGCAAAGTTTGAAGGGAATTGTGCGCATCTGTTAGCTAAGGCATACTTGATACAAGTGTTATCATGCACTAACACATGGACACACGTCACCCTGGGGCATTAATATCTCACTTCCCAGCTTGCCTGCCAAGAAAGTTGTGCTTGTTAATTATAGGTTTTATTTTTTAAATACAGAAACCAATTATGTAGGTAAAATATGAACACTGTAAAATTGTTAGTGAAAGGTGATTTTCCTTTAAGCTTTGTAGAGATTATTGAATGCTTTGGAATATTAAATGTGTGTTCAGGATGAATATTTAATTTTACATATTTCACATTTCTAGACATATTAGCTCTTTTTTTGTTTGTTTTTAGCTTTCCCTTTTAAAGAGGTCAGCGTATTCATGTAACGCTCAGTAAAGAAGACCTGGCTTCTCCACACCACACTGTCATTCCAGACAGGTAGTGTGCTCTGTTATCCTGGGTTCTTCAAATTGAAGAGTACACTGTGGTGTTTTTTTGGGACACAAGGCAATCAAAATTATGTTCAGCCTCAAGATCTCAAGATAAGGGTTCTAAGCTACTGCACTATATAGCTTTCTCCTTTGGTTAAGTACTGTGTGTGGGCCTCAGTCCTTCAACCTTTACTGATGGAAGACTTGGACCAGACAAGTTATGTGGTTCAGGGCTGCATGACCAGTCACTTTGGGCAGAACCAAAAAAGCAGTCAGCAGCTTAAAGAGCAATTTAAGTAGAATTTGGGAGCCTAATTTCTAGAATGATGCCCTACCACATCCCCAGGCTGGAGGCACCCTTTAGCTCTACTAGAGAAACTGTTGAATATTATTTATGTATGCTTTTTTTTTTTAATACAGAATGCCTAAACAGTCCCTAGAGCAGACTCAGAACTAGGATTTCTCTGCATCCAGGTGAATTTTGCATTCTTGGATGCAGAGAGATACCGTATCAACAGGAAGGGCAGAGAGTGCACCTACCCCAGCATATTCTACACCCTGATGGTTAGGGCACTTTCCTAGGAGGTGAGAGGAAATGTAGGTTAAAATCTCCTCAAGACGAAAAACCCTAGAAAACAGGCTTTTTATTTCCTGAGCAATTGCTCTAAACACAAAGCTCTTATAAAAAGATGGGCAGCCCCACCGATGCTAGTTTAGAAGAAAGGAGCAAACCACTCATCCTAAGTAAAAATGCTGACTGGGGGGCTTAAGTGCACAAAGGAATTTTGGGCTGTAAAATTCAGCTTAATAAAAAACACAACTTGAAAAGAGCACAGTTTGAGGCATGCTTTTGTTCAGCACTTCCTCTTAGATGGTTTAGGGCCTCATTACATGGTAATTTTGTGCAGCTCTTGGAGCTCTTAACACCTGAACTGTCCACACATTTACAGCTGAAACTAGTTTTAAGCGCTAATTATGTGGCTCAAAATGATGCCACTCCAGGGCAGTATTATTTCTGATCCATGCTACCCAACTCCTGTTACACTAAAGTGTAGCTGCTCTAGGTTACACCTAGGTGTAAACACCCCATTTGCCTCCCCCCTGCCCCCATCTCTGCTGGCCTGCATTGGGCCCACTGCCCTCCCCAGCACCCCAGATCCTTGTTCACTGCCTCACTTGCCCTTCCCACTCACTTGTGGCTATCTGCACTGTCTTTTCCCCAGAGCAGGCAGTGAAGTGTTAACCTGTCTGCCTGGTTGCTGCCACTGGCTGGGCAGGCAGCTTAACCCTGCCTTGCCTGCTCCCCTGGGACAGACAGCGTGGACTACCACAAGTAAGTAGGGGTAGAGTGGAGGAGGGCAGGGGGGCGGGGCCTGAGGGGCAGGGTGGGGGGCCCTAGGGCAGGGGGGGGGAACAAGGAGAGCCTTGGAGAGCAGGGGGCAGCCAGGAGGCCCAGAATGGGAGGAGGGGGCATTCGTACCTACGGGCCCCAGCTGGCCTGATGAACGTGTAATTGCTCGAAACTCAAATTAGCACTAACACTGATCAACATTTGTGCAGCTCACAGTGTAATGTGTAATAAGGTTTAGGTGTGCCCTCCTTGTGGAATTTAGAGTTTATGAATTCCACTACTGTGTCTAACTTGTTGGAGTGATGTTGTAGCCATGATAATCCAGAGATTGTGGGATAATATCTGTTATTGGACCAAATCTATGGTTGGGATAAAGTTAGACAAGAATGCAAAGCATTCTTAATCAGGTCTTCATTAATCAGGTGTTCAGATACTACTGTATCTGGACATCTAAAAGTTATGAGAGGCAAGGATTTTTTGTGATACCTTTTATTGAACCTACTGTATAGTTGGGAAAGCTGCTGGAGAAGTTTTTGGGCATCAGGTGCCCTTCCTCAGGTCCTAGAAACTTCTCCATCAGTTCTCCCAACTATATAGTTGATCCAATAAAAAAATACCACTAAAAATCCTTGATTCTCATAGATTTCCCGGATTGTCATGACTTTAACAACACTCCAACCCTGTCTAAAAGTTAAGGTTGCTGTGCCTAAGTCTTTTTGTGAACCTTGGCTTTACCAACGAGTCCTGCAAGGCTGTCAGTACTCAGGTATTCATAATTGGATTTTATTAGCACTAGTTTCATTTAAATATTTAAATGGCATTATTTTATACTCCTTAAGTATCTAATAGAGGTATTTTAGGAACATTTAGAACCCAACCTGGCTGTAAACGTGTATGTAAACCATCAATGAAAACCTGTCTTACTGTCATAAATTCTGATTCAGCATAGTACTTAAGTACAAAAGGCATGCATCTGCTTAAGTGTTATGCTTCTTTTGGTTGGGGCCACAGGCAGGCTTCATCCCTGAATGTGGCTCTTCAGTAGAAATGAGAAATGGTGAGATTTGCACATGAAGGGTATGTCAAAGCAAATGTAAACAGTACATCAGACCAGATGGCTTTGCAAACAAAGGTTTAAAACTATTGGGTGCTGGCATGTCCATTTTAAATACAATTGCTATTTGAGATATGATTGTACATGCTATTAAACAGGTTGTTTCTTAAAATCCTGCCTTACCTTTCAAGGCAGGAGAAATGTAATGGAGAACAGCACTGCAATAGATTCAACTAAAAGCTTAAAAACTGAACCCTATTTATTTATTTCTTCTACTGATTCCTAGAAAATGTGAATCCTACAAGCCTAGCTAAACTTTTGGCTTCGTCAGCTGTTGATAAGAGAGAGGAACTCTGGTCCTATTCTATCCTGCCTTGAATTTCTGATTTTTTTAACACTACCCCAATATAATATATCAATTTGTTGGGAGAAGATGGAGGTTAAACTAAACCCTGGTCCTTAGGCATCCTATGCAGATATTTAACCTTTTAAACTAATAAAGCAGTACAGCAGTTCCAGTCAACAGATTCTCATATCTATTATGATTTTATTACTTATCATTGTTATTCAGGCATACCGAATATATACAAGGCATACAATTAATACTCGGGCTATAAAATGCTTATGTGCTGTGACTTTTTTGTTAGGAGCATTTCAAGCTCATGAAGCATATTTCATCTCTGCAGATGGGAAGGAATTATCTGAGCCACAAATAGGAGAAAACAAGGTCTCTTTATGGTTTATATTTCTTTCAATCTTCATGGAGTGAATTTAAGTGTTTTTTACATGCTGTTTAAAAGCATCACTACTCAGTGTTGGCTTTCCCCTCTGTGTCCAACTTCCAGTTTGATGTCTTCTCTGGAAGTTTCTTCCATTAACATGCCTGATTATAGAGAGGTACGTCTTTACTAAAGCCAGTTCATAGTCTCATCCATTCATCCACACTGAACGTTTTCCAGTGGATTTCAGAGGATCAGGTTTGGGCCTTTCTTATTGTGTAAAGTATTTGTGTAAATTTGTCCCTTCCTAGACAGTATCAATAAATCAGAACCCCAGTATGACAAACTCCTAAAATTAGGGGCTCTCAGAATATGGTTCTTAGTCCTGCATGCTGAACCCATCTTTTGTTAGTGTCTGTTCCTGCTTTTACAATGCTAGAATTCCTACATTGGTAACAGACCAGGATGGTTATGTCAGCCTTGCATTTCAACAGGATTTCTTTAACTCTTTGGATTTCTAATTTTGTATAGTTATATTCCAAGACTTCAGTGCAAAGGAGCCACAAATTGTGTATAATATGTCTGTTTTGTTCTGCAAACTATTTTGTTTCCATAAAGATCTGGATACTGTAGAATAGATGAAGCACATCTATTCTGTTGTTAAACAGAAAACATATATATAAAGTAAGTTAATAATACCTATTGTTCAGTGACCAGTTGATTTCACGTAGGAAATTAGGACTGGCCTCTTGGGTCATTGAGACCTATCCCCTGCATTCACAAGTAACCATTCACTCAATGAATCCCCCCAGAAACCCTTCAAACACAAGACACAAAACCAGAAAGGCTTTACAGTTGCAGAAGCAGGGGGGACAAGGGCACTGGCAGTGCCCTGACATACAGGCTAGGGATAGACATTCAAAAAGCTGGAGCCTGAATTGATTTAATCTTTGCAGGTTAGTTTAATCTGCATAGATTGAACCAATTTGCAAGTGAACTGAGACATTCACTTTTGACTCCAGAAATGTGGGCACATGCCTGCAGTGGCTCAGACCAGAAGCTAGGGGGTGCTAGAGCGAGCTCTCAGCTGGAAGGAAAGTAAGCTGAGCGGCAGTGTGGCCAGGCTTGGGCAGGCATGAGTATGACTGGGGAGGGATTTAAATCTGCACCCTAGCCTGCAGGGACCCCAGCCGGGGTCTGCCTGGAGGGAGAGGGAGAAAGCAGCCCCTGTCAGGGGTCCCCAGCCCCCCCCCGCCCCACTCACTCACTAGCTGGCAGCAGGAGTGGGGGTGGGGACCGACCCTGGTAGGCTGAGGAGAATCAAGGATTGAATCCCCCCCCACTGCAGGGGGGTGGCGTGGGCACTGATAGGCTCTGCTTGTGCACCTGGGGCTGCACACCTGGGACCCTGGCAGCCAGACACCAGTAGCCTGAGGGAAGGTGGGGGGTTAATTCCCATATTGCAGGCAGCAGTGGTGGGGTGGGGGGGGAGGTGTACTGGCACGGCACTCTAGCCAGAGTCCCCCTGAGGAGCAGCCAGTTGACTATAGGGAGGGGGCAGGGTGGGGGGATGTGACCTGGCTGCAGGGTGTGTGGGGGGGAGCTGGGGCTAGTTACAGAGCCTGATTCACCACTGCTTCCCACTGCAGCAGCCAAGGGGTGGGGTTTGGAACCGCCACCTCCCACCTTCAGCCCCACACAGGGGCCGTGGTTTGCAGGCAGGCTGCCACGCAGCTCCCTGCTTCCGTCCCTCTCCCAGTGGTGGTGGAGTGAACTATCATTGTGGGTGCAGGTGAAGCACCTGTCACCCACTGCCTGTTTGCAGTGGTGCTGGATGCTCAGGGTGGGCTTCTGCAGGCCAGGGGCATAGGCAGCAGCGGAGGAAGCAATGGACGGCTGCAGCTCAGTCCGGCTCAGCCCCAAGGCCCAGGGGTGCTGGCAGTGACTGGCCCGTGGCAGGCTGACCCTCCTTCTCCCGGTGGTGGTGGTGGAGGGAACCATCACATCAGCCAGCGGTGAGGCAGCTGTCACCCGCTGCCTGCTCACAGTGGCACGGGGTGCTCGGGGTGGGCTGTCATGGGCCAATCACTGCCTAAGCCCCTGGGCTTCAGGACCCAACTGGACTGGAGTGGGCTGCACTCCTGGGCCGTGGGGCTGGGTCGGACTGGGCTGCGGCCGTCCATTGCCTCCCTCTGCTGAGGCCCATACCCCTGGCCCTGCAGCAGCCTGGCTCGAGCACCCAGCGCCTATCCAAGCAGGTGGCAGGTGACAGGTGCTTCACCTGCACCCCCCCATGATAGTTTGTTCTGGCACCACCACCACTGGGAGATTAAGCAGGGTGGGGAGCTGTGCTGCAGCCCACCTGCAAACCAGGGCCCCGACATGGGGCTGGAGGCAGGAGGCAGCAGATGCTGACCCCCACCTTCTGGGGCTGCCTCAGCCCAGGCTGCACAGCCACAGTGGGAGGCAGCAGTGAGACTGGCTCCATAAGTAGCCCCAGCTCCTCTCCCTTCCTGGAGCCAGGTCACATCCCACTTTCCTGTCCCCTTCCCACAGCCAGCTGGCTGCTCCTTGGAGGGACTAGACTCAGGATGCCATGTCGGGGGCCCTCTGCCACTGCTGCCTGTAATGGGAAGTTTAAACACCCCCCTTCACTCAGGCTACTGGCATCTGGCTGCTGCAGCCCCAGGTGTATGGCCCCAGGTGCACAAATAGAGTCTATTGGTGGGCCCCCCCCATAATTGGGGGATTAAACCACCGAGTCCCCTCAGGCTCCTGGGGTCTGGCCCAGCCCCCGCTCCTGTCACTGGAGCAGCAAAGGGGGTGGGGTGGGGGACTGGGGACATCTGGCAAGAGCTGCTGCCCCCTTGCCAGGCAGACCTGGCAGCACTCCAGAATAGCTATCCTCACCATTTTTTCAGCCAGCCAGAGCAGTGATAGTGCTCAGGCTAGGGAGAAGGGCAGAGCCAGCCCTGCTTGGCTAGAACAGACAGCCCAGCCCAGGGCTGCAGAGCATGCTGGGATGCTGGAGAACTCTGATTTAACTTAAACCAGGAAGGGATCTGGAACACAAGTTTCTTAAACTGGTTTGACCTCAATTGGTTAAGTCTGATACTACATTCAACCAGGTTTATCTCAAATGGTTTTGGCTATTTCGAAACTGGTTTATGTGCACTGAACTTATGTTCTGTTACAGGTTTAAACTAGTTTTTGATCACTTAAACTGGTTTATGTGTAGCTTTTGTCCCTAGCCCCATGGTTTAGCTCACATCATGAACTTGGTATAAATTCATGTGGAACTGTGCCTTTGGGGATGTGTGCAATTCAGCCTTCCAAGACAGCCCCCATTGGTAGGTACTTAGTAAATTCATTACAGCTGAGCTTTCTTAAATGTTCTTGATATTATATTAATTCCTGAGTAACCACAAAAACAGCCAAATAATTCGTTTTTAACCTGGAAACCAGGAACTATCTGTATAATGACATTATTTCCTAAATGTCAAGATCCTTGTATCTTAGTAATTATGTTCCTGTCATAAAATGTTAAAATGTCCCTGTTCGTAAGAAGACTAAAGCAGTGTTGGATTATTTACTTTTTAATACTCGTATGCCTCAGGAATAAAGCTTGGCTCAATGGATGCAGTGCTAACTTACCATACAGCTTTATGCCCTGAGGGGCTGCAGAGCTACAGAACAGGAGCGTTCACAATCCATATTTCATTTCTAAAAACACATTAGTCTTTGTTTACATTCAGGCTTTCGTTCTGCAGGAATTTTTTTAAGTACAAAAAAAAACTAGATTGAAGATTTTTTTTGTCAGAAAATGGTAAAACTTGGAATACAGGATCAGTGCTGACCACTACCAAGTAACTGTAAGGGTTTTATCTAATCAAACAGATGTTTAAATTCAAATCAGCCTGAGTTGTTGTTTTGTGAATATATTCACTGCCTTAGTCACACAGAGTCACTGTTAGTGTCAGTAAGACTGAAAGCACGTATTACACTGAATAGGAATGGTCTCAAAGAGGAAGGCAAAATAAATGTAAAGCAAGTGTGCTCCGATATGACCGTCTACTAAAATACTAGCTCTAATTGACATAATGCTACAAACTCCACTTGTTATTACATGCCTAATGTTCAAGAATGACTATTCAGAACCGGTGCACTGTTCATAATAATAGACAATGTGCTATACCCGTGCTCTATTTAGAAAGGCTATATTCATGCAGTTTATGTACTGTGTTATGTAGACATTAATTTTAATACAGTTGCTCTCCTTTTTAAGAACATCTGTTAAAAGAACAATAGAGTTATAAGAGCATAAATCTCTAGGGAGCCCTTATGTGTTTCTTTTTTTCAAGGATAGCTCTGTATTTTTCAAGAACACAGCCTGCTTGTAGAATATAGTGAAATGGTAATTGTCTAATGATAGTGTATTTTTTGACCTTGTGGTATGTATTTCCTGGGTCTGGGTCTGAAAACTTGTAAGATATGTAGTTGTGGATCTAATTTGCATGTAAAATCACTGTGAGCATGTGTTGTTTACGTATGTATACAGCTAATAAAATATACAACTTCAGATGAAAATATATAATTTGAATAGTGTGCCAAATAGTAATAATTATAAACATAGGATCATAAGAAAGTAGGGTCGGAGGGTAGCAAGGCAGGACCAGTCCTAGCCAAGTGTCTGTCTAACCTGCTCTTGAAAATTTCCAAGGATGGAGACTCCACAACATCTCTAGGTAGCTTGACCATGCGCATAGCCAGAAAATTCTTCTTAGTCTCTCACCTAAATTTCTTCTGCTGCAGTTCAAAGCCATTGTTCCTGGCCCTGCCTCCTACAGCCACAGAGAAAAAGTCTATCTCCATCTTATGTATAATCACCATGAAGGTATCTGAGGACTGTTTCAAATTCCACTCCCCCCCGCCCC
>NW_005842005.1:881407-903381 GCF_000455745.1 Alligator sinensis
TACTTAGAGGCCAGTGGGGCGGGCCCCTTTGGGGCCCCTGCCACTTTAAGGGCAGAGGCAGCCAGCTATTTTGAGCAAGGCATATAAAGGCTGCAGTTTGCTGTGGCAGGGGAAGGAGGAAACATCACCTAGCTGAGCTGCAGCAGGAACAACCTTGGAGGTAAGGGCAGGAGCTTATGGGGATGGTTTAGAGGCTCCTGGTCCTGGGCATGACCTAAAACTGTACCATGCCCAGGATGGGTGGCCTGGTGGGACTCCTGGTGGTGCGGGAGTCCCCAGGAAATGCCAGGCCATTTACCTTCCTGGTGAAAGGTGAGGAGGGGCACCTTAACTCCATCCCCCTTCTTTGGGTGGGCTTTGGAGGCAGCTGGGGAAGTAGTGGGGGCCAGGTATGTCCATGTGTAGGCACTTGAGCCCAGCAGGGATACGAGGTCTCAGAGACCCCTGAGGGGGTAGTATGTTGAGTTTTGGGAGGCCCCGCACAGAGTAGGGCTGAAGTGCAAGTAGGCCTGAAGGACAGCGCAAGGGGTACACTGGGTAGGGTCGAATGAGAGTAAACTTGAAGGACAGCACAAGGGCCAGCCCTGTGAGAAGTTGTGCCCCATGAGAGGCACGGGGTAGAATTAGCCCAGGGTTTGGTGTAAGGCCAACCCACATAGAGTAGGGGAACTCGCGGGAACCAAAGGTTCTGCGTGGCGAGGCCAGTGTGAGAGTACAGAAGCCTGATGGCTCAAGAGGGGCCGCTCAAGGAGGAGCAGGGCAGTGGAGTGTGGCCCAGTAATGGGCAGTATGCCAGAGGCCCCGGTGAGAGAGGGGTGGAGTGGAAGAGGCCTCCTGTGAGAGGAGAGGTGGTGTGAATGTGTGTGGGGAGCCCAACTTTGGACTCAGTTTGCTCTGGTTTCAGACTGGGAGTAGACTTCAGCAGCGCATATACTAAAATTAATCTGGATGTCATCTGCGAGGCCTGGGCTGCGGCGTAGGGAAGGTTGGAGCTGCAGATAGCGGCCCCTGGCATCAGGGCAGTAATGGGCAGTCTCTCACATGTACCATCCATATATGGGAACAACAAAGTCATGGCAGGGAGGATCGGGCAGATTGCCCTGTAGAGACAGGTGGGCAGGTCAACATGAGACCCGGCCCCGAGAGTTGCCACTCGTCACAGCCAGGTACAGCCATTACATTTTTTTCTGGCTTTGGTGATTGGAAATTGATCTATATCTATAACAGGACAGAAGTTTGGAACACATAGACTGCTTTAAAAATGGTGGATCCTGGTCTAAGATAGACCTGGATCAATGTGGTATTAGACTTAATTGATCTAGGTTAGGGAGGTTTGGGTGAATTGAACCAGGTCCACTCTAGAATTAAGGTAGATCACTGTCGGCCAGCATCACAGTTGCCTTTGTGGCTTCCCCAGTAGCCCTGCCTTACACAGAGGTTCATAGGCTGCAGAAGCCTGCCACACTGTCTGCTGACAGGGGTGGGGAGGGAAGTGGGGATCAGCCGTGCCCAGGCCTGTGCCCTGTCACTATGCCTGCTCTTGGGAGTGTGGGAGCCTGTGAGAAGACAGCAGAGACAGGGAGCAAATTGGGCTGGAAATGCCTGTTACTGACTTGACAATACTTGCCAATCCCTGGTAGGCGTGCTCAAATGACCTCACCCTGCCGGCCTTGGCTAGTGCAGGTAGTCTTAGTACTGGCCTCTCCCCACTCCTGAATGTCAAACTTGTGTTCTGTGTGCTCCCAACCTAAACTAGGGTGCTTACAGGAACCCATGTAGGTTTGACTTTTTGAATGTCTATACTTAGCCATAAGCTTACAAATGAAACTGTATGTATACAGATTTGAAAAATTAGGTTTCCTATGAACAATAAAGGGAAAATAAACATTTTAGATCTTTTAAAAAACTCCTGAAGCCAACACTGGTCCAGAGACTTGTGTGATGTGAAGGCTGTCCAGACTCAGATGGGGGAATTGACCAGACATGCTCATCATGCAAAATCTGTTAGTATTTCAACAATGTCCAAGCAATGGAACTGTTCAGATTGTTGTGAAGGGTGCTCTTTTAAGTGGATATAATGGCATCAATTTTAATTTGAATATACTCGTGTGTTCACTGTATAGTTCTTTGTGGAGGATTAATTAATCATTCTTTATATAGTTATTTTTCACTGCTTTTAATCATGCTTAGGCAGAACCAGGTATGTGTAACTTTAAGTCAGAGCAGAATTTGGTTTGTTCTATTTGTTATTTCCTATTGAGACGAGTATTGCCTTTATCCCAGATACTAAGGGGAACAGTCAAGAAATATTTTGTATTGGGTCAGGAATTCATTAATGCAATCACTGTACCCAGAGATTTGTGCGGGAGATTAATTTTACTTATTCTCCTAGCCCTGCAAAAAGGCCATGCTGAGGTTCCTTTTCTGCTGCAAGCAGAAACAGTAGGTGGTTATAAAAGCCATGTGTTAAGCTACCTGCAAATAGTTCTTGCAGAGACCTAGAAAAGAGAGACTTCTGTGTGTTGTCTAGTAAGGAAGCAGAAGCTGAAAAACCCAAGCTGGAGACTGGGTAGGATATTTGGCACAGGACTTCTGCTTCTACTGCACTGGGGGCTTTGCTCTGAGACAGCGAGCTGATGCCTGCCAAAAAGGTATACTCGTCCACCTCGGCCAGCCACTCCTGCAGGATCTGGCTGCCCTCCTGCATGTTGCACAGCTGCTGGCTGGAATGCTGGATCTTCTGCTCTATGTCAGTCAGCATCCGTGCCACATCAGGCTCCAGCTCCTCCAGCATGGCCTTCTGGTGCTCACGCAACAGCCGGTGCAGCCGCTTAAATGCCTCTCCAGTGGTGACCTGCAGGCTCTTGGCAGAGGATTTGGTCTTGGCCAGTTGGCATTTGAGTCGGTACAGGGCTTCCAAATGCCCACAGTTAGGGTGTCCAGACTGTGGAAGCAGCTCCCTCCAGAGGTGGTGCAATCACCTACCCTGGAAATCTTCAAGAGGAGACTAGACGGTCACCTTGCTGGGGTCACCTGACCCCAGTTGTCTTTCCTGCTTGGTGCAGGGGGCTGGACTCAATGATCTTCAGAGGTCCCTTCCAGCCTTAGAATCTATGAATCTATGGTAATCTTAAAATAGCAAGGCAAAGGAGTGAAGAGATATCAGGACATTAGGAATTCGTTCACAGTTCTGCCAGCTCTTCATTGTATGATGTTGAACAAGCAATGGGAATGATGGTAAATTTTCAAAACTGCTTTCCCATTTGTGCACTAGGCTTTTGGAATGGAGTTAGTAAGGCTGTATTTGTGAACCAGGTAATTGTATATCCAGAAAATTAGTTATGGATTTGACTGGTGATTTGCTGGTTCAGTTACTCAGTGTGTTTGTGTATATACACACGTGTATGAAAGCTTGCAAAGCAGTAATGGTGCATGCATTTTCGTACATTTCATTGTTTACACAAGATCTTGAAATCTGGCTCTCATATTTTTTCCAAGACTCATAGTACCTGTTAGACCCCAACTCCATGCGGTGCCCAACGACTAGGGAGATGACAGTCCAATTGCTCATGGATCCTGTTACTCATTAGCCAGAGCAAGCAGGGAGCAAACACCGGCATACATTGCTCGTAACAGCTTTATTCAGAATGGAGACAGCTTCAGGCCAGGTCCCAAAAAAAACAACAAACTGGGGACCTGCCCCGAGCAATTGTTCTTTCCACATTTATACACCTTGGTTTATGCTCATTAACATTTGTTCCACCCCTGTCCCTCCTTCTTTTCCACCCATGTTTCCTCCCCTTTCAAGCTCTGCCTCTGGTTAATGTTTGCTTCATTCATATGGAATTTCCTGTGCATTTCATTCATTTACATGTCTTTTTGCTATGAGCATATGTCTAAGGCCATGAACCTACTTCTTTTAGTCACTGGGCAGACGTTGGAGGCATTTTACCAATCACCATTCACCTTTTTGCATATGTTTATTTTGGATTCTGTCACCAGTTACATCTTATCTTTCACATTCCAATCTGTTTTTCTGTCCCTTATTGTACCATCTCCACAGTCCTTAGGCCCCTGTATCTTATCTTGTTCCTTACAGTAGCTGGTTCACAGCACACAGACTTACTTGCTACTTTTTCCAGAAAATGTTTGACACAATTAAGATGGCTACTTAGCATAAGCATTCATAAGCAAAATCTAACAATAGCCGGTGGTTTACATCCTGTTTCTTTTATATAACTATTTATATATTTTATAACACTACTATATGGTTAAAACCTACTTGCCTAAGCATCTCTCAGTGTTACTTTTAATGTATCATTTTGCCTTGTGGTCAGCAGCTTTTGCTGGGCCACAGATTAAAGGCTTGTTTCAGCTGCAAATCCATTGCTCCCCAAGATCCAAATGCAGTTACACTAACATTACCTATCTGAAATGATTACAGTTATAATTCTTCATTTGACAGAGGCACAATCTTAATTCATGTTTGTAACACGCTTTGAACTTCTCTTATGGAAGGTACTGTGTAACAATAAAATGTTATTTTTAATAATCAGAAGAAAGGGCTTCTTTCCAGATATAAATTAGATCCAGCAAATTACAGCATAAAATAACCAAGAAAAAACTACAGACAATGAGAAAATGATCTTTATTTGATAGACATTAAAGCCCACCAAAAAGGCAAGAGATTCAGTTGAAATGGAAAAGCAATAGTAGATCTTTAGTTCAACTAGATTAACCAGAAGAAAGCGGTCTCAAACTAGAAATCTTGCCCATTTTTTGGTCTTGAGCCACTTGCAACTTTACCAGCAACTGTGTCCCATGTCTTGTTCCAAAATGTCATCTGCTTTAATTCATGAGTCAACAGGGATTCCAATTTATTGGAAGAGCAAGTGCCTGTGATACAACATAACTGTTAATCCAGCAGAACAGGATAAGTATGGTGAAATAAGAAGTATCTTTTAGAACAAGAAAAAAAACCCTTAAACAATCAACTGCAAACACAATTGTAGGTGCTCTTCCTTAATCTGATTTTAGCTAAACTCCTGTGAAGTTCTCATTTGTATTCCATTGATAGTCAATTACATTCTGATTTCAATGAGTTTTGTTCAAATAAAAATTGTAATGCAGAATCCAAAGAGAGTGCTGGAAAAATGTTGAGATAATCTGTGAGTTTATTATTCCTGAGGGCCTTCCATCAAATACCTAATGCAGACTGGTACTAGTTGGTGAGTTGCATGTTGATAGTCATGCAAAGCTTTGCAAATAGTTCAAATTGCTACATCATCAATGAAAAATGGGAACATTTGCTTTTGAGACCAAAAGGGCATTGCATTTCACATCCTTTTTCCAAGGGAACGAGAAGACATTTCATGGAAACAAAGTGAGTATTGGTTACACAAGTGATATTATTTGGCAGTTTTCTTTTGCTTGGTGTTAAAATATTTTTTACAAATTTTTTTTGTATTAATTTAAAAAAACATTGCTTTAAATTATAACCAAAGGTTTTTCAGAAATGGCTGTTCCTTTTACTAATGTAATTTTAAATCAAGGTCAAATATAAATGTAATTAATACACTGCATAAGAACAGCAGGTGAGTTCATTTTCTTGTCTATCTTTTGTCAGTGAAGTCTATTCTTAGAGTCACTAGCAACGATAGGCGCTTGTGTTATGGAGCAGGCTTGCAAATGAAAATGTTCAGTAGCCTTTTCACCAAGTATTATGATTCAGGAACCTTTCTTTAGTCCTCTTTTTAAAGATACTTTCAGAGAATAAGATTTTTCTGAGCATTGTTGTATCTTTTCTAATTTAGGTTCAGGGTACTAGATCACAAGCAATAATTTAAATACACTTAGCAAATAATCAGCCAGCATTTGCTAACCATGATTTCTGTTTCTATGTTGATAGCAGATGCATCTAGGGATTGTTCATTTTTTGCACTTAGTACCTTTCATTCCATGGGACCCTAAAAACCTATCCCTATTAAAAGAGTAACTTCACTTACCAGTATACACGTTCTAGGGTGCAGCAAATTCTAGGGTGAAGTAGCTAATTAACAAACTGCACAGCAACAGGAAGTTAAAACACATGATTTCATGCACTATCAAATTCAGGTTATATAATTACCCAAATAATCCCTAGTATCTATACTTAAATGTGAAGATAGTCGTTTCTGTTTTCTGTATCAGAAACACAAATTATGGAGAAATGAGGGTGTATGCTAAGGCAGATCACGTCAACCTAATGACACCAGTGTATTTTTCTTAATTGTTTTCTCAGCTATGAATTGCACAACTCGACTTGTGATACAATATGGCATTGTGCAAACTTGAAAGGGCCTGAAAACAGATTGACTTTCTGTCTTCTAGTAGGAATGTTTGTAATTAATTAGCAGTCATCAGTAGAGATGATTAGCCAATTGCTTTCCAGCAGAGATGTGTACTTTGATGATAAATAATTATCATCACCTTTATTTTTAATTTGTAGCAGGCGGAATTTTATTGTGTGAGTTGATAGACAAAAGAGACATAGTACCTAGGAAAATTTTACCACTAAAGAAGAATTTGGGGGAACGTCCTTTAAATAAATTCAAAGGGGATTATGATGACATTCTGTAGATGGCTCTGGCTGCCATTTGTTACTGCAAACATTATAATTTAAAAGAGAATTTTTGGAAAATTTGCTGCACCCCATGACATTCGTGGAGGCCCTGTAGAATTACCAGATAAAACCAGTGTACAGACTCCTTTTATATTCAGTTCTGTGCTCCAGGTGGTGGCTATGAAAAAGTTGGCATGATTACACTTCTGTTTGGTATCCTATGATATCTTGAATTTCAGAAGATCTTCAGTATGTGAGGTTTGGGGAATTTTGGCACCTCATTCTGGCCAAATAGAAATAGGGTGGGACTGGTTTTTGCTAAATGTAAATGGATGCAGCATTAAGTGCACAAGAGCCACTCAAGTGTTGCTTGCCCTTTACTGAAACACACAGTAGTCATGGGTGCATGATATGCTGTCATTCTCTCCTCCTTTTTACTGTGAGATGAAGGGGAGGATACAGGATATTGCAAACATATAGTTAAAGTAGCACAATACAAAATAATGAGACTGAAGGCCTAGATGATAAAAGGGGAAGATCTGAACCTAAGTACTTGAGCCTAAGGCAAATTTTGTTGCTCTGGCACAGATGGAAGAGGGTTAACATCCTTCATGGGAATATCTCTGCCTTCTAAATATGCTTAGATGGCTTTCAGGGTTGATATTTGACAGGGTAAGGGCTCAGGGCATCTGTAGGCAGGAGTTTTCTGTATACCAGCAGTCATAAGAGGCTGCCTCATGTATATGGCTGGCTCAGAAGCACAGGATAACTGTGATCTCCTGAAAATCCCTCCAGATACTGGAACTTCCCCTGTTTTTTCTACCCTCCGCATACCATTTCCTCAACTACCACTGGAGTGAGTGGGAGTAGCTGGGTATTAGCATTTTCAAAAATCAGACAGGGCCTACATATTTGGAAATTTTGATAAACATTTGGAAAATAATGGCAGCCTACACCTGAGAAGAGCTGAGTACCTGCTGCTGTTGATGTGATGGGCATCCTAAGAATATCAGTAACAGAGAGTCAACTCACAACAGAGTCACTGAAGTAGCCATTGCACCTCACAAATAAGGATTAGGCCCTCTGTGTGCAAAGTTAGGTACAATAGGTATTGAGAAAGGTATTGCGTATAGTTATGGTGCAGAAATGAAAACCAGTTTGTGGTAAAGCGCTTTTCTGGCATGCCTAGTTGATGCTATGTGAGTTGCACAATTCACTCTTGCAAACTGTTTTATTTAGGAAACCAGATGAAACAGCAATGTTATATGATAGGACGAATGATTTCCATCGTTGTTAACTGTTTGCCCTTATACATTGCTATTACAAGTGCAGTAGCAGCCAGTTAGATTATTTAAAAGCATTGCATTGCTGGCAAAAGAGCTTCTTACCAAATTTGTGAAACCTAATGTTGATGGGCTGTATTATGTAAATCATTTGCTAATGTCAGAGGAGAGAAAATATAGTTTTCATTAAGGGATTGAGTAAGCTTATTTGACTCTGGGGTTTGTTTATGTATGTATTCATTGGTACAGTCATTAGATAAAATGCATAAGCAGTCCTGGGAGCAAGCATTAGAAAGTAGATCTCCTCCTGCCCAGGTGAATCCTCTGGAGTTGAAAATTCTTTCTTTTTTTTTCTGTTGTTCCCTCTTGTCCAATAAGTTTCTCATAAGCTACAACAGTGTGGTAGAGAGTGTCCTCTCTCTTCCCCTTAATATTCTGTAGCCTAGTGGCTAGGACGCTTCCCAGAGATGAGGGTTTGAACCCCCTCAGGGACCAAACTCATCCTTGGTAATTGTATACAACTGTGTGCATTTATCAGCAGCTTTGTTTTTAAATAGTGGTTTTCAAACTGAGATGCATGTATTCTCAGTGGTATGTGGTGCTTCACAAATGGGCTTTTGTCTAAGTTACAGTAATGGTAGTGGAGTTTCTGACTGGTCAACACGTGGTGAGTAATGGTGTTGCCACACATTGACGTTGGTCAACTCTCTTCCTAAAGAATGAACATGTGGAGATATGTCAGGTATTGTGGATATGAGCAGCAATATTTTGCAGGTAAAGGAATACATGGCCAAAAAAGTTTGGAAATCACTGTATTAAAGGAATGGAGTGCCTGCCCCCTTCCTCATTTTCTGAAGAGGTTTCAGGGCTATGGATCCCAAATAGAAACAGACTCCTCTCTGCAGCCCAGATATGACAAGTTCCTGGAAAGGATAGGACTTAAACAACAGACCATTGTTCAGCAATTCCTTTTGGTGGGTTTTGGCAGCTTCCCAATTAGCCTGTTGGCTGTGGTTAAATCTGAGATGTCTTGTTCTCAACCTGGCTTGGAAGGACAGCCTAGGTGCCTAGCATTGGGCCATGGATTGCACACTAGGACCAGGCAGCTAAGAGTGCGGTTTTATGACACTGAGCATCACCTAGTCTAAGCCCCCTTGTGAATCTGGGCCTGACCATTGACGATCTTGAAACGTTTATTTTTCTCCCTTTTGCCACAGCTCCGTAAATTGTGCATGTACCATTTGTTCATGTTTCATTCAGTGAAATGATATAAAAGCAAATGGGTTACTTTAGATCATTATTTTTAAATACTCAGTTTATTCATTCATAATGCTTAAACCAAGTACAGCACATGTACATGTGGGAGTATCAGGACACTACTGAGGTACATGATTAGTCACTGTAGTATTCCTACAAACATTTTTCAACTACCTTCTACAGTGATAGTTCAATGACACCTTCTGTGCCAGAGAATATATGGTACAACTTGTTAAACAATGCAGGAGCAGAATATGAAGCCTTTGAAGGTCCAGAACAATTGCTTATTTACAGAAATACTGTTAACCAATTTAAACCTAGTGATAAAAAGGTAAACACATACCAAATGATATCCTGAATAAGGATGTGCTCCTGAATCAGAGGCTGATTTAAAAAAAGAAATAACCATTCAAGAACTGAAATTGAATTCAAGGTGTGACTTACTGTCCTGGTCTGTCTCTTAAGAAGAAGCTATGATCAATCAAAGAAACTGTACTTTCAAACAAAGCCAACCTTCACTGTGACTTAGTGCCCAAGGAGCAAATCATGTTTATGCTGTTCACCATAGTTTAAATTAGTTTAATCTATCCTAGTCTCTCAAATAAAATAAACTATATCTAAAGATTTAAAAGAAAGATGTACTTAATCTTTTGTAAAACATCTCCAAGCCTGATAGTATACCTTGTTGGGATAACGGCAGCACTTTTTCTTAATTGGTTGCTAATACATTTTTTGGTGTGTATGAACTGATTTATTTTATATTTACTAGAGTCTGTGACGTTCCACATGAGCAATATTGTGTGTTATTTACAGTACCACTTAAAGTTGTTCTATATAAATTCTTAAACTGGACTCTATGTATCTGCTACCAAGTTACATTAATCTCACTAATAGGATTGGTTTCCTGCAAAATTACCCAGCTGCTTTGCTATGACCTTTCCGTTGATATAATTTAGAGAGCTCACTCGCAGGGAAACTGACAGGCAGGCAATGAATGGTTAATATTTCCAAATAGGAAATATTTTAGAATTTTTATCTTCTGGGAACTCGCAGCATTCTCTAATAGTTTAGAGATGCTGCATATATTCACTACTTTAATTAGTAAATATTACAACAGTGTTTTGACTGTTTTTGCTAGCAGAGCGGGCCCTGGTTTCATACTGTAGTCACATTGTGTTTAACTTCATTCTGCTAGTGACAGTGAACTACAGTTTGAGAATTTTTGCAGTGCTGTTTGCTACAGATTCATACAATGAGGTTGACCTTACTAAGCAATCTAAGATTTGGCAGAATGCAATTGTGTAAAAAAACACGCGTATGCATGTGTGCACAGTTTCAAACTAAAACTCCAGAATTGGTGTGTTAATTATATTGTGTATTATGTACCAGAGACTGGCCAGCATTGCACACAAGGATTTTACTGACAAGTACAGGACATAGCTACAGGGAAAACTTAAAGCATTTAGATTTAACATAACAGATGCAGTGTCTTTCAGAGGTGTAACTGGCCAGGACTGCACCTGGGGCAGTTCCCAGTCCCCCTCCACACCTTTCTGCAGAGCTCTGGCTCTGGAGGTGGCAGTGGGCAGTAAGCAGGAACGGCAGCTGAAGTTTGCAGTGCATTTGGCATTATATTTTGTACCCCACAGTAAGATATAGTATGAACTTGAGGCTCATTTGTTTATTTCTTAAGTGTTATGAGGAAACATGAAATGCCCATATCAAGTAAAAAAAATCCCTTCAGCTTATAGATACATGAGCAAAACCCTACATATAGGTTTATAGACACATAGACTCAAAAACCAATCAATCTATTAGAGAGGACATCTCAAAGTCATAACTTCTGGGAACAGGGAATGCCCCCAATTCTGTGACTGCATGCTTGCTAGAGTATATTATTGGTACATTTCCTCCCAAATTGCTCTGAACCTTCTTTCAGTTACTGGGGAAGATGTGGACAAATCAACAAAAACGAGTGATTTTTAGTATTTGCATGAAGCACATTCTTTTTTCTGGAAAGAAAAATAATCCCCCAAAAGTCTGGATAGTTTCTGGATAGTAGCCTGATCATGTTTTTCTTGATATACTTTCAAGTGGTGACACCCTTATGTTCCTTCAACTTGGACATGCCAGGCTGCCCTGTTTTATCTACTTGTGTGTCACTGACTTGGTGGAACTAGTGACATGTATAAGGAGAGGAGGATTTGGCCAGCCATGGGTAGTAAAGACTATTTTCTGTTATGATAAAGCTGCCTTCTAAAACACAGTCATTACTGGGAATGTAATACGAGGTTTTCAGTTAGTAAAAAATCAGTCCATTTCACAGAGGGCAGAGCGTGGTCCACGTACAAGTATGCCCAGACATTTGAGTCTCTGTCCAGATCATGAACACTACTGTCACTATGGAAGAGTGTAACGTAGGACCACTTTGCAGGCATTGGAATGAAATACCTAATTTTGTTCCCAACATTTTGCTAGGACAGCTAGCTTAATTGTGCTTATATTATGCTATGTGCAAAGCAATCTACTAGCACATTGCTGGGATCCTTCCTTAGATTCCTCTCCACAGGAATTATTGTTCACAACAGCAAGCCACTAGTGATACTTTATACACTGTGTCTTGACTTCAGTCCCAGTTTTTCCAGGTTCCTTTCACAGATCTCTTTTTGGTTGCTGTGGAGAGACTCCCAGGCAATATTTGTCTTGCCTGTTTTGGGTTCACAGGCCTAGGCTTAGGTTTCATAGGACAGTCCATGCCATAACAAAGAGAAAGCAAGAGAAAAGTTGATTAGCATTTATATTAATGAAGGAAAAACAATTTGTATTGTCTTGACTGTACCTTTCCACAGGTATATTATTTCATTTCTAATACTCCCACTTGCCAAAGCTGTATACAACAAAACTAGTTACAGTAGGTGTAATTCTTCCAAGAGTCCTTCCTTTCAGCACCAAAGACCTGAAACTGGAATGGTTGTTAAGAGGGTTTTCAGATCTTTGCCGCTCAAAGTCATTGTCAGCATTTGGCCTGCTGTCCTGTGGGAAGAAAATGACACGGCCCATTGACATCGGCAGGAATTACACATATGAAGTGAGGGTAGTAAATGAACCTGTGAGTACAAATGTATCCATATCCTCAGGACCATTACCAGATCAGCCTATCTTAATCTCAGCTGCTTTTCTGGGACATCGATTCAGTTAATCAGTGCTTCATCTCAGTGCTCTTAATTAGAGTAGAGTATCCACAGATCAGTTTCTTCATGTTCTTAACTGTTTTCTCATCCATTTATCCTTTTAGTAATAAATAACAATTTCTAACTTTTTGTAACAGTTACCACCTGACACATGTCCAGTTGTTCACACATGATCTCACAGTTCTTACTTAGTCCACTATCATGTATGAAGGTCAGATTTGTCCTCTGCACACTTTGGGTGTGTTCAGACAAGCATGCATGTGCCTCTTGCAGCATCTCAAAGCAGGTTGAGACGCTGCAAGAGGCATGCTGGGAATGAAAAAACCTTCCCCACACTGCATATTTGCAATGCCGACTAAATTTGATACCTGGAAATCCAGGTATCCAAAAAGAAAAAAAATAAATAGAAAAAAAGCAAGGTAAGGCATAGTCCAGGACTGCCCTGAGGCAGCCTGGTGGTGGGTCTTCCAGAGATGCTCTGGTGTCTGGTCAGAGCATCTCTATGGTGCTTGTGTTGCCCCAGCACT
The DNA here is from genome assembly GCF_000455745.1 of Alligator sinensis. Classification (NCBI taxonomy): domain Eukaryota; kingdom Metazoa; phylum Chordata; order Crocodylia; family Alligatoridae; genus Alligator; species Alligator sinensis. Next base: position 894,267 of record NW_005842005.1, read on the forward strand.
CACCCTTTGTGTGCAGGGGAAACAGAAGTGAAGCAAGGCTGTGGCAGGACCCAGGAGCTGCCCCAAATAAGCAGGGACTGGGGTTGGGGGATTTCTAGAGGGGATTGTGGATGTAGGGTATGTGGGCGGATGTGTGGGGAATAGTGGGGGGTTTGTGGAGGGGAGATGTGGGGTTCATGGGGAGATTTCAGAAGGGGCCACCACACACCTGCCCCCACCCCCCCACAGTGCCATCTGAGCCATGCCCACTGCAGTGTTGTCAACCCCATGGCCATAGCAGGCACCAATGGCAGGCACAACCCCATGGCTGCACATTGTCACCTGATCCTCATGGAGAACGGGCCTGGCCCGAGCCACCCAGCTAGCGTGTGCCTTTGGACAGGAGCCGTGGATCTTGGACCTGTCCAAAAGCACACTAGCAGGCTGTGCTGGGCTGGGTCAGGTCAGGCTGGGCCCATTCTCCCCACACAGATCATGAGTCAGGCAGTAGGCCCCCCTCAACCACATACCCTACCACCCCTACCCCTCCCCACATCCCTCCAAACAACCCCACATCCCTCCACACCCATCCACACACTCCCCCCAGGACCTGCACACCTCTTCCCACCCCTCTCCTACAAACCTCATATTCCCCCATCACACACCCAGTGTGCCCAACTGCTAGACAGGATGAGACCTGCTGGCAGGAGCTGTGCCTGCAGGGGCAGCTGTCCCCACATCCTGGTCAGTGATGTGGTCAAGGGGCGCTCTAACTGCTCTATGATAAGAAAACCAAAGGCAAATAGCAAAACATATAGGCATTTAGAATTCATTGTATTATGATGATAGAGACACTGGTGGGCTTCTACATTGCTTTAACATTGTAAATATATCAATAAAACATTGCCCAACCAATCTCTCTCTCTCTCTCTCTCATATCTATATCTATTGATATAGATATAGATATAGAGAGAGTGGTCTTTTGTTTTAATTGTGGAAGAACATGGATTTGGGGGTATTTTAAAGAGTGAATTTGGGATTTTTTTACCAGAGAATTTGCAATTTTTAAAAAGGAAACGCCAGGATTCCTGCTAGTGAACCAAGTGGCAGGACCCAGGCAGAGGAGACTGCTCAGGGCTGGCACCTAGGACTCAGCTGGAGGACAAATGAGATGGCTGCCCTCCTGGCTATTAGGGACCAGTTCAAGTCAGGCCAGCACACTGAGAACATCTTCCAGTCAATACCTACCCAGATGTCAGGGTGGGGGCACACATGGCAGCAGTGCCACACAAAGGCCAACAGTGCAGCCATGGCCCACTGGCAGCTGGCCCAGAGGTGCAGATGCCTCTGCTGCAGCCATGAGGTCCCCATCCAGGTCTGGCAGGTGCACAGCCTTGGGGCCGCCTGCTGTTGCAGGTGGCAGCAGGTCATATCCAGGCAGCAGCCCCCACTGCCAGACTACTGCAGTGAGGAGAAGGAGCAGGGAACTCTAGGTTAGGGCTGCTTCAGCAGTCTAGCTGGCACAAAGGACTAGTGCCACCAAGTACCAATTGGCTGGGTCCCAGAAGCTCTTGTCTATTTGTATTCCTCAGGTACTGTGGGCCCTAAGGATCACATGGCTAACTAATAGCTCCTACTGTGTGGGGCCAATGGGTGAAAGATGTAACAAAATTTCTTGGGTCAACAAAAGCAAAAAGCAGCTTGGGAGTGTCTTGTGGGTCAAAGGGTCAAAACATGAGAATGAATGCTCCTGTGGGGAACATTGAGCAGAGCCCCCCGGGCCACGCCCACCGGTTCGTAAAGGCATTAATGGAGCCAGTGGATGCTGCCCAGTGGTGCTATGCTCAGAGGCGTCTATGGACCAGTGAGAGGAACACAGCCCTGAAGGCTGCAGCCAGGCACACTTCAGTGTCATATGCGTCAGGGTCTCCTTCTGCCCTCAGAAGGGCAGGAGACCAGGGTGTCTGTAAAGCTCATCACATACATGCCCATGCTGACAGCTCCGCGGAGGAGCTACCAGCTGAGGTCACCAGTAGCTCGTGGGATGAAAGTGAAGTACAGGCTCAGCCACTGGGGCGCCCCAACTACGCCCTCACTGAGCAGGTCCCGTCACTTGGTGTTTGGGTAGGGTGCAAGGGTGGCATGGTGGATTGTGTGGCATGTGAGTATGTAGAGGTGGCAATGATGGGTGGTGGAGAAGTGAACCCCAGAAGCTCCTGTCTATTTGTCCATTCCATTACTGTGGGCTCTAAGGTCCACCCAGCTAACTACTAGCCTGTTTTCACAGGGATGATGGATGAATGGAACAACTTGTTGTCTTGAGACAACAAAGGCAAAAACAGGATAGGAGTGACATGACGGTAAAAGGGTCAAAATGTGAAAAAGAGTGCTCCTGAGGGGGACACTGAGCAGAGCCCCCTGGGCCATGCCCACGGGTTCCCAAAGGCATCCAAGGAGCTGGTGGATGCTGTCCAGTGGTGCTCCGCTTGGAGGCATGTGTGGACCAGCGAGAGGAAAGCAGCCCTGCAGTTCCTGGACACCAGTTCCCGGCCAGAGCCTCCTTCCTGGTCATATAGAGGGCCCACTTAGCCAGGGCCAGGAGGAGGTTGACCAGGAGGTCCCGGGACTTGGGGGCCATGGATGGGGTGTCCAAAAATAAAAAGTTAGGGGGTGAAGTTAATCCAGAACCTCAGGAGGAGGTCCCGGAGTTCGAGGTGGAGGGGATGCAGCCTGGCACACTCAAGCATCGTGTGCGCCAGGGTCTCCCTGTGCCCACAGAATGGACAGGAGACCAGGGTGTCTGTGAAGCTCACCACATACATGCCCATGGCGACAGCTCCATGGAGCCAGCTGTGGACCCGGGCGGACACCTCGATCCCCACCCAGAAACCCATCAGTTGCTTCCACAGCTGATCCTGGTGCTTGCCCAGCACTGTTTCTGCCGTGCCAGGCGGGTGCTGGTGTAGGCTGTAGATGTGACTGGCAAGTTCTGGGCAGGGTGGGAATTGGGGTGTGCTGTAGCTCTGGGTGGGGCGGGATGGGGATAGAAGGAGGAGAGCGGGGGAAGAGAGAGAGAAGTATGGCCCTCGAGAGAACCCCAAATATTAAGTGGTCCTCCAGCCAAAATAATTGCCCAACCCTGTTCTATGCAAACACAGAGCATAATGATAGTGCCTGTCCATCTTCCTTTTGTAGAGAAGATCTCAGTAAATATAAGATCTCAGTACCTGCAGTTTTCTCTGTTTGGAACTTACTTAATCCAATTTGAGTTCACCATTTTATCAGTTAATAATTAGCAATAAGAGAATAGAGATTATAATTTTAGAAATGTGGTTTTCAAACTAATTTTCAAAATTCAAAATGCCACTCAGTTGCTTTTATCCAGATATAAGAGAACCACAAAACTCACAACACCTTCCATACTTAGAAGCAATTAATTGCAGTTTTTCTTTTTACACAGTTGCAATTTTTGCTTTGTTAGAGTGAGATGGCTGTAGTGAGTGGAATTAATTACTCCAGGTAAGCTACTCGCCTGGAATTGATAGAATACAAAATCTTTTGAAATCCAGAATCAACTAAAATTGGCTTTTATTACAGAATTTTTTTCAGGCAAAGATATTGGCCATGTTAAATTAATAATCTCATCTTGACTCACTCTAACATCTCATAGCAAGAAAAAAAAGGTGAAAAAAAGGAATTGAAGTAGTTATATGGAGTTTTAAAAAATTCTGTGCGTCAGGTTACGTGTATTTTTGCAGAATGTGTGTGTGTTTATCAACAAGAGGGCTGCAATCTTTTCTCAAGAACAGCAGAATGTGCATTAGTAGAGACCCCCTTATTCTTTCTTTGATTCCTCTTATTCAATTTTAGCTCCATCATAATAGTTGTTTCATCTGTTACTCTTCATGCAGTAAAGCAGACTTTGGTACCCACTCTCTCAAATTAACTTTCTTCAATCTGAAATGTAATGTGTTACTTTATGGTAAAGAAAATTCCCCCCTCTCTCAACAGATACAGAACAGTTAAGATGGTAGCACTCCTCTGTGACATTTATAGTACTGGACTCAGCTGGAGTGAGTGGGCAGGGCGTCGGGTAATATCATTTTTCTATTAGCAGGAAGCCCCACCTCCTTGTGGAGGAACCCGTGTCACTCAAGCAGCTTTATTTTTAAACCTGGTTAAATAGTATTTTTGTTTATCTAAGCCTGCTGGGGAAACTGTGCTGGCAGCACAGAAGTCTGCAGTTAATACCTCACTTAGAGCGGGAAGCAATAACATGGATAGAGAAGAAATCTACTATGGGAAACATGGTAATTTGTCTACTTTTTTGTTCCTCTTAAAAAAAGGAAAAAGAAGAAGAACTGCTTGGTACTGGCCGGATCCAAAGCCTATTGAATTCAACTGAAGTCGTTCCATTGACCTCAGTGGGCTTTAGCTATGGCCCCATATGCTCTAGGTAATTTACTCAGTTATCTTCAAAATGATACATTCTTTCCAGCATAGAGCTTACAATTATATTTAACTGCAGATAAAAAGTAGAATTTGTGTCAATATTATGGACTTTATTTTAGACAAATGATTTAAATTAACACCTCCCTCCTCCCTGGCAGAATAATAAAGTACAATGGAACTAATTCTGTTTGTTGTTTAGCGTTGGAAGGGCTGACTTAAATCACATTTGAATTATTTATTGTACTGGTGTAACATTCGGGCTCAAAAATCTCTATTGTAAAATAGCTTGTGAATAGATTTGTTTAGTCTGTGAAGAGTGATTACCGTCTCAGTTTTAATCCTAGTAAGAAAACGATTTAGTAATTATTCCACACCACTGGCTACTTCCCCCGTGCCTTCCAAGCTCCTGAAGATTTGAATCAGCTTTCAAAATTAAATGTTTTTTCATGACACTTTGAAAGTGATTTGTTTTTACCAGAGGGTTATGTAGGTGCTAAGGACATTAAATCCCCTCCCCCCTCCTAAATCTATTCCACCTCTAGCTTTCTTAAAGACAACTGTTACAATTGGTAGAGGATTTGATGTATAATTTAGAAAAGGAGAATAAGAACAAGCAGTATTTGCCCATGTTTAGTCATTCCATGAAACTGTAATCACTGTTATTTGTATGTTTCAGTGAGGAAATTTCCAGTAGCACTGTGGCTTTTGTCAATGAACTTTAATGTGTATTTGGCTTGAATATATTTAGTGCTCTTTATGTAAACTGTCATAGTCCATAACGGGCTTGTGGCAGTTTAGAAAAGAAAGAAAGAAAACAACCTGAGCACTGTTCTCTTGCCCTATGCCTCTATAAGTAAAGTGGCTTTTGGTCTGAGGAGCAGTTCCTGGAAGGAATTTGCAGTAATGCAGTGGTTTTACTTTTTGTTAATGAATGTCACTGTCTTACAGCATTTCCTAGTTTGTTTGCTTGCTAGAGAAGAAAATCTCCATTTAAATTAGAGCTCATTCTCAGGAGCACTTTGTCTATTTTTATCCTCTCTCGTATAAATTAGCTGGCATGGATTTTCATTGTAGCAGTACTGACTAGCTGTCTTGCACTCAGGTCTGAGTCACAAATGTGTATATATTCCAAAATGCATTGTGCCAAATCAAATCTATGCAGGTGCACTGTAAATCACCCAGCTGAAGCCAGTTACTCTGATAGGTATTTTGTTAATAGAATGATCTTTTGACGGTAAGTGGGACACTTTCTACAAACACATTATAGCTTGTTATCTTGCTATGTTATTAAAGTTTCTGTTTAATGTAGCTATCCTGAGAGTACTGGAAATTGTCCTTTAAACAGGCTTCATCAGTACAATGTAAGCCAACTGGAGAAATGTCTATAAGCAAAATAAATCCCTACTGGAAACTCACCGTGCCTTTGAAAACTGTGATGATTCCTATTTTTCAGGGGTCAAAAATCCTGCAGGTCTGACGAGTAAATTGTATGTAATATATGGAAAAAAAAGCTTATGAACAAGCCTACTAAATATATTTAAGAAAGACTAGATCTTGGCTGGTTCTAACTCCAGAATCAGAGAGATAGGCCTGGAAGGGACCTCCAGGGGTAATCTAGTCCATTTCTTTGCACAGAAACTTCATGTGTTTAGGCCATCCCTAACTGAGATGGCTAACAGGTTTGATCATCTTGTCAAACCTGTTCTTAGAAACCTCTAGTTCCAGAGGGTGCCAGTACATGAGCCAAGAGGCTGCTCTGACATGCTTGAATTATAGCACATTGGAGCAGACTCAGTCAAGTCTGCTGGAGTATAGTAATTACCACGCTCCAGTCGGCCTCCGTGTCGCGTGTACCAGTGTCCCCACGCTTCAGAATGGCAGCAGGGGCACTTTAACTAAAGCTTGTTTGACTAGTTTTAGATTATGCGACCTCACCACCATTTTGAAGCGCAGGGATGCTGATATACAAGACGGTCCAGGTGCTTTAAGTAGAGTGGCTCTTGGACCTGCTCTATTTAAAGTAGACTTTCTGTGTAAAGTTTATTTACATGTGCTCCCCCAGAGCACATGTAAAAACACCGAGAGAGTCCACAAGCTCTGAAGGATGCCTGATTTTCCTAATGTACAACCTAAATCTTCTTTGCTGCAATTTAAGCTGATTACTGCTTGTCTTACTCCTAATGGACAGACACAGAGAACAATTGTTCCCTGTCTTTTTTTATAAACCGTCTTATACATATTGGAAGATTGTTGCTAAGTAGGGTGACTATAATAATTTGAAGGAAATCCAGGATGGGGTAAAGAAATCTAGGATGGGGGATGTTAGAGGGCATATGCATGTGCACACACACGTACAAATACACATGACCCTGGGGGCTCCCTGTATGCACTCCTCCCCTGATTCTGACTCTATTGTGCAAGTGACTCTGCTCGCAGTCCAATGGGATCCGGACCAGGGAGCATCCCATTGGCTGGGCTCTGTGGAGAAAATTGAAGCAAGAGAGTCCCAGACTGGCATGAACCCACCTGAATGTGCCTGGCTCCTGACTCAGAAGCCACATGTGGAGATGGGTTCTCGCCAATCTGGGACTTTTGCTTCAATTTTCTCCAACAACCGGGATGCTGAGACAGCCTCTGAAATCTGAGACTTGTCTTGGCCAATCCAGGACATGTGGTCACCCTATTACTAAATCACTGCTTCAGCATTCTTTTGATTATGAAGCTAAACCCAAATTCTTCATCTGTTCCTTGTGCTTTCTAAACATGTTATCATTTTCGTTTTCTCTTCTGAATGATTCTAGTTGTCTACATCTTTCTTAAAGTGTGGTACCCAAAATGCTGTGGATGTAATATCTTGAGCATTGGATACCACATTCCTGTTATAAACCGTCCTGGAATGAAATTTGTCTCTTGGAGCACCATCACGTTGACTCGTATTTAGTTTGTGATCCACAAAAACTTAAGGCCCTTTTCAGTAGTCCGGAACCTTGTTAGTAGTTCCTTCTTTCATATTTGTTCATTTGAATTTTCCTTCATAGTGTTTTTGTGCTTTTCTTTGTTGAATTTTGTGCTCGTGCTTTTGGACCTTCCTCTAGTTTCCTGTGGTCATTTTGAACTCTGAGCCTGTCTCCCAGCATGCTTGTAATTAGTCCTTCCATAGTATCATCTGCAAATTTTATGAACTTCTTCCCTATTACTATACATCATTGTAACTGGGTTTGTGAGCCTGCTGTCTCTTGCAAGCTGGTTTGCTGTGAGGGGCTCTTCAGCGCGCCTTTCAAATGCAACTGGCCTGGTAAGCCTGCTGCAGCCTCTGGCAGGTTGGCTTTGCCCCAAGGGGTTCACCTTTAAATGCAAACACAGCCCCTGCTTGCACAAACAAACCAAAGCTGATAGCCCTTCTCTGGGTAGTAGAAGGGACTTTCCCCCTTACTTTTCCTGGCATGGAGCTTATCTGGGTTTCAATCCCTCTCCTGCTTATGGACTGCTCCTTCCACCTAGATACAGCTCTCTTCTCTCTCTCTCTCTCTCTCTCTGGGGCTCTGCCTGCCAATGCTCCTTGAGTGGCTAATCGCTGGCAGCCGGGCCCCTACGAGGGCTTTCTGCTGCCTATTAAAGGGCCAGACTGACCTGTTACAATCATTCAAATAATTAATGAAAATATTAAGTAGTACTAGATCTAGGACAGCCCCCTGCAGAACCACTTCATATATACTTTGAATTTGCCAATGAATCCCAGTTGTACATATCTAATCATTTCATCTAGAGCAGGGGTAGGGAACGTTTTTTGGCTGGAGTGCCAAAAAAACCACAATGTCTACCTTGGAAGGTGCCAGAGTGCTGACATGTTGGAGCCTGGAACAGCTGTTTGCAGCCTCCTGGCTGCAGCTGGCCAACGGAGCCCGGTCTGCTTGCAGCAGGGCTTGCAGCCCCCCAGCCGCCTGCTGGGAGCAGCCTGGGGTCTGTGGCCGGCAGCACCTGCTTAGAGCCTCGGCTGGTGGTGGTGTGCGGCTGGCAGTGGTGTGCTGAGCAAAATGGCCTTGCATGCCATGCTCAGCACACTTGGCGGGGGTTGCTGACCCCTGATCTAGAACATATTTGCTTAGCTTGCTTATAAGCATGTGTTATAGGATAATTTCAGAAGACTTACTAAAGACGCAATGTATCACAGCCTCATCACCCCTTTTATCTAATAGGCCAGTTAACCTGTCAAAGAGGAAGTTTAACATGTCTTTGTTCATAAATCCATGTTGGCTGTTTTTGATTCATAATTATCCTGTAGGTGTTTGTAAATTGATTGATTAATAACACATTCTAGCATCTTTCTGAACTGCAAAGGGAGCAACATCAATCTGCTACTTTTCTCCTTGTTAACAACAGGTACTTTGTCTGCTCTCCTTTAGTCTTCTGGCACCTCACCTGTTCTCCACAAGATCTGAAAAAACATCACTAATCATTCAGAGATTGTTTTGACTATTTTACTAAGTATTGTGAAGCGACTTTCATAATGTCCTTCCAACCTGAATGCACCTAATTTCTCTAAATATTCTTTAATCTATTCTTTCCCAAAGCTGCCTCTGCTCCTATCCTTTTAAAACTGATTAAGTATCTGGTTACAATCAACCTTTTTGTGAATACTGAAGGAAAGAAGGCATTCAGCTTTCTCTTCATCAACTATTATTTT
>NW_005842005.1:903662-906230 GCF_000455745.1 Alligator sinensis
TTCCCTATTAAATAATGGGCCTTTGGTTGTGTATGTTTTCTTTAGCCTTTCTCTTTAGAGCCCTTTCTAGGGCTACAAACAGATATTGTCCTTCTTGCAGAAGAAACTGTTTTCTTGTGGGACAAAGCGTGAGTGTTCAGATAGCCTTTTCACTTTCTGAGGGACAAAGCCCCTAAAATGTCTGTGCATTAAGAGGGACTAACAATTTGTCCTGCACAGTTGTGATGGATGTGTGACTGGTTGTCCTTTGACATCATTATGGGACAAGCCAACTAGTCAGACTTCCTGGCTTCCCACAATGCAGTTCTTTAGCCCCAGCCCTGACTGCCTTAAACTCTGGCTGGCTGCTCTGGCCCTTGTCTCAGAATTCTACTTGCCCAGAGGCATCAGGCCCTCAGTGGTCATGCCCATCTATTAATTGCTCTGGACAGTGAGTATCCAGCCATTTTGTGCTTGCCACCTACCCAAGATCAACATCAGAGACTGTAAACACTACCAACCCCTGAGGACCACCATCCAACTTTTAGGAAGTCATTGGACCCATCCATCACTCACCAAGACAAGTTCAGACCTCCATGCCTCCACACACCCATCAATTTTCCCTCCACTCTGGCACCTTAATCCAGTGAGGGCAGTGCTGTGAACAAATGTGGTAGCAATGGGTCCAGGGAGAAGGCAGTGGATCTCATTGCTATCTGAGGTGACATTGAGGATCAACATTTGTTGCAGTCAGGTCACCAAAACAAGGCAGTCTGTGAATGGATGGGAAAGGAAATGGCAGCCTGGACACGACCATTGCTGGGCCCAGTGCTGGTTCAAATGCACGGTACTGAGGCAGAAGTTCACCAGGACATGGTATGACAATTGCATGTCAGGCACATGCAAGGTCATGTATGCCTACTACAAGGAACTCTCCCACGGCTTTGTGGTCTGTAGATGTGGTGGACATGGTGGCCTACGCCACCCAGGAGAGTGACAAGGACTCTGATGTAACCATGGCCAAAGATATACAGCCCTTGCAGGTCAGCATGGTGACCCAGGTGATGAGCCAGATCATGAACTCCCAGGCTACCAGGTCATCCTGCTGTGCTGTATGGACTTGCTGACCATCTTGCTGAGCCATGCAGGCCTACTGCCCATCTACCAGAACCACATGGACTCTGAAGTGGACCTGAGCTCAGGCAATGAGGGCCTGGAACTTCCTGACATTCTCCCATATCTAGCACCTGAACTAGCTGCCTTGCAACACAGACTCATTGCCCCAGAAGACCCAGACTGATGGGACAAATCCCAGGGATGGGAAGTGGCAGGCCACTGTTACTTTTGGGTTAGGAGAGGGGCAATGAGCCTGAGTGCTCTGGAACAAAATGGCTCACTGAGTCCCCTACAGGAGTTGAACGATGGCTCCCTGTCCCTTTCCCCAGCCCCTCTGAAGACCTGCAGCTTGGGCTGTGCTGGAGCAGCATGGACTTCCCTGCCATGTCCAGTTTCCCTCCATTCCTTGTGTGTGTGGTGCAAAGTAGGTGATTAATTGAACTGGCCTTGTTTTTTTGAAGGGCATCCTTAACAGTAACCTAACCATCATTGTGTTGTGTGTCCCACTCCAGTCAGGCAGTGATTGATGCCTTTTAAGTTAACTGCCCAATTAACATCTCATCCATGCTGCTACCAAGGCCACAAGAGGTAGTGCACGGAAATAGAAATCTTTCCTTCTGCAGGGCCCCAGACACAGAGCTCAAGATAAAGCATTAATCCTATCTTCATGCCCAGATGTTAGGGTAGTAAAGTACCACCAGAAGGCATCATCCCCCTTTGCCAGCCCCTTTACCTCTTTGCCTTGACTCCTGCCCTGAGAAAAGAGCAACAATAGTCTTCTTTCTCATGCAAACAGATCATTACAAACTTTATTACAAGCAGTGCTTTGCAAGGAAGGGAGAACACAAGCAGCTTTTAAATCATTAGGTCTGCTGCTTGGTCAGTGGTGCAGACCACTGTAGCAGTTCAGGTTGTGCAGTGTTGACTGTACTGTTCCAGATTTCCTAGATGTTGATGGCAGCCCTGAAAGTCAGTCCCTCTGGTCACCTATCCCAATGAACTCAGGCTAGGTACAGACGTTACCCTTATTGTGTGATAAGTGCACAGAAAGCACTTGACAGCTGCAACTGAACAGATGTTCACAGCACGTAGAGTGCTTTAAAAATGGCAGATCCCAATCTAACATAACCCTGGACTAAAGCAGTTTTGGTTAGAGTGCTTTACTGAACCTCTGTACTCATCCCATTGCAAGTCAAGATAGGTCACATTCTGTCGGTATCCCAGGGGCTCCTTTCTGGGCATCTTGCTAACCTAAGTCAGTGCTCGTCTGCTCTGGGTGAGCACCAACCCATCCCTGCCTTCAGGCTGTCAAAGGAGACAGCTCTGTCTCCTCTGTGTGGTCGGGCAGGGGAGGGGGGTAATGGAGCCCCCCTGCCATGTGCCCCCACACTCTAGCTTGCTGGGTTGCTTTGGGGGGGGACGGGGGGACAGGTCCATGTGGCAGAGTGCTTCATCCCTTCCCCCCCTGCCCCC
>NW_005842005.1:906409-929892 GCF_000455745.1 Alligator sinensis
CTCCTCTCCCTACCCCAGCTCCTGTTGACAGCCACCAACTAGTAGGAGGAGGGGTAGGGCTGAAGACAGGGGCCTCTCCATCAACCTCCTGGGAGGCGTGAGGGAGCACTCCCAGCCTGCTGGCTGCTTCCATGCCCCCCACCCCCAGGGTGAATATCAGTTCTGTTTGTTCCCACACTAATTTAGGGCACTTTGAGTAAAACATGATACTTAAAGCACTTCCACCTCAGGCTTCTGGAACATTATACTTAGTCCAAGTTTGTGCAGTCCAGTGCTATTAAACTACAGGAGAGGACAGGTCATGGGGTGGGCTGGGGCCCTAAATCCATGCTGGGTGGAGAGGAGGGGAGAAGGTAGTGGCAGACTCTCCACGTCTAAAAGGTTTTCAGGCCCCTCTGCCATAATCCGTCAGCACTGTTGTAATTTTTTCACAGCAGCAGTCTGCCAGCCTCCCAGGCAGGAGCGGGTGGTGAGGTGGATGCTTGCTCCCTTTGCATTTTTGAGCTGTGCATTTTCAGTAGTGCAGCAGCTGTCTGTCTGCAGCCTTTGTGTTTTATTGACTGAGCGTTAAGCTAGACACAGATTGATTGTACCCCTTATAGCATCCCAGTTGGACTGTGCACGGTGGTTGGAGTGAGTAGTGAGGTACACCATTAGCCATTGCCTAACATTTCAGGGAAGAGTTACTCTTCCCTGAACTCATGCCCCAGGTAGCATGCCCACCCGCTCTGTGAGTCAGAGTTATCAGGGACAGCCTCCTCTTGCAGTAAGAGGCAAGCAAAGACCACTGGGGTGCCTCCAGGCAGAAGACGACCCATGCCCACACATAGATGGATATGCTGGCTTCTGTGGCAGAGGCTATCTGCTTCTGGGTTGCAGAGGCCCGCTGCCTCTAGAGGGTGAAGATTATTTCACCCTCCTTCCCCAAGTTTAATTCCTTTGCTAGGAAGCTGCTGGGCAATGGAAACTAGAGATTGCTCCTTATTCAGAGTAATGGTTTAGCTTGACATCCTTCAGGTAGTAAGCCACAGTATACTGGCAGAGAGTCATTTTATAGGGTTTAAAAAAGAATACCAATAAGTTATTTTTTGCATATTTAAACAGTTTGCAAACCTTTTGCTGAACAGAGGCTATACAGAATACAGGCCTTGACACAACATGAGATACCAGACTGTTCCTCTGTTTAAGGTGCTTTCACCTTCTGGGTTTGCTGCTTATTTAAATGGCTTCTCTCTGATGGCACGAGCAGTATTACACATACTCCAGGAGCAGTGTTACACACCTCTCTTCCATAGATTAAACCCATCAGGGGTCTTTTCCATGGTAAAAATATTTTTAGGATGCCTGTTGGGGTGGGTGTGAAAATCTGAGCTGTAGGACAGGAAGTTGTGGACTCTACTGTTTTCATTTTACCAATCCTTTGTGTATTTATTTTGATAAGGGTTTTTTGATATAAAGCATGAGAACAAAGTCTGATATTAGTTAATCAGTACAGTGAAAGAAAACATATTCTGCTGAATTCCTCCCAGAGATCATGCCTACATGGTAAACATCCCATGCTTGGCAAGACTGGCCTCCCATGCTGCTCTGGGTGTGCTGTCTCTTAAACAGAAGCAGCACAGCCACTTCTCTATGGCACATGGGGCGGGCTAATTGGTTCTGTCACTCAGCAGTGCTCATTCGCCTACCTGAAGCACTGCATGGATGTGGCTACGCCATTTCTGATTTAGGAGGCAGCTCACCTGGCATAAAGCACAGTGTGCTAGAATTAGGGTGACCATACATCCTAGCTTGCCCAGGACAGTCCCAGATTTCGAAGGTCAGTCCTGGCCAGTTGGTGAAAATTAAAATGAGCATCCTGGAATCTCAGGGGTGCAGGGCGCAGTTCAGTGGGGAGGCAGTGTGGCATGGTGTGCCAGGCAGTTCCCCCTGCACCCATGTCCACTAGCCTTTGCCACTGCCTGCACCAGCACCGCTGATTTGGTGAGGCGGGGGGAGAAGCAATGAGGCGATGTCCTGGATTTCCTTACAGTCACCCTAACTAGAATGCACCACTTCCAGGGATAGCTTACCACACTGATAACAGAACTGCACCAAAACGGGCACCATACATTTGTTCTGTCAGGGAGGATTTATGATGGTAATTCCCATTAATGTCCATGTATCCTTGGAAGAATAGATCCTTAAGTATTCAATAAGACAGAGCTCTCAAGCAGTCATTTGTATTGTAGTATTAGCACATCAAGTGAAGAAATAATCTTTCATTGCATGAGAACTAGTTCAATAAATCACTGTATTTACTGAGCTTCAAGATGTCCTAATAAACTAGATGACTGCAGATGTAAATCAAAAATCCAAATCCTAGCCTGTCTAATGAAGCAGCTTTGGTTGCTGTGGTTGCAACAGACATTAGAAACTGATGCTCACTTTTTTTTATAGTTTCTAGTGCCTAATTCAATAGGATTGTGCAAACCATGACGTTTGCTGTACCAGATTGAATAAGTGTTTCATCAAGTTCAAAACTTTGCTTCTAAGACTTCCCTATGCTCTATCAGGGAGATGCGGGCAAAAGTCCCCTAGTTGATTGCACAGTCTTGTACTGGCATGGGGGAGTCTTCTAATTTCTTGCCATAGCCCAGAATATATTTATAAACTATAGGAGATATATGTGACTAAGGCACGTCACCCTAATAATGACAAAACATCTTTAAAAGACAAGACTGTCTTTCTGATACCTTTTTTGTTTTATTCTGACTGGTAGTAATTTAAATTTTAAATGCCAAGGACAGCACCTAAGGAACTTTGTTCTGTTTGTTTTCCTACTGAGGCCTGGCCAGGTTTCACTGAGAAATCTTAGCTGAAGGCAAGGATCTGCCACTTAGGGGAAAAAAAGTGCTTAATCCCAAAGTAATGCTCTTTTTGCCATTGTGAGGAGATGCATGCAGTAGAACTGTCTCTTTGTGTCCATGAAATTGGTTGGACAAGCCAGTAGGAGAAAGACTGGTGACAAGGATGAGGGTAAGGTGTGATTTTTTTTAGAGAAGAGTGCACATGGGAACAAATAGGAAAGAGGGTAATCAAGGGAATAGCTTTGAGGGAGAGACCAGGGAAACAGCAGACAGACAGCATCAGGTAGGTGCTACAGGAACAAAAGAGCAGCAGCTAGGGAGGGTGCAGAAACTGGAGCAATGTAACAGAAGCAGAGTAAATAAATTCCAAGCCAAGTGGATGATAACTTTGGGATTCACATGAAGGGGGTGGTTCAAATATAGCTTTTGCTGCACAGGACTGAGATGCTCCATGAGTAGTGCTTGGGACATTTGTACCATAGTGGCAGCCTGTAGCGCAATGCTCTTTGTAGTTGGTAGAGTTACTCGGATGGACAGTGCTGAATCTGCAGATATTTTAGATTTTATATAATAACAGTGGATTTGTGACAGTAGTTTATGGTGTGCCCAGTAGTAAACACATGTTGTTACCTGGATTATAAGTCAACTTGCAGGTTGGCTGCTGATGAAAGGCAAGAGACAGGTCTACAGCCTGACCTTTTATTGGTTACATCCCAAAACACAAAAAGAAATGGTTCTTTGAAAGTCTGTCTAGCTACCCCTGAGAACACAGCACAGATTCTGACCTGTATTGGCTGGGGAGACATGAGGGTAGCATGCAGATTGGCAGCAGGCCTTCTTGAATTTGCTGAGTTCTCTGGATTTCCTTCCAGTTTATACCCTATTTATAGATGGCTGGTTCTAATAGTCTAACAAGTATTCTTGGATTGGTTTTATTTAAATTTCATTGTTTCACTGAAACTTTTGAGACTAGATCTGAACCACATCATTTGTGGATTTGCAAGGTGTGAATTAGTTGGGATTTATGTCTCTGGGAAAGTAGAAGAGAGAATTTCTTATCTCCTTTCTTCACCATCATGAAATGCTGCTTGCCACTGCCTTGTTCTCCTTACCGTAGTGTCTGGTCGTCCCTGACCAGGCTGTTTTGTGTTTACAGCTTATCTAAGAATCTTAACAAAATCATATCTATTATAGCAAAACAACATCTGCTTACTACTAATGTTTTAAGATAAAGATAAGCTATAGTATAGTATATTTGGTTTGTTTAATTTAATGGCTTATTTTAGAATGCCCCTTTCAGGCCTTGTGCTCTGTGTAATTGGATCTCATTACTAGTTTAGCTGGGCATGTTGATTGCTTCCATTACTTTGCTGACCAAGTTGGTTGTCACATCTGCAAAGGTTCATTCTGTGGTCACTCAGAAATAGGCTTTTGGGTCTTCTACTTAGCCAAACTTCTACAGCTTGGCCTAAGCCCCTTGAAAATGGTTAAGGTTGGCAACAGTGTCCTGATGAACAAGGGCTCTTGCCCAAGTGCAACACATTTAAAAAAAACCATGAACATTTCAAGTTATTAAAAACTAAATTAACAGCTGGTATTATTACACACTAGGACAGTTTTCCTCCACAAGGTTTGGAAAGTGGAGAAAATTGACTAGTAGGGCTGTGCAAAGCCTCAGTCGCTGATTCGATTTGATGGAGATTTGGCCCGATTCGGTGGCCAAATCTCCGAATCCAAATTGAATCAGGAGACCCTTTAATCTCTCCAAATTGAGTCAGACCCCTCTGATTTGATTCGGAGATATTAGACTGTTTGGACATAGATGCAGCTTTAAATGTTTACATACCTCAAGGTACCAGGCAGCTCGTGAATGCTGAGATGCTGGGACAGATGGAGTGTCCCATAGGAGCGTGGGGAGGTCCCCGCGCACTCGGCAGCAGAACTAGAAGTGGACCAGAAGCACTTTTGGTCCACTTCCAGGTCCATCAGGGAGCATGCGGAGGACCCCCTCCCTACCCCCCGGCTTGACGACTGGTGCCTCCTGGGTCTGTGGGGGGCACCTGGGGTTGCCCTGCAGCTGATCGCTGAGGCAGGAAGGTGCAGGGGGGGGAGGGGGGAGGCGGTCCCCCCACGTGCTTCTCGGTGGACCCGGAAATGGACCGGAGCTACCCAGAAATGGACCGATACAAATAGAATATGGCCCATTTTGCACACCCTTGCAGACTGGTGGGCTTAACATTCAGCCCAAAACTAGGTCTTGGAAAAGAAAAATATCTTCAATTAGTCAATATATTATTGTGATCCATTTTCCAAACAGAAGCAAATTTTGCTGGTTAGAACTTATTTGGGGGAGAAGTTGGTGACGTGATGTTTTCTTAATGTAATTTGATTATCTACAAAATATGCATCAGTTGGGATAACTCTAGCAACCGTGCTGGCAAACCGTACATTGGCAATACCCTTTTGTGAAATCACCATGCTAGGCACCACTGCCCAGTCCCAATCAACAATTGCCTTAACCTCTGTCTCTCTTCCATCTTCATGTAAAAACCAAACCTTGTGCTCTTCCCCTCCCTCTGCCCTTGCGCTGCACTTCACAATGAGGAGACCTTTAGTCCGGGGAACCTGCAAGCTTTGAAACTCATGGTCTGAAACACATGACCTGGCCTCTACTCCTCTTTCTATGCCAGTGTTTATCAACATTTTAGACTTAAGGCAGCCATCGTTAGACTCAGGGCATGTTCATTAAACTCAAGGCACCCTTTGGAGAATGCCAGCTTTCACTAGTTTCTTGATAATGGAAACTAATGGAGTAATTCTGTTGAAGAAAACTCAGAAAAACCACAACAGAGCAGAATGCTTTTGACATTATGGATTCCTATTTGAAATCTCTGGAATCGTGTAGGTATTTGCATATCTAACACTGGTACTATTGCATTGCACCCTTAACAGGATCTCATGGCACCCCAGGTTGCTGCTGCAACTTGAACAAAGCCTATGCTATAATTACACTAACAAAGTTTTGCCATTATAACAGCAAGCCCTCTTTGTGCAAATTAAGTTTATGCTGTCAGAAAAGTGTTTCCTATGACTCTTTGAACAAAGTAAATTCTACTGACAATCACTTTTATGCAATATAACTGTATTTAGACTAGGACTTTTGCTGGTATAGAAAAGTCATTTAAAATCATACTCCTAACTGACATTGCTAACTGACAGCCAAGTTTCTGTTGTGGAGGTGGCCATAATGGACTATGCCAAGAAGAATGCTCTATTTTATACAATACAGCTGTAAAAAACAGTTAAAGGCAGTTTTGCCATGGAATCCTTAACTCTTTTTGTGCATGGTTTCATCCTAGGTATATCAGGGACTAATACTTATATATCAATGCAAGCCATTAGCAGCTTTTGACATAGCATTATTACTTTACAGACTGATGGTCCCAGGATTTGACCAAACCTTTCTTCTTAATGAGAAAAGAAGATAATGCGTGTCACAGAAAATGTATTTTTGACCATTTGTAATTTGATTGGATTTTTTTATACTTTGTAAATGCAGACAACACGCAAGGGCTCAAAGGGAAAAACTGATGGAATCATAGATCCATTGGCATCAGCTGTAAATGTTACTAAGGAAGCCAAAATGAGCATTTAATTGCTCCCTACAATAGATACATAACTGCTACTTCGTGACAGTTTCTTCATTATCTTCAATAAATCAAGCTGGAAAAATCTAATTTGCAGTCTCACTTTTAAAATGCAAATGCAGTTCAGTTTTTAAGGTTTGGAGTTCTTGTTTATGGAAAATGCTCTGAGCCACTTGTGGGAACTGTGGGTTGCAGCACAGTGCTGTAGAGTGATTGACACCTCGAAGACAGACCCAAACAGCTTTCAAATAAAAGCATAGTGGTAGCAGATTTGCTGTACCTGGGTCTAAGGAACTGAGGAATATATAAATCCACGGTCTTGTTGCTTACTTAATTTTAGGGACTGGATGAAAAAGGAAAATATATCTATACGCATACTTATGTGTAGGGGTAACTCTTCAACTAGTGTAAAATGGTATAGCGCATGTGACTAGAGTATTAGATATATATTTTATAATACAAGTGAGCATGTAAATAATTAATTACATTTAGACAGTAGCTACAATTATGTAGGCATTAAGGTTGTGGTTTTAAGCATTGTTTGGGCATGAGTGTGCTTAGTTTTTTTATGATAAGACAAAACTTGGGTCTCTCACACTTTGATGACTGTTACTGCAAGTTTCACTTACTTTAACTGTTGTGCATTGCAGGTAGGGTCTAACTTTCAGACTTGCCTTTATTATCTTTGGTATTATCTTAATTCACTGCAGCAGAATCCTTCTGACAGTGACTTTATGATGGAACTTCCAGGCTCAGAGCAGTCCTCAAAGGAAGCTCTGTCAGACTAAATATCAGAAAGGATAAAGTAAAGACCTCTTGAAATTGGCAGCCATTGGAAGGTTGCAGTACCAGAAATATGCACCATGCTCCGTTTCCTTTCTATAATACCTAAAGCAGAAACAGTGACATTTTCAGAGGTCTTTCTCTTGCATCTTTTCTGAAGTGTAGTGAGAGGTAGAACTGATAAACCAGATTAATTTATCTCTCATCAATAACCTGGAGAAGACAGGAGGTTGCTTGAAAGATGTTATCATTGGCCACAGAACTTTTTTTTTGGAATTTGTAATAAATTGACTGATCCTAAACATTTTTGTGTCTTTTTTGTGTATTGGTACAAATAAAATTTATTTCGACATAGTTATTTTAAGTGCAATCTTGGGCAAACAACCTATTAATTTCCATCACATATTTTCCCATGAATAAATTCATAATCCATAGCAAAAACACTTGTCCAGGATGACTACAATATCCTGGTTACTAGGTGGTTTGAACTAATGATACAACATTTCCCCTGTTCTCCAGTTTACAAAATATGGTTAACGATAAAAAAGTAACCTGTAAAATGAGCTTTGAGAGTGAATCGTATGAACTTTTGTTGGTAGAAAAAAATATTGATCACTGTATTTTACTTTTTATAACACTAGGTTTATTAAAAACTGCCCTCTGAAAAGCAGGTACAGAGTCTATTGGTTGCATCAGGAGTTGTATATGTTTATCCCCAGATGGAGTTTGGCCCAAAGTTATGACAGACATCTCTAAACTTAGATCATATGAAACACCTAGTAATACTATGTATAATGTCCTTTTAGAAAGGGTGTAAAATTTCTCACCTCTAAACCCACACACACTATCTCCATTTTTCACATATGTTTCTCTTACAGATCAGCAATGAATCAACTTTGCTTGTTTAGAAAGAGTATAAATTGCCTGTTTCACAAGCTTGTCCCCTTGTGTAATAGAGGAGTTCTCTTTTATTTTTATTGTAAGGCTTCCTACATTTAACAAAACAAAATATTGACAATCAAATATATCCCTGTTTCTAGTAACATGAACTGAAATATGTATTGTTATTCCATTGTTAACAGTAGCTGCTCCTTTCATCTTTGATGAATGCTCAGCTGAGAAATGAAGAAAGATGTCATAGTGGCTAGGTCTACATGAGATGCTGACTGTGCAGTCATTACTGTGCAATTGCTTAGTATTTGTTTATACAGTTTGTGCAGTAGTATAACAAAAAAGTTGTTCATCAGTGCTACTGTCCAGTAACTTGGGTTACTGCGCAGTTATGTAGTACTTCTATAAACAAGTGCTGTGATGCTACAGAGCAGTAGTCTTGGTGCTACTGCACAGTAGCATCATAAAAAAGCTGTTCATCAGTGCTACTGCGCAGTAACTCATGTTACTGCGCAGTAGCACTGATGAACAACTTTCTGGTGAAGCTACTGCATAAACTGTATAAATAGTACTAAACAACTGCACAGTAATGACTGCACAGTCAGCGTGTCATGTAGACCTGGCTACTATGGCTAGGGACAGACATTCAAAAAGCCTGAGCTTGAATTGATTCAATCTTTGCAGGTTAGTCTAACCTGGCTAGGCTGAATCAGTTTTGTAGCTAGACAGGCATGGCATAAATGTAGGCACATGCCTGCAGTGGTTCAGGCTAGAAGCTGGGGGGAACTAGAGCAGCCCTCCCTTCCTTCCACAGCATGGAGCTGAGGTGGGTGTGGCAGGATGCTGTGATTAGCCCAGCAGGGAATTGATAAGAGTCCTTATCACCCAATTAAGAAAACAACAGAGAGACATTACCAGCTACTTCTTGATTCTGCCTGTTAATTCTACCTGTTGATTCAGCACTGACCACAGCCAGCATGTGGTCTGTTAGCTAATACACAGACACTACTCAGCAAGGCAGAGAGGAGGGGGGAATTTCTGCTTAGCAGGCAGTGGTGAGGGGAGGAGGGAAACAGCCCGCAGTCTCTGGAGCTCCAGGCAGAGAACAGAGGGCCAGCCCTGCTGTGGAACAAAGAGCCCAGCCCAGCCCAGAGAGCATGTTGTGATGCTGGGGGTGTCTGGTTTATCTTAAACCAGGAAGGGGTCTGGGACAGACATTGCATAAACCGGTTTGACCCAAATCAGTTAAGTCTGATACTACATTCAACCAGGTTTATCTCAAACTGGTTTCAGCAATTCTCAAACTGGTTTTTGTGCAGTGAGCATCTGTTCTGTTACAGGTTTAAACCAATTTCTGATCACTTAAACCAGTTTATGTGTAATGTCTGTCCCTAGCCTATGACATCTTTCTTCATTGCTCAGCTGAGCATTCGTGAAAGATGAAAGGAGCAGCTACTTATACAAGTACTAAATGGCTGTGCAGTAATGCATGTTACTGGTAGTAGCGCTGACGGACAGCTTTTTTTATGATGCTACTGTGCAGTAGCCCCAAGAATACTGCACTGTAGCATCATGTCCTGGGTTCTGCCATGTGACACTATGGCTCAGTAGTCTCGAGCTACTGCAAAGTCAGCATCCTGTGTAGTAGTGGCCAGGGTAGATGGAAGAATCTAGGATGACTCTTACATTTTACAGACCTGTACATATAATGCTTTAAAGTATGCAAACAATTCATACTATCTCCTTTGGAAATTTTCCTAAACTTTACAAAATTTTACTTTTACCAAGTAGCTACTTCTAGCTCAAAAGAGCAAGCTTTGTTTTTCTTTCATGCTCAGCAGACTGGGATAACATCAGTGGGTCTGTCATAGCAGTAAGCATGAACCCCAATTAAAAGGGCTTTTGGGACTGGACCAAATGACATAATAGATGGTACAGTCTGTTACATAGTTAGGGCAAGAGAAATGGTGCATGCTCACTTTACATATAAGATCAAGAGAAGAATAGGCCCCAGTGATTTCAGAGCAGTGGTAGCATTATGCAAGTGTAGTTCTTCAAGAAGAAAGGCGAGTTGCTATTACGAGACTACTATTTTACATTGACATGGCATCCATCATCCAGAAGGTACCAAATATCTTTCCTGTTTTTTAGCAATTGCAGTAGGAAATACTTCAATTCAAGTTACCTTCTGAGGTTCCATTGTAACCCTCCATATTTATCCATATTCATTCTTTTTTGGGAGGAGCAGGGGCAGGGGGAGGAGGATTGAACCTGAAACTGTCTGTGTGGCCTCAATCCACAGATTCCCATTTTTTTAAAGTTTGAGATGAGTCTCTTCAGAATGAGAGAAGCTGGAAGGAGGTGAGAAAATGCAGTACTTCGGCATTAACAAAGCATAGAGCTTCCTTGATCTGATCCTTTAACCTGCCTATTTGAAACTGGAATGGTTCTTGTTCCGCAATACCAAGCAATGCATACTCTTCCTAGCTATAAATATGCTTACTGATACCAGCTTATTCATATCTGCATTGCCTATTCATGGTTATTTGACAGCACTTTCAAGGTCTGTGAATAGCTCTAAATGAACTGAAGGCAGAATGTAACAATCTGGATGGAGTATTCTAATACCTTTTGTTACAGCATCCAAGATGGAGTGGTTGTGCTGTCTAGGTATCTGGTAAACAGATTGCTTTTGGAAGACAACTGCAGTTAATTTCACAACTGCCTCTTCTATCCCTCCCTGTCCTTAATTATGTTTGTTCAGTCTGATTCTTGCCTATCCATGGTATTGATTATTGTTTCCTCCTCTTAAATCTCCACTGAGCTTTCCAGTCAGAAACGTATGCTGGCTTCAATGATTGTTCAGGCAATTTGTTCTAAGTATTGTGAATGGGACAATATACTGCAAACTGGCTGTGATAAAGAAAGGTAGTACTGGCAGTATCTAGAATCCTTAGACTTATTTGAATCCGGAAATGTAGGTTATAATTTTAGGTAAGAAATTTGCTAATTTCATTAAAAGGTGATCTTCTGACAAATCTTTGGTGTCCATGATGGTTGTTGTCTTAGCTGTGCCCGCTACCTTTGATACTGCTGATTTCATTGCTGCCAGTGTAGCTGAAGACCCTTCCAAAGACAGATGAAGTTGCAATAGATGGTTACCATTCCTTTCTTTTGTAGAGGATGTAGCCTCTTATATGGGGCACTGCAGGAGTCTGTCCTGCCTCTCTTTCTGTTCAACATGTAGAGAAAACCACTGGGGAAGAGAGAGAAGTGGAGTCTAGGGCTGTGCAAAGCTTTGGTCCCTGATTCGATTCAGTGGAGATTTGGCCTGATTGGGTGGCCAAATCTCCAAATCTGAATTGAATCAGAGGACCCTCTGAATCAATTTGGAGAGATTTGGAAAGATTCAGAGATTTGGACATAGACATAGCTTTAAATGTTTTTTTCTACATACCTCTAGGTAGCAGGCAGCCTGTGAATGCTGCAATGCTGGGGGGCATGGAGCGTCCCACAGAAGCGTGGGGGGCTCCCCGGTGTGCTCAGCAGCAGACCCAGAAGTAGACCAGAAACATGACCCGTCCACTTCCAGGTCAGCCGGGGAGCACACTGGGGGCTCCCCTGCATCCTCTTGGCTCGGTGACTGGTGCCTCCTGGATCTGGGGAGCACCCAGGGTCCCCCTGCAGCTGATCCCTGAGCTGCGAAGGGGGTTTGGGGGTGGGGGGGGGGCCCAGCGTGCTCCCCGGCAGACCCAGAAGTGGACTGGAACTACTTCCGGTTCACTTTTGGGTTCGCCACTGAACACATGGAGGGCCTCCCCACACTCCTGTGGGACATTTCATCTGCCCCAGCATCGCAGCATTCCCAAGCCGCGCTGGTACCTTGAGGTAAAACTTTTAAAGCTGTGTCTATGTCTGAATCGCTGAGTCTCCAAATCAGCATCAAATCTTCAGATTTGGATTCGACTGAATCGAATCAGGGACAGTGATCTGAATCAATGAATCAAATCACTGTCCCTGATTCGGGCCAAATCTGAATCAAATAGGGCCTGCTTTTCACACCCCTAGTGGAGTCAGCAGAGTATAGAAAGTGCAGTTGATTGAGCTAATTAGCAAAGGTCCAGGGTGCACTTTGAGGAAACACCATGTTTTAGACAGTTCATGTATACTCTGCATAATGATATTTGCTCAATCAGAAGCAGTGCAGGTGAGCAGGCTAATTAGCTAAGTTAAGATGCAGAGCTAACTGGCTCATTCTTTGCGCCAGGTGAAGGCAGCTCTCCTGCTTCCATCCTTGCTGCCCTGATGCCCTAGTGCCCTATGGCTGAGCTGCCTGTCTGCTAGGCAAAGGAAATGGCTGTACGTTGCATCTCTACCTAAAGCATGCTGAGTCTTCCTCATATGGCACAGAGGGGCTGCCTGTATATTGAGTAGTATTTTTTATATGGAGAATGCTATCCCTGCTATACCTTTGTAAATGAACTGTTGGCTTTATAGAAAGTCTGCAATGATTTGTGATTTTTTTTGAGTACCTCAGCTTTTGGTTGCCCAACTTGAGACACCTACTGAACACATCTCTTTTGAAAATCAGGCTACTATGAGTCCTCTTCAATTGACCTCTTGGATTCAATGGCTAGTTCTGCAAATGTAGGACTGAAGGTTTTTCACTGTTATACTTCTCTTTATTTGTGTTAGTGGAAGTAGACTATTACAGTATCTGTATGTAAGACAGTCATTTCACACAAAACAGGCTAATCTTTGGCACCTGTGTAGTTACTCAGCATAAATATTCTATTCATAATGGAACTGGAATGTGTTAGTGCGCTAGGGAGAGCAATGCCCTGGGTTGATCCACAGGAAGTCAAAGACTCTTGGCTTACACTGTATTGTCTCCTGTAATAAGCAGTCTGACATAAAGGGACAAAAACAATTTTCCAGCTGTCAGCATTATAAGAAAATAGCAAAAATCCACAGCATAGATTCATTCATGATGTAGTGAAGGACTGGAGTTTCACCTGGAACAATTTGGCCCATAATCTTTTTACTGTGATTAGTGTTTGGAATGCAAATAAGACCCCAATCCTGCAACCCTAAAACTAAGCCAGTGCTTAAACACAGGAGCCAAATCCAGCGGCTCTAATACATAAAGTTCCTTGTTTGCACAAGTGTTTACAGAGTCAAAGGAGTTTTGGATTTAAAGCTGTTAGGTGAATTTGACTATAGCATTAATTTAAGTTGTTATCAATGCTTCAGTGGTTTATGCCAACATAAGTATTGGTAATGGGAAATAAGACTGTTATAAAACTTTAGTTTCTCTTAAATAAGCTAACACATCAGGTGAATGCTAGATTAAATAGAATATTGGTTTATAAAAGCATTGATAATTTTTAGCTATTAAATTAAGACACTGGAAAACAAACAGGTGCTTGTCTCTTATGTTTCTGTGAAGGACCACATAAACTTTGGAATCAGATGAGCTGTTCTACAGCTACAGGTTTATTGCATGACACATTTGGAGCAACAAGTAAGCACAGTCAAAAATGTCATGTGCAGTGTATTTAGCAAAGGAAAGTTGAGAAGACAGACAGAACTCTAATATGTGCATTATACTTTTTATTTATTCATTTTTGTTTTTACGTGCATGAAGCAGATTTTTGGCACAGAAACAATCCTAGATTGGAACAGATTAGGTAGGTATGGGAATTAATACTGTTGTAAAATATTTAAAGGTAGTACTATTTCTTCTTTGCGCTTCAAAAAAAATAAGATAAGAGTGTATTTTAAAGTGAGTAAAAAGTACTATCTCTAGTATTAGAGAGAAATAGGTCATAACAAGGTCAGGCTGCTTAAGGATTTTTTGGGTAGTTTGCAGTGGTATGGCCAAAAGACTATACCTGACAGAAAAGCCCTTGTGGGAAAGCTCAGTTGACCTTAATAGAAATATCCCTCTTCTGGAATTTTTAAACTGTCCCATGGAAATCTATGGCAGGAATCTGATTTTCTATTAAAATTTATAGTTTGGTATGCTAATCCTATGGGCTAGGTATAGACATTCAAAAAGCCTGAGGCAGAATCAATCTAGGTTATACAGGACACATCTACACGTGCTTATTAATGTGCAGCAATAAGCTCTCTTGCTAGCCAGCAGGCTTGTCACTCCAGAGCTTATTGATGCCAGGCAGGCACCTGCATGGAGAAGCACCAGCTGGTGTGGTGCGGGGGGCGGGGGTCAGCCTGCCAGTCCAGGGCTACTCTCCCCAGCTCAACGTACTGCAGAGGGGCTGGCTGGGGCATGTGTGTGTTTAAGTGCAGGGCTAGGTGGCAAGCAGCCCCCACACTCACTGAAGCACCCTTGTGCCCCAACCAGCCCCTCTAGTGTCTACAGGTACACTGCTGAAGAGTTTTTTGGTGAATACAAGTACTGTCCTACTGCAGAGTAGATTAGTTTACTCCAGCCTAATAGGGCACACAGATGCTAATTTACTGTGCAGCTAATTAGTTTGCTGTGCAGTAAAAATCTTGTGTAGATGTGCTTGTGATTTTCTGTAAGTATAGTTTAGATTAGTAGAAAACAAAACCAGCATTTGCCCTTTGGTGGTGGGGGGGAAGGGTGCACAGATCTTAGGCTGGGTTCCTCCATTTTTAAACCAGTCTGTGTGCGCCGAACTTCTGTTCTAGGGATACAGGTGGTACCCATATTGGTCTACAGGAAAAAGACATCAGAACTCATGGTAGAGCTGCTGTTTTTTATTAGACAAACTAGATATTCACAAATAAATTCTTTATTTGCAAAGCTTTCGGACACACACACCCTTCCTCAGGCATTGGAGAATATAAAGATTGCAAAATTTCTCCTAACTGGAAATGAAAATTCCTATTTCACAGGACAATTGAAGGTGTTATAAGATCTCCTGGTTTGAAATGAAAACTTAATCATTTTACAAGTAGGAAGCAAAATTTACCACCTTAGAACCTGAAAGTTGACACCTTGGGTCCTGCTTTTCGTTTGAGCTAAATATACATGTTCACAGAGCTCAAAGCTGTCTCAACACAAGAGAAATTCCTTGTCTAGGAGAGCATCCATTACCCTACCTCCTGTGAAATATTAAACATCATCACTAGAAGGAAACATTTTAACTTCCTGCTTGACATCAGACAACTTTGAGGTAAGTAGACTGTTCTAAATTTTATCTGAGCCTAATTTGCACAAAATGAACTGTTCCAACCAGAAGATATTACAATACCTTAAGCTCTCCTATGAAATAGGAATTTTCATTTCCATCTAGGAGGAATTTTACAATCTTTGCTTTCTCTTATGCCTGAGAGAGGGTGTGCGCGCCCAAAAGCTTTCAAATAAATAGATATTTTTTTCAAATATCTCTTGGGCCTAATAAAAAATATCACCTCTACCATGAGTTCTGAACTTCTGTTATGGGTATAGACCAGTTTTTGATCTCTAATACATTTAAGAGTATAATGTATGTACTTGACCTTGGAGACTCATTGTGTATTACATTCTATAGATTTTAGAATGAATTTTATAAAAGCCCTTTTAGTATCTTTAGAAATTTGTTGATTTAATCCTTGTAAAATTATATGGGATTTTCCCATGTGCATGTGTGTGAGAAGGGAAGGCAAAAAGCACAAAAAAATGGTTCATTTCCTCTGATTCTTGATGGATTCATAGTAAACCAATTTCATTTTGCAGAGTACAAGAAAGATGGTCAAACTTTCAGAGAAATGTTAAATTTAAGTTGTTCTTGGCTTTTTCTTCTCTCTTGAAAAATGTTCATTCTTGGGTTCTTTTTAACGACTCTCTCCATTTTACAAACCTTCTGGGACTTATTATACATTAAATGAACAAACAGTGCTTCAGCAAAAGCACATTTGAGCTTCATTTGAAACCTGAATTAATCTGCAAAGTGATGTAAAATGATCTTTGGAGGTGAAGGAAAGTAGAGGTTTTGAAGAAAGCATTTTATTTCAAACTTAACACCTATAATTAGATTCTCAAAGAGAGGTTTTAGTAATAGATAGTCACAATTCTAAAAAAATTATGGAATATTAAGCATTTTCTCCCATGAAGTATGAAAGTGCAAGAAACACTCTTGGAAGAGTGATTATTTTAAAATAATTGCAGGATAGCACTATTTATTACTTCTGCAAATGATCACTACCTTCCTTTTTTTTAGTCACTTTCACTGTATTGGAAAACAGAGCTCATCTTTGATAATTAGTTAACAAATATATACACCTGATAACAGGGCAGAACTATTTTACTTTGTGAAATAACAAGGAAGATGAATTATTGTATGGATGATGAGGCTTCATAAAGCTTCCTTGTAGCAAAGAATGTCTGTTTTATTTACTGGCAAGCTTTATAAAATATCTGATATTTATTTTATTACTATACTTCACCAAACCTGTGTATCAGCTCAGATACAATTAATCTTTTGCTAGCACATATGGCAATCTTGCCATTCTTAAGGTTGAGACTTATTGCTGACACTGGCAGTAGAGAGAGTTACCCCAGTTCCACGCTTTTTCTCTTGTATATTCCCTTTGAAAACGGGGAGTTTTGTTTTTCGAGTAAGGGGAATATGGTCAGTTAGCACAAAATTGCATAGGAAGAAGAACGGTGCAATTGGTCAATTGTACTTTAGAAAAAACCCTGCCTATAGCTTTTCTTTCAGGCTTGTATTCAACAGGGAAGCTCTGAGAGAGAAGTTTAACAAATAACTAAAACAACTCGTTCAATGCTTTTTTTCCAGGGAAGTCACTGAGGCTAGGGACAGAAGTTAAACAAAGGTTTAAGTGATCCAAAACCAGTTTAAACCTGTAACATAACAGAAGTTCAGTGCAGTTAAACCACTTACAAAATGAGCAAAACTGATATGAGATAAATCTGGTTCAGTGTACTACAGACTTAACTGATTTAGGTCAAACCGGTTTATGGAATTTCTGTCCCAGACCCCTTCCTGGTTCAAGTTGAATCTCAGTGCCCCAGCATCCCAGGATACTTTGCAACCCTGGGCTGTGCTTTCTGCTCCAGTGGAGCAGACTTGGCCCCACCCCTCTAGGGAGCACTATCATGGCTCCAGCTGGCTGAGAAGGGGGTGGGGGTAGGAAACCTGGCTCTAAACCCCAGCCAGCATCTGCCTCTCAGTCTTTTCCCTTGCTCCATGCTCAAGCAGAGGGGTGGGGGGCATAACCAGATGCCAGGTAGGCCAACAGACTGAGGCAGAGGGGTGGGAAGGGGTTTAAACCCCCTCCATCACCCGCAAGGGACCCCAGCTGGAATCTGCCTGGCTTTTCTCCTGCTCTCTGCTTGAGTGGAGGGGCAGGGGACATAGCTAGATGCCAGCCAGGCCAGCATGTTGAGGTGGGGGGTGGGGAAGGGGGCAGCCCTGTCAAGCCCCTGCCCCCTGCTCAAGCAGAAAGCCAGGGCACGGCCATGCCCAAGCCAGGGGCTCGCAGGCTCAGGTGGGGAGGGAGGGGTGTAAATGGCTGGGGTTTGCCTTGGAGGGCAGCCCTTGCCAGGCTTTTGCCCCTCCCTTGCTACTTGCTCTAGTGGAGAGGGGGATGTGGCCACACCCTTGCCCAGGGTTCATACACCCAGCTGGGAAGGGAGGGGGTTTTAAATGCCCTGCCTCCCCACCTCAACATGCCAGCCCAGGGCTGGGGCATTGCACCACCCCCATTCTCTGCTTGAGTAAGGGAGAAAACCTTGGCAAAGGCTGCCCTCTCCCCCACTTCAGGGCAAACCCCAACCCCCCAGCCTCATGGGACCCCAGCCGGGGTCTGCCTGGCAGGTGCAATCAGCCCTTGCCTGGCTTTTTCCCTGCTCCCCACTCAGGCAGAGGGGCAGGGGCTGTGGCCAGACATTGGCCAGGCTGGCATGCTGAGGTGAGGGGGAGGACACTTAACCTCCCCGCTTCCCGTGAAGGGAGCCCAGCTGGGGTCTGCCTGGCAGGGGTGAAGTAGCCCCCTGGCTTTTCACCTATTCCCCACTCAAGCAGGGAGTGGGGACCTGGCAGGGCTGCCTCCCTCCTCACCTTCACCTCAGTAAGCCAGCCTGGTTGGCATCTAGCTATGCCCCCTCCTCCTCTCCACTTGAGGGGGGAGCAAGGGAAAAGCCAGGCAAGGGCTGCTTCTCCCCTGCAGGCTGGGGTCCCATGCAGGCAAGGGCTGCTTCTCCCCTCCCCAGCTGGGGTCCCATGCAGAGGGTGTGTGGAGGGGAGTTTCAACTCCCTTCCCTGGTTCCAGACTCCAGCTGGGGTTTGCCCTGGAGGAGGGTGGGTGGCGGGCAGCCCCTGCCATGCTCCTGCCTCCCCACTGGGGTGGAAGAAAAGGGAAGCCCTTGCTGGCATGTGACTTTATTCTGTCATGTGGCTTTATTTCTGGAATCTAAAGTGAATGTCTGTTCACTTGTTACTGAATCAGAGTAACAGTAGAGGATGTTAGAATCACTCTGCATTGGTACCAGTGACTATACAAGGTTCAGAGCAATAGCAGGTCAACAAATGAGTTTTCTTCCTAGTCTCTAGATGTGTCTTCTCATATGCTGTGAGCGCTTGTGCCAGGGGATGGCAAGTCTGAGCTACAATTAACTTCTAGTGGGCTAATAACCATCTCTATCTCTATATACATATATTGCTATCACTATCGCTATAGCTATAGATATTGATATGGCTCCCTGTATTTTGCCTCAGTGTACCACAGATGCTTGTAAAGGTCCAGCACAATGTGAGAGTAATGTGATCTATAGGGAAGGCACCAAATCATTGCCATTCTTTTCGCTTTAGGCTAAGACTCAACAGATATAGACTTAACTTCCTGCTCTGCCACAGACTTTCTTTGTGACCATGGGCCACAGTGACTCTCTGTGTAATGGAAATGACAGTACTTCCCTACTTGGAGTGTTATGAAGATGCCTACCTTAAAGAAGGTTACTTTTATGGTCATGAGGCCCCTAAAGTATTTAAGGTTTGATCTGTACTACAGTCTATAGAGTCAATTATGCTGATGAACTGCTGCTTTTTTGCTTAGAAGAATTAATTTAACAGGACTGGTGAATCTGGGCATAGAGGGAAGGTGTTTCTTAAGGACAGCAGCTAAAAGTAAATGTGGTTTGCACTTTTACCAAGATTTTTTTTTTATAATTATCTTGTTTTAAATGCAGGTGAACCAAGGAAATTTGACCCAAAGTTCAGAGGACCTATTCATAACAGGTAAATATCTTATTTAGTTTATTAGTTTTACTGTGAACTGAGAATTAAGAATGCTGTTAACTAAGAAATTATTAGTTTTATTTTACATCTTATTTTTACCTTGCAGATGGTTAGAAGGTCATCCTTGCCGTAACTTACAACTTTCAATCTCTAGGGAAAACCAGGATGAGAGCTCATGATCTTGTGATTTCAGACATATATTTAGGCCCTATTCTACCTTCCCTGCATCGTAGAATATTTTCCTTACTTCATTGTATTGTTTTCTAATTACTCTCTGCCTGATTTATATTGGATAGAACCTGCTGTAAGATTTTACTCATTATGACTCAGTGGGTGTGTCTACACATGCATTTGATGCGGGAGCAGTTTACTCACCAGAGCAGTAAATGCTTTGATGAGGGAGCAGTAAACACTCCCAGGCAGACGTCTACACATGGAGGGAAGCAGGAGCAGACTTGCTGCTAATGTTAATTAGCTAATTAATGCTAATCTACATATTTGCCAATATTAGGGTGCAGTAAATTAATTAACTCCGTCATTGGATAGTATTGTTGGGATAGCACTGTCTTATGGCAGAGTACTTTACTGCGCTGAAATGAACATGTAGATGGTGACCAAGGGCATAAGTTGCACCTGGTTAGCCTAGCTAGCTGGGGCCTGCTCTGCCGTGGCTCAAATTGTTGCTGTCACTAGCACACGTGTGCTCCCACTGCTGTACCAGGCTCCCCAACGCGAAGTGCTGCGGAGTTTATTGGGTATCCAGGTTGCTGCAGAGTTTATCGTGTCACATTAATTGCATGTGTAGATGCACCCAGTCACAGAGTAATTGGACTGCTCCAGGGGCTGAGCTGTTACTCCTGAAGCTGTTACTCAAATAAATAATCTTTACTTACATGAATAATCTTGCTCCTGAGGCTGCCTGTGAACATAGAGACTGCAGAATCACACTTTATATGTTGCAATCTAATCATATTTCTAAGCAGCCTATTACTGTGACATGCTTCCATGTGCCTGAGGAGTTGCGAAGCACTGAAGTTGATAAGCTAGGGAGAAACAAGGTTTGCAAGCATTGAACTTGATCCTTGATCCTGACTACAGCAAAATTTCCATTAGAGATAATAAGTGTTCAGGGTCAGGCTCTAACTGCTTTGCAGCAGTTGTTGAGCAGCCTAACAAGTTATGTTACACTGCTTGGTTAAATTCACATGTTTACTCTATGGTTTCTTATTACTAATGGGTAGTTACCAAGGCAGTCTCTGCAACAGTATGTGCATATGCTATTCATGTTGTATGTTCCACAACAGGTTCTTAAAAAACTAAACAGCAACAGCTAACCCCGCTATATCATTGCTATATCATGAAAGGTCAGTGTATTTTATAATGCTCTGGGGAGAAAGGCAGTCTTGGAGTTGATATTTGTCCTCAGGTCTTATAGCCCTTTTTTCCTTTGGTATTCTTGTCAATCCTGGAGTTCTACTTTCTTCTCCTGCCTGCTTATTCTTTTTCAGAGTAGCGAGAAGCAATTGGCAGGAGAATTCTTTGACATTTTTCTGTGCCTGATTATCTTTTAACAACTGTGTCCTATGGGCTAGGGACAGAAGTTACACACAAACTAGTTTAAGTGATCAGAAACTGGTTTAAACCTGTAAGAGAACAAAAGTACAGTGCACATAACCACTAAACATAGTTTCAAAATGGCTGAACCTGGTTTGGATAAACCTGGTTGAATGTAGTATCAGATTTAACTGACTGAGGTCAAACTGGTTTATGGAACTTCTGTCTTAGACCCCTTCCTGGTTCAAGTTAAACCAGAGTCCCCCAGCATCCCAGCATGCTTTTCAGTCCTGGGCTGGACTGGGATGTCTGCTCCAGAGAGCAGAGCTGTCTCTGCCCCTCTGCTCTCTAGCTAGAGCAGGGGCAGGGGTGTGGCCAGACACCTGCCCAGCATGGCCCCCTGAGGTGAAGAGGGCAGGGAAGGGATTTATTCCCCACCTCCCTTCTCCCCCTGGGGGACCTCAGCTAGGGTCTGCCTGACCCAGTACAGCAGCCCCTATCAGGCATTCCTCCCTGTCCTTGCTGCTGGATCAGTGGAGGGGGCCATGCTGCGGCCAGGGTCTAGTCATGCTCCCTCCCACCCAAAAAGCCTGGCAAGGGCTGCTTCCCCCCTCCCTGTCCAGGCACACCCTGGCTGGGCTCCTTTCAGGGTAGGGTGGGGATTTAAACCACTCCCCAGTCATACTCAGGCCTGTCAGGGCCTGGCCATGCCCCTTCCATCAGCTTCCCTTGACCACTGAGGAAGAGAAGGGGGGGCTCACTCTAGTTCCCCATGGCTTCTGGCTTGAGCCACTGCAGGCGTGTGCCTGCATTTTCTGAATCAGAAGTGAATGTCTGTTCACTTGCTTGCCAGTTCAATCTACACAGGTTAGACTAACCTGCAAAGATTGAATCAATTCAGGCTTGAGCTTTTTGAATGTCTGTAACTTAACCACGATATCAAGGAAACATCATTATCCTTCCAGGGCTGGGCACATTTTTTAGATTTTGAGTTGTCACAGAAACTCTATTTTTCAATGGCCACCATTATTTTCTCATTTACAAAGATTGTTCCTTGCCATTAGCATCTCCTTGTGATACTGTGACTAGTGTTCATGTGTGCCACTGTTAAATATTGGGTGGAGTCAGAATAGCTTGACTGTATCATAGCCCAATTCTTCTAATAACTAATGGAGGGTTCTCTTATCTTAAAAGTTCATGCATATCTCAAGGATGGTCCAGTGGCTAGGGAGATTTGGGTTCAATACTGTCCTCTGTCACAGGCTTCTTTATGACCTTGGGCTTAATACTCAATCTCTGTGCCTCAGTTTCCCATAGTACTTCCTCATCCTGTGAAGGTGGTGTGAGAACAAGTATATTGCTAGCTTTAAACTAAGCACTAAGAGGTCTACAATATGTAAAGCCTTGGCAGAAATCTATTTTTATTTTTAATAGTTTTGATGGATATCACTGTTTATTTTTAAGCATTTATTTCAATTTTTATTGATTTACATTTTCAGGATTGTGCAAAGTTAGAGGTGTGGGAGGCAGACAATTTATTAATGTTGTATACTATTGTTATAGTGCAGTTTAACTGCCCACCTCAACAAATGTAATTACTGTGGATTGCCAGTTCTGTAGAACTGCCTCCCCCCCGTTGTCACACGCTCCATCAGCCATCGTTTTTCTTATGCCCCTTTTCTATAAATTTCAGTTATTAGCAACAGCAATATTTTTTTGTCGGTGTGAGGTGAAATCGACATTTATCATACAATAAAGATTGAATCCTGCAAAGCCTAAATATGCATTATAGAAAACAGTAAAAAAATTATGTTACATAAAAGGCACATGCAATACCTCTCTCTCTTTAAAAAAGAGTTTGACATTTATTAAATTACAACAAACCATAACAGGCAATAAAGTTTCTTTCAACTATAGAGAAAAAATGAATGTGAAACAATGTTTGTAGAAAATAAGGTCCAGCTAGTGGTTACTTGAACAATCTCCATCCTCAGAAGGATCCTCTACAGAATCCACAGAAAGAAAAGGGACCCTCTGTGTTTCATTTGGTGGTGACCCCGGGGGATTTGGGAGGGTCCCACTTCCTCTAAGAGGGGGAAAGTAACAAAAAAAGAAGCCAACAGACCTTTTGCCCAGACCAGAGATCCAGTAATAAGTATAAGGGTGGAGCAGATCTTCTCCCTCTTTGTACACAGAACATATAAATTGGTATGTGTGCACATACTTTTACTCTCTTGTATGTGGTCTGACCTCTTGTTCACACTCTGTAGGCTTATTGATCAGGGACTAAGTTTATGTTGTTTTCATGCATGAGTGATACCATTTTCTAGGAACCAAAACTTGTAGCTGGCAAGTGGTATTGGTCTCTCTCTGAAGGTGGAGGTGCAGAGAATTGTTGGAAAGTCCCAAGCTCATGGTGCCTGTTGCAGAATCCATTGCCTCTCAGAATGGGCTGCATATTACATCTATTATGGGGTGTTTCAAGCTGCTGTTTTAGCCTCATAATTACTTAAATGAATAGTGTAGGG
>NW_005842005.1:929923-932224 GCF_000455745.1 Alligator sinensis
ATGTGAGGCCCCGTCAAGGGTCCTGCAACGTAAGCACTGCTGCAGCAGCAGCCAGGTAATACTACCCCATGTGTAGGGCTGTGGCATGCATGCACTTCTGCTACATTAGAGATCTCTGATGACCCTAAAGAACAGGAGAGTTGGCTCAGGCTTTAGCTCTTCCTGCTCGAGCTCCCCTGCCCCACTCCTGCTGGAAACAGGCACGGAAGAGGCACGTGCTTATGTGTTGCAGCGCTCGTTGGGCTGACTGTGCAGTAGGCACTGCTGGCAATATTACCTAGAGGCAGAAGCACCCAGCTGAGAAACAGTGGGATAAGCTGAGGCAACACCAACTGTTATTCTCAACCAGGGGAACTGCAACATTCAAAAAAGTGGTGGAGGGGCACCCTGTCTCTGAAAAGGTTGAGAACCACTGCGGTAGAGAAGCAGGTGACCAGCTACATCTATATAATGGTCTCTCTTAATGCCAGTTCAGGAGTGTGACTCTCACTATTTTAGTCAGGTGTTAGGGATGATCCTTGGGACTTCATTTTTTTTGTTGTTGCTTGAAAAGGAGAGAGAAATTGTGCCTGGCTGAAGTGATAAAGCGTGGTGGGTGAATGGAATGTTAAACTAGCATGGAAATTTCAAGGATCTTGGATAGGGTTTTGATGGTATTTAATAAAAAGCTATTTGAATTTAAGAGAGATTAAAATGTAATGGTTGCACTGACTAACTCTTAGCCCAGCAACTCATGCTAATTCCAAGATGATGTTATCAAGAAGACATCTTTAATTGCTGTGATAACACAGTGCAGTCCTTTCAATTTATTCAGTTCTCATTCTGCTCCTTCTGAGACTGTATGACTCTGTCCTCTGTAGAAATGTGCATAATACGGAAACATCAGAAGAAAGAAGAGGTTCCTATCCATCCTAAAAGCAGAAAAAAAAATATTAGTTATGAAACATTTCCTCTCTTTATTACAAAACCTCCTGTCAGTACTACCTTACTTCAGTGCATTTAATAGTCAATGCTGCAGGGAAAATTATATCTGTTAACACTTTATGTGGGTTCAGTAGGTTGCTGGGAAAGTAAAACTGGGCAGAATACAGCTACAAGATTAGGTGGAATTGAATATTTTCTGAATGCAAATGTAACAAGGAGAGTTTGTTTTAAACTACCATTTGCCTTTCTCTTGGAGACCAGAATAAATGACAGAGTACCATCAATTATTTATCAGTTTTATTTTTTCTCAGCAGAAAAATGATGACAAAGATGAAAATTACAGCATAGCTGTTTCATGCCCTCCCTTAAACACACACATTTCTTTTTCACCCCAAAATGTATTTCTTCTTTTCCTTTCCCTTCCAAAAGTTGATTGGTTGAAAATAGATGGAAAATCATGAATGCAGATTTAGGAGATGAATGTTAATTTAACAATCCTTTTCATAAATTTGGCAATGAGATAGTGTGTGTGAGTGCACGCTGTGTGTAACTTGTGCTTATGCAGATGAATTTAAATGGTAGCTTTTGGAATGTTATAGTGGGATGTGCTGTATATATAATGACCCAAATATATCAGGATAAGGATTAAATATTGTATTCCCACAGTCACAGAGTCTAGAGCAAAATAACTCCTCTGTATTTTCATTCAAGGACATGAGCTGAGGTCAATGCTAGCCTTTGCTCTCCATTTCTTGGATTCTGCTTTATCGTTAGTATTTTCAGGGACTCCAGCACTCATAAGAAGAGTAGTCATATGCAAATATGCAGTTACAGAAGGGGTATATGGGTAATTTAAATGTTAGCTTTGCAGGTTTTACAGATGATGATTTGGGTCAGGGGACAGGGAACTATGCCCAGGAAGATCTTGGTCTCTGGAGGGAGGGAAGAGAGTAGAAGCTGCCTGCTCCTCTATTTTACATTTTCTTGCTTTTGCCTTTTTATTCATTTTCTGAGTTTCCCTCTGCCTACTCCTTCTTTCTCTGATCCACAGTCTTTCAGTATTCTCCCCTTTTTCTTTCCTCCTCATTCCTCTTCATGCCTGCTGCCGCATATTCATTTTCCCCTTCAGCACTGACTCTCAGTCCTGTGTATCCTCTCAAGCTCTACCACAGCCTGTTGCTGACTCTGTGTTTGAGAAGTGAGCATGAGCACAGGTACCAACACATGTGGTGCTGTTAGTACATGTGAGCTGCATTAAGACCCTCCATTTGCAGCCTTTTCTAGCTTCTGAATCTGAGTCTGCTTGTCTGTCTGTCCGATGTGACACTTCGTAGAGGGCAGAGTGGAGCATGTGCCAACCTTGATGGTTCAGTGAAT
>NW_005842005.1:932234-938793 GCF_000455745.1 Alligator sinensis
AGGTCTCCCACGGTTCAAAATAAAATATGCAGAGACAGGATTTGAAAATAGGGACATTTCCAGATTTCAGGGACACTGGCTGCCCTATACATTCTTTAAATATGTATATTACTCTTTGTCACAATCCTGACTAGATTCCTTTTGGATAAAATTAAATGGGGAAGTGCTTCTCTAATGTTCTATTTAACTGCACAGTTTGCCCAGCAGGAACACTTGGCTGAAGGTAACTAGCAGAAAATTTACTTTTCCTAAGAGTTATAATGTATGACAAATGAGGAAATTAGTATTGGCATTGTGCATATTTAGGCTCATGTGGTGTTTTTTTAAACGCTAGGATGCTGAGTGAGTTTGACTGAACCTGACATGAAAGCGTGCCTGCCTAGCATTGCA
The DNA here is from genome assembly GCF_000455745.1 of Alligator sinensis. Taxonomy (NCBI): domain Eukaryota; kingdom Metazoa; phylum Chordata; order Crocodylia; family Alligatoridae; genus Alligator; species Alligator sinensis. Next base: position 932,625 of record NW_005842005.1, read on the forward strand.
CCTCAGGTGCAGTCTGCACCCAAAGCTATGTAACCCAGCCTTGGAGTTAGCTTTATGTGACAGAGAGCTGTCACAGAAGATACTAAACTCCCCCCTTTTTTTACTGCCAGTATAACAGAGAAAAGTAAATGTGGCAGAGGAGAGGGGACTGGATGGGGCACCTCCTATTTCACAGTGATCCCAGCCTGCAGTTTCATCCCTGGGACTATCTTAAATCAGTGTAAATTAGGAGAAGGTCTTAAGTTTCTGAAATTCAACACAAAAGGTAATTGTTGTGTCAAAAGCAGCAGAATTAGTGGAGTACAAAGTGATTTTTAAGTCATTGTTTAACCCAGTGGCTCTCACCCTATTTAGATTCAAGCCACCCCTCCCTTCCTGATTTAAGTTAAACCAGAGTCCCCAAGCATCCCAGAATGCTCTGCAGCGCTGGGCTAGGCTGTCTGCTTCAGCGGAGCAGGACTGGCCCCGCCCCTCTGCTCCCTAGCCAGAGTGGGGGAGGGGGCGCAGGGGCATAAGTGTGGCCAGACGCTGGCCCCCCTAAGGTAAAGTGGGCAGGGAAGAAGTTTATTCCCTTCGCTCGCTCCCCTGTCCCACCATCACAGACCTGCCAGGCATTGCTTGCTGCTCCAGTGGTGGGGCATGGCTCTGGCACTAGCCTGAAGTGAGCTGGCCAGGGAGGCGGTTTAATTTCCCCGTTCCCTGTCTCACGGACCCAAGCTGGGGTCCACCTGGCACTCCCCCATCACTGTTACAGGGGTAGGGGTGCAGCCAGATGCCAGCTAGTGTGGCCCCCTGAGGCAAAGGGAGCAGGGAGAGGGTTTATTGCCCTCCTCTGTCCCTTCTGCCAGGGGCTGCCAGTCCTGGCTGCTGCTGCTGATCACTCCCTGCGTGGGGTGAGTAGCAGAATAAGCCCCCTCCCTGCCCCTTCTATCAGACACCAGAGGGAGGGGGAAATAACCCTCCTTCCTGCCCCCTCACCTAAGGAGGCCTCTGGCCATGCCCTTGCTCCTCCTTCTGGAGCGACTGTGATGGGGGCAGCAGTCCCTCTCATGGCTTCCTGGAGTGCAAACCCCTTCCCGGTTGGGGGGGCTGCGCTGCAGGCAGGGTGGTCAGAGCTGCTGCAGACTGTGCGGGGTGAGCGGTGGTGGCACTATGAGCATTTGGGAGTCTATGGCCATCCTTCCAAGTCCCTGAGCCTTTGCTTGCCCCATGCAGTCTGTAGCAGCTCTGACCATCCCACCCGTAGTGCAGCCCCCCTGCCAGAAAGAGGCTTGTGCTCCTGGAAACCCTGTCATGGTCACTCCCCCCTCACTGCTCTAGCAGCAGGGGATGGAGCACAGCCAGAGGCTGGCCGGCATGGCCCCTTAGGCAATGGGGGCACGGAGGGGGTTATTCCCTCCCTCCTTCTGACATCTGGCGGCGGGGGCGGGAAGTAGCTTATTCTGCCATTGGCCCCATGCATGGAGCGATTGGCGGCAGTGGCCAGGGCTGGGAGACTCTGGCTGCAGGCCTCTGGGGGTGGAGGGGAGAATAAATCCCCTCCCTGCCCCCTCTGCATCAGGAAGCCATGCCGGCTGGCATCTGGCCACACCCCCACCATGCCTCACCAACCGGAAGGGAGGAGCACCAGGCAGACCCCAACCCGGGTCCATGGGACAAGAAGGGGGGAATTAAATTCCCTTCCTGGCCAGTTCACTTCAGGTTACTGCCAGAGCAGCTGGCCATGTCCCCTGCCTCCCCAGCACAGCTTCCCTGCAGCCAAGGGTGCACTCTAGTGCCCCCCCGGCTTCTGGCCTGAGCAGCTGCCGGCATTTGCCTGCATTTCCTCTGTCCAGAGGGAATGCCTGTCCACTTGCAAATTGGTTCAATCTAGGCTGGTTAGACTAACCTGCAAAGAGTGAATCAAGTCAGTCTCTGGCTTTTTGGATGTCTGTCCCTAGCCAAGGCTTAAGGCACCTCTCAGGAAATTCCAGCTTTTAATTTTTACTAATTATTTTGACTATGGAAAAATAATAGAGCATTTTTTCTGTTGCAGAGAACTCAGACCACAACATGTCAGAATGTTTTTAATTCTGTGGTATCCCTGAAAGGCTGTCTAAGGCACCCCAGGGTTGACAATCAACGGTTTAAGCCTTCCCTGATATTGTTCAAAGGCTGTATGGTGCAGATCAGTTTTAGGATATATACACAGAATTAAGATAAAAGCTAGGTTGTGATGGCATGATTGGTGACATGCAAAGAAAGAGTTAGTGGTTGCAAAGGAATGCTTCTGCATTGGTATTTAAACTACTGAGGCAATGTTTGTACCTCTGTTTTTTCTGGAATTCTGCCCTTAATTAATATGAATATGAATCTTTGTAAGTTATAATGTCAAGTATCATTGTGAAGTATTAGAGAGGTCATTTAAAACATGCATCAGCTTATTCAATTAAGTAAGTAATAAGTGACAAATATAAACATAAACAATCTAATAATTAGATTATAAGCTTTTCAGGGCAGGAGCCATGTGTAAGTCTGTACTGCTGTCACTGCGGTGTCCTGTAGACAAACTCATGCTAGCTTTTAACTAGCCAGCTGGTTTACTGCTAGTGGTGTAGCCACAGCAACCAGAGCTCATTGCTGAGTTAAAATCTGGACCAAGAAGCAGGGAAAATACTTGGGCAGTTAGCCTGCATTGAACTCCATGCTGTCTATCTAGACTGCTGTTCGCTCATTTACAGCTTACTTAGGCACATCTGCACTGTCATCATTATAGAATGCCTTGTATCTAGCTGGGTTCGGTGCTTTGTGCAGTGGTGCCTTTTTTGACTGGAGTCTTTGGGCACCCTTGGTGAAGTGTAGGTGGTGCACGCAGATGCACATGCACCCCCTGAGCGTGAAGGTGCAGCCCCTGCGAAAAGGCGCTGCTGACACTGTTGGCAGCGCCTGTGGGCAGTTGCCACTTGCCACCCTCCCCCTCGCCACCAACACTGCTGGCGCTGGGCACTACTGAAATACTACTTCACAAATTGTTTTAAAGTACAGAACCTACCAGTCATCTGAGCTCCTGTATAACCTGGACTCTACAGTTTCAACATAACAAAGTTTGCAAAGGTTTCCTATAAACTCGGAGTTATGTATAACAGTAAGTGAAGGTTCCATGCTTTAAAAATGAAACTAATGCTTCCATGCCCCTTTTTCTCTCTGAAACTGTTTTCACAGGCAAATTTGTTCAGTATTTTACATGTACTTCTGCATTTTTTTTTAATACCAGTAAGGAAACATCTAAACTGCTTAACTCTAGATGAACAAATAATGTATATTTTTAATGAATGCAAACCAATTGACCCTTGGAGCTGGTATTTAATAAATGCTCATAAAATTTTCTCTTAATATTCAATGACTTGTTAGAAAAGAGCTCTTTGTGTAGTATAAACACTATCAGTATTTTTTCTTTGTACCTTTGTAGAATGTCTTAGAAATTGGAACAACCCTAGTAACCAAATGGGTGGGGGCGACTCAGTGTTTGATGGAATAGAAGTAAAGGCTTATGGCCAAGTTCTCTTATTGGGCATTATCTGGGCCCACATCAAAGGGCAGAGCCCAGCCATTTGCCATGCTGGGACTGAAAAAATACACATGCTTCTTCCCACACTCTTAGTATCAGGAGTTTACAACTGGAACTTTAAGGCCAGGTACAGGCATTACACTTTTACCGGCGGTATTGTTGAGCCCCAGCTCAAGTCTGGGATCGTGCCCGGTATGCAAAAGCCAATAAAGATACCAGGGGTGAAAGTATAAAGATTTATTGCTAGCAATACAAGGTGCAAGCGGAATAATTTCACGTAACAAGCACACAGATTCTTAATTCTAAGCATCTTTTATACAGGAGTATTGGACCTTCATAAGCATTCTTGTTTGCTAATTGGTTATAAGGGAGTGACGCAAGGAGTTCTTTACTGAGCATGTCTCTATACCTGTGTTTTAGCTATGTATCTCATTTCCATACATGTATGTTTCATTAGCATACTTTCTCCCCAACTAGGGGTGTGAATCGTAATATTTAAATCAGCTCTTTGCCCTAGTCCTCTGATTCTGCTTTTGTTTTCAAGCCTCCTTTATCTAAGACTGTCTCCTCCTTATCATTGCAGATGGGCATTAGTTACATAACAGAGACTTTTGCTTGGGCTATGTGTAGTGGTTTCTAGGTCAAACCTGACATTTTCCCCCTCTGGAGCATTTTTAATTATTTTTATTATAATTGCTCCACTCAATTTGTTTCAACACAAACCTAGTATTCTCAGCTTTCTTCGTTTGTAAAATCATTTGATTCACCTTAGGTCTGAAGATAGATAAGACGACAGGTGAACATTGTATACATAGGATATTTGATTGGTCTTGTTACAAAGGATTCTTCTACCTTGGTTCAATTTGAAGCAATTATTAGTACAATTAACTATTAGGAAACATTCAGAAGCATTAGCTGTTGCCTGAACCCGTACGGAAAACATGTCTCTATTCTTCTCTTTTACAATAGTCCCCCACTTATATATATTCTGATATGTACTTTTCTTCTCTACATTCTTCAGCATAGTATAATTTTGTAAAATTTTTAAAGGGGTTGGTACTGCGATTAAGCATGAGGTAAAAACCAGGTGAGCATTGATCCCTCCCGCTAAGCAGAAGTCCGTTCTATTTAAAATTTCCCGGGCCAGATAAATCCAGACATTTTCCTGAGGGTCAAATTTTTGTTGTAAAAGGGTTTCCCCTCCTATAAGTAGGAGTGGACAGATCAGGGTGCCCCACAATAAAACCTTGAACAATTTCATAATAAGGCTTATAAAACTTAATCAAAGATTGTCAAATTATTCAAAGTTCCTTTCTTTTGAATAGGAATTTCAAGTCTCTTATTGGCTCCACCTTCCACTGTTCTCTGTCTCCGGTCCCGGAGTCTGCAGGGATTCCTTCTTGTTCTGGTCCAGCCACCGGCTTTAGGCGACTGGAATGTATCCAAGTCTTGATTCCTTCGAGCTTTGCGGCCGTCGGGGTCGTTAGAAGTACCCTATATGGGCCTTTCCATCTGGCTCGAAGTGGTTCCTCGTTCCAATCTTTCACAAGGACGTAACTCCCAGGTAATAATCGATTTCCCAGGGCAGGATACTGGTCCTGTGTCTGCAGCACGTCCCGTACCTGCTGATGGATGGAAGACAAAACAGAAACCAAGGACCATACATATTCTCTAATCATTCCCTCTCCTAAAACATGTAACTGTTGTTCAGTACCCATGGGCAGACTCAGAGGGTAAGGCTTACCATACATTATTTCAAACGGGCTTAATCCCAATTTAGAATGTGGTGCGACCCTTACTCGTAACAGGGCCAAGGGTAGGGCCTCTGGCCATTTGAGTCGAGCTTCTTGGCAAATCTTTGCAAGGTGTCTTTTTAAGGTCTGATTCATACGTTCCACCTTTCCACTGGACTGAGGTCTCCAAGGGGTGTGTAAATGCCAGCTGATTCCCAGGAACTCAGAAACCTTCTGAGTAATTTGTGCAATGAAATGTGGGCCATTGTCTGACCCTATTCCTTTTGGAAGTCCGAAGCGAGGTATGATTTCTCGTAGGAGTGTCTTGACTACCTCCCGGGCCTGGGCAGTCCGACATGGGAAGCACTCAACCCAATTAGAGAAAGTGTCCACAAAGACAAGGAGATATTTTATCTCTTGTTGCCGGGGCAACTCAGTAAAATCCACCTGCTATTCTTCTCCTGGCCCATTGCCTATTCTCTGATGTCCTGAAGTTTTTCTTCTCCCTCCTTATGGGTTATTTCTCTGGCAGACCTCACATGTCTCTGATACCTCCTTGGCAGCCTCTCTTAATCCCACTCTAGTTACATAGTAACTGATCCATCTTACCAGGGCCCTGGGTCCGTAGTGGGTACCATGATGAGTGCTCTTTACTACCACATGAACCCAGGCAGCTGGGATGATAATGCGGCCATCCCTTGCTACCAGCCACCCGTGCTCCCCCTTCTTTGCTTGAAACTCTTTTATCAATTGTTTGTCTCTCAGATTTGGCCTTGAAGAATAAACAGCTTCCAATGTTTGCAGGCAGTCATGTACAAGATCTGGTGTGTCAGCCATAGATGGCAGCAGTGTTGCTGGATTTACAGTGCGAAAAATGGCCAATTTTTTT
>NW_005842005.1:941495-951896 GCF_000455745.1 Alligator sinensis
TCAATCTCCGCCTCGGGGGGGAAGAAGCAGGAAGAGCAGATGCCAGCAAGGAATCAGCTGTATCAGGAGGAGGAGGAGGAAGAGGAAGAGAATACGGTAAAGGCAGCAGAGGGGGAAGAGCCTCCGGCTCCGGACAGTCCAGGACAGGATTTATTAGCTACCAAAGTCATCTCACAGACCCCAACTCCCTCCCCCAGTCCACATTCCTCCAAAACCTTTCTATTTCTACAAAGAGACATAAACGCTTGCGCATACATCAATTCCTCCCATTTACCATTCTGCCGGCAGAACAAAATCAATTGTAAGATGGTATTATAATTAACACTTCCCTCCGGAGGCCAATGTTCTTGATCATCTAGCTGATAGCGTGGCCACGCAGTTTCACAGAAGAATTTAGCTTTCTTCCTAGTCATAGGATCTCCACCAAACTCTGCCCAATGTCCCAATGCACAAGAGAGGGGGGTACATTTCCTAACCTTACTGTTAATAGTACCCATCTCAGGGCTGCCTTCCCGGTCCTGACCGTCCGACTTACCTGGGATCCAGGGATCTGTTCTTAGTCCTCGTCCTCACAGGGGAAAAATCACTGGTCTTGGACTCGGGCCAGACAGAATACTTACAGAGATAATCCCAGGCAGGCGTGCTGACGGTAGGCCTTATGCCCTTTTTACCCTCTCACCCAGGTGCCTGTTACTGGTACTTTCACTCTATGGCTTTGCACCGTTAGGCTACTGCCGCCTCAGCAATCCAGCTCCCCCTGAAACAAAAGTCTCACCGGGAAAAGAGATCCCGGGGCGCGCCTGACATTTGATGAGGAGGAGCTGTGTCTGGTCGTCAGCTAGTCTGGGCAAAGTTATCTAAGGCAGTCCCATCTGGGTCGCCAAAAACTGTTGAGCCCCAGCTCAAGTCTGGGATCGTGCCCGGTATGCAAAAGCCAATAAAGATACCAGGGGTGAAAGTATAAAGATTTATTGCTAGCAATACAAGGTGCAAGCGGAATAATTTCACGTAACAAGCACACAGATTCTTAATTCTAAGCATCTTTTATACAGGAGTATTGGACCTTCATAAGCATTCTTGTTTGCTAATTGGTTATAAGGGAGTGACGCAAGGAGTTCTTTACTGAGCATGTCTCTATACCTGTGTTTTAGCTATGTATCTCATTTCCATACATGTATGTTTCATTAGCATACTTTCTCCCCACCTAGGGGTGTGAATCTTAATATTTAAATCAGCTCTTTGCCCTAGTCCTCTGATTCTGCTTTTGTTTTCAAGCCTCCTTTATCTAAGACTGTCTCCTCCTTATCATTGCAGGTGGGCATTAGTTACATAACAGAGACTTTTGCTTGGGCTTTGTGTAGTGGTTTCTAGGTCAAACCTGACAGTATAAGTGATCAGAGACCGATCTGTACCTGTAACAGAACAGAAGTTCAGCACACAAAACCAGTCTATACCCATAGCACAACAGAAGTTTGTCACACACAAACTGGTTTATAATGGGGAACGGTCAAGATTGACCCCCTTCCCCTCCCACCAAGGGTAAATATGTGTTTTGTTCACTACCAAGCTAAACTACTCCACTTACAGAAAACCATGCAACTTAGATCAATTCTGCCTCACGCTTTTTGAATGTCTGTACCTAGCCCAAATGAGAAGCCACTGAGGGAAAAGGATGCAACAGCGAAGGATAAATAATACCAGTTAATTAGCACAATCCAAGGTGTCATTCCTATTTTTTTTATAAATTACAGATATAGTGAAGAGGTAGCTTAAATTTATTCTGACAGTGTGAGATTTGTTACTTGTTGGAAACCTTTTTAATCTGACTTAAACTGCCATTCAGTGACAGTTCTGTCTTAGGCATGACATGTACCAGTTGCTTTTACAGTGCATTCTTGTTTGAAGTTATTGGGTCCTACTTCCATTATACCATTGTATCTCATTCCAGGCAGATGGCAGGACAGGGTTAGTATTTAAGACTTCAGGCTAACATGGTTAACTACTCTGTATCTAGTTCCATGAGCCTAATGAAATGCAAACATTTCCCTTGGGGTCTCAGTCCAGCAGAGACTCCCTAGGCCTGAAGAAGGGTAAGTCCACCCAAAAGCTTGCCTAGAACTTTTTTCCAATTACTCAGTTGGTCTAATAAACGATATCACATCTACTCAAAGAAGCTTGCCTGCCTATGTCCTTAGACCAACACAGCTACAACCAAAAACCCAGCAGCATTTTCCTGGAGCACACATTCATAATTTTAAGTAACATCGGCTTACTAATGCTGCACTGAGCTGGCTCTCCCCTGCACACCACCACCCATGAATCCCTAGGGGATTAATCAATTAAGTCTGCCAGAGTATATGAACAGCAAAGTCTATAATTGGAGGCAAAGAAAAGTCTTAAAATTCACAGGCACCCAAAAGCAAATATTGTGTGGGACACACCGTTACAGAATGTTTCTCTAGTTAAGAAAAGGCCAGACCGTCTTTGTCGGCATCCTTAAATTCAGAAACCAGCATTTGACAACAGCTACCCAGCACCTCTTGGGAGTGGACTTTAATGCATCTAGCAACAGTAGCCAGTGCATGCTTTCACAATCATAAAGACCATTAGTTTTCTCCTAAAGACACTAAAACAGACCCTCTTGTGAAGTTTCCAGGGTTTTGTGGGAGGCTGCATATCAGTAGCAGAGAATGGAGAGGATCATATGGGGAAAACTTTTGAAGCTAAATAGTCAGAAGAAATTCTGATAACTTGTGTCATGCATATTTAGGAATAGGTTACCTTTACCCCACAAAAATCTTTTTGGGATATATGAATAGGTTACTACCAGGAGATATTCTGGGCAAAAAAAAATTCTCCCACTCTCCAGTTTTCCCTCCCATAATGATACCATTTTTGTGTATGAAAGGAACAGTCTTGTTCCCTCCAGATTTTCTGTACATTATTGCAAAAAATAGTTCTGAAGTCACAGCAGTTTTTTAAAACTGCTCTGGAAAAATTGATTGATAAAATCATCTCTGGTTTCAGCATTTGTCTGAACTCTCCCTCCTTTCCCTTTGTTATGTTTTCTTCCCCTTTTATGTGGTTTTTTGATTTCTCTTGTGCATTCCTCTTACTGGTAAGACATTGCTTCATACTGTTTGCTGTCATCTCTTCAAGGACACCACATTCTCTTTGAGGTAGTTGCTAGCTCCCACTGTCCTTTAAAGCAACTTAAAATTAAAAAAAAAACACTTCCCAGCTGATTGAAGATTGCCTGCCCCAGCTACTTGGCTGCTCAGCATATTTAACTTGGTAATGTGTTTTCAATTCATGAACCTATTTTCCTCTGTGCATAAATGAATGTCTCTTGACTGTACACTCTGATGAGGGCCACGGCACTTCAAAAAGAGCTGAGCTCAGGTGAAAAGGCTATTCCCAACTTGGAGTGCAGGAACAGAGCTTTGGCATGTTATAACTACAGCAAAGGGGAAGGGTCTATAAGAACAGTTTTGATGTGGATTTTCTTTAAATTTCTGTTCTTCCTGTGTATCCTCTAGTAAATTCCATTAGTTACGATTTTTTTTACCTTTTTTCCTCAACAGCTCTTGGGCTCCTCTTTCCTTATCTGAAACCACAGGAAAACAACAATCTCATTTGCTTTATAATTGTTGAAGTTCTTCCTTCACTTATCCTGTGTGCACTAAAGGAGGGAGGTTTTGCTGATAAAGCCCTGGACTAGGAACTGAAAGACCTTGTTTCTAATCTTGGCTCTGGCTCAATTTTTTCCTCTGTAAAGTGGGTACAGTAGAACATTTCCTAACCTTGTAAAGGCATCACAGGACTAAACTAATTGATATTTGCAACAGAAAGGCAAAATTTGATCATTCAGTGACCATGGTATGCCGTCCCTAGGGAGGAGAATTTTACCTGTGCTTGCTTCTGCAAGGACTAGTAGCGTCACTTATTCTGGCACATACAATCCTTCTTTGATACGAAGTAAGTTGCCTCTGAAGGTACCATTGAGGGGAAAATCACAGAGGAGTCATTGTATTCCCAGCTCAGACCAAATTCTTTAGGAAATGGAGAGGAGGTAGAACATTGCTAAACCATAAGAAGCAACTGTAGCTTGTATAATCAACTCACGACAGCATGTCTTTCATGCTATTGGTGTATTTACTATTGACCCAGCTTCTGGAAACAGGTGAAAAAGTGAGCGTTCCATCTTTCATATAAATACAAGGCAATTTCTAGCCCTTCTGGGTACAGAAAAAGCCTGGCCTGAATGCACTTGGAAAGTGAACAACATTAGATATATAAAAAGAACTGAAAATGTATTATTAAAAAAGTCATTATTTTTAAGCCAGTCTTATGATTGTGAGGCAGGGGCCTGCTTGAGGTTGGCAGCATACTGGCTTTCTGATTAGAATGGGTCTCACAAGCCACCCTGCACTGAGTCACCCATGCCTACGTGCGTGGCGAGTTCTAGAGAACAATCTGCTCTTGTAACGCATAGCGTATACTGGAGGAACTCATTCTGAGAGTGAAAACAAAAAAGTGCATGTGATTGTTGGTGTTTGTCAGCTTCCAAAAGCCAAATCTATAGCAGCTTATGCAGCGTAATTAGAGAAAGCAGAGACTATAACAGGCAAGATAAGGGGAAATTCATAAATGTTTGTTACATCTGGCCACATAGAGACACATTCATACAAGTCTTATTTCTTTACTTCTTTTGCTTCTAATTCAATGAGGGTTTGTAAACTGTCATTAAAGCGGTAGTGTGCTATGCTAACAGACAGATTTCATCAGGGGCATAACTGCTAGTTCTGTATAGAGCAGATGATGGTGGCCCACAGTGCAGGGGAAGTGGCCAAAGGTTGCTGCTGTGGGAGGAGATGTCATCTCCTTTTTTGCCACTAATATGTGTGTCAAGTAGCCATGTAAACATCAGTTTTTCGTGGCACAAAAGAAAATGACATCTCCTTCCCCTCACAGCAGTGACTCTCCAACCACTGCTCCTGCTCCTGTCACCACTTAGGCTGCACCTGCTGCTCTGCCCTTCCCACTGCTGGAGCCAGAGCCACTGCAGGGAAGGTGCAAGATGGGAGGGGCAAAGGGGGGAACCAGAGCGTCAGGGCCCCATCCCTCAGCTCCGTTCCAGTGCCTCTAGGCAGTGCCTGGAGCTTGTGTCTCACTCACCTGACTAGGGTTACCGTACATCTGGGTTTTTTCGGACAGGTCCTCTTTTTGGATCCTCTAATCTCCATCCGGGCAGTTTTTTGAAATCTAAACCAATGTCTGGGATTTTGCTCTGCTCAGCTAGCGGGAGCCGGGGAGGGCAGTTGGAGGCAGGGGGCATCGTGTGCTCTGCATGTGCGCACACACGTAGCCAGCATGCAGCCAGGCAGGGTTGTGGGAGCAGCCTCAGCAGCTGCATGCAAGTAAGTCTGTGAGGGGCAGGGGTTGGAGGGCCAGGGCTTGGGGATGGTGCAGGGTGTGTGTGTGTGTGTGTGTGTGTGTGTGTGTGTGTGTGTGTGTGGAGGGCAGGCACCTGACCCCTCCAGCAGAGGAAGAAAGTGTGTGTGTGTGGGGGTCCTTTGAGGGCAGTGGGGAGCTCTATGGCCAGGGGGACTAGGAGATGCTGCCTGGGGTGGGGTGGGGGACACAGATGGCCAGGCCATCTGATGTGGTGCTGGAGCCACAGCTCAGGATCAGGGGTGCCACAGGCCTCCCCTCTTCCCTTCTGCCAGCACTAGGGCCAGACTCCCTCTGCCACTGCCCACATGAATCAGTCTCGCCATGCTCCAACCCAGTTGGGACAGGGGTAGCTAGGGGCTCCCTCTGGCAGGGCTGGGGGGAGTAGGGGCCTGCGGATCGGGAGCAAGGGGTACTGGCAGGGACAGGGAGCTGCAGGTTGGGCGTGAGGGTCAGGGACAGGGAGATGTGGGTTGGGAGTGAGGGTCAGCAGCAGGCATAGGGGGGCTGGGGGGTGGGACTGAGGGGCACCAACATAACCTGGGGGGTGAGGGGCACCAGCAGGGCCAGAGGTTGTAGGTTGGGAGTGAGGGGCACTGGCAGGGCCAGGTGGCTGTGGATGGGGAGTGAGGTGTCCCCTCAACAGGCATCATCTTTTTTGGAAATATGTTATGCTACTGGATCCCTTATCAGAACAGTCCTTGCATTCAAAGCCTGTTGGCTGATTTCTTCTCTCCCTTCTGTCCACTTCTCTCTAGAAGTGGTTGCTTCACAGATTTTAAGGCCAGCAGTGACTTACCTTTAACCCTTTTTGGGATAGACTAAACAAAATTAATTTCTTAATTCTTTCACTATAAGGACTTGGAATCATTCTTTTAGCTCTTTGCCCAACCTTTTCCAATATATCAGTATTCTTTTTGACGTGTAGAAAGCAGCACTGGACACAGTGCCTTACTAATGGTCTCATTAAAGCTGTTTCTCTTTTCTGCTTTCCTGTCTTTTCTTCTTATAAAGTGGACAGCTGGCTGAGCCTGGGAACATATCCTATTAAAATGCCATGACCATTTTTCATAACAGACAAATAAAAACCTCAAGGGGTGTTGTTCTGGATTAGTTCTTTCTCAGTATGCTGGAAGTTCTGACTAACGTCTGCAGCTCAATCCTGGTCCTGTTCAAGTCAATGGCAAGATTCCCATTAACCTCAGTGAAGCCAGGGTTATACATCAGGCCTCCAATCTTCCTGGGTTCCAGCCAGCTAAATGCAGTAGCAAGAGACTTTTAAACAGAATGTAAGGCCTACATCATAATTACACTTACAGACAGTTTTGTTAATGGCATTTCCCCCTTAGGTTCAGAAAGTCCGTTTCTAAACTAGTGAAACTTATGGTACAGTTCCACTACAATGATATAGTTATCAGAGCTGAGCTAGCAGTCACCAACAGTTTGCCTTTCAGATAAACTAGAATGTTAAGAATCATTTAACTATCAGAATCTGAGATATGTAAACTAATTACCCCTTGATAAGATCTAACAACTTGCTATTTTTTTTGGAATTTATATTAGCTTGGCTCAAATTCTGTCGGGATATTAATCTTAGTTTGGTGCTCTTGAATTGGACAAACTTGATATGGCATTCAGCCTCCCTCTGTAAATCTTAAGGAATATGTTGAATATTTAATACTAGTTGTTGCTGAGAAAACAGAGTTCTTTGACATACTCATCAGAGGACTGAAATAGATTAGCAGGGAAGCGAACATAAACTAGAGGAAGAAATAATAATACATTATACTTCTGATGATTACAATATTTAATAGAATCTCCTCCAATTTTTTAAACTACTCAGAAAACATCAAATAAAATGTTAGTAATGTAAGAATAAATTGGCTAGCATGTCACTGCCCTCCTCCCTACTTCTGGAAATTTAGATTCCAGTCCTGAAATTAGGTCAAATGAATACCAAGGTCTCAAACTGTTTAATTTTCATGACCACATATCCACATTTTCTAAAATACCCTACTATTGGCTCACTTCAACACAGTGGACAGACTCTGCTCAAAGAAACCTTTTACTGCAGTAGTGGGTGTGACAGGTCAAATAGAGATACATTAGCAGAGCTTTATGAGGGAGCTAGTACAGAGCCTAACTATGCTATGCTTGGCTCTAGCCGGGGGTGGTCACACATCCATTTTCATCAGCATTAAAATTTTACATGTAGTAAGAGACTGAGAAAAACCTTGTCCATAGTTTGCCCACAGTTTGAAGCCCATGCATGGAATTCAGAACTACTAGGGATTATATTTCAGTCCTAATGTAAAATAAATTCTTTATAACGGCTGCAGCAAATTTGTAGCAGGATATGAAAAGGTAGTTTGCCTTTTCTAATTCTGTATATAGTTGTACCTTTTTTTCTTTGCAAACCAGTTGTACATATACATACGAAGAGTTGAAAATTACATGGAAAATCATATCTCCCAAACAGCTGGGTGGACTTGTTCCTATTAAATAGTACTACTTTCTTTTTATTAGCCTCTCTTTAATTTGAATATTTAATATAGCTATATCTCTTGGGCAGAAATTTCTGATGTGCCCAAATTAAAAAACTAATTGAAAACAGCTAAAATCTATCTGTCCCCAGGACAACATGCACTCTTATTGATTAATACAGGTAGCTTTTGATTGAAAGGGTAGGGTATTGATTCCAGTCTTTCTTTCCAAAAAGTACTTCAGGCCATATCCAAAGTTTGTATAAATTAGCATTGCTCTATTGACTTCAGAGGAGCTATATTGATTTATACAAGTTGAGGAACTAGCCCAGTGATTATTGTTAGGGATTTCAGGCAAATATCAGGGTAAAATAAGGTGAAAGCCATACAGAAAGTTTTAGCATTTTCATAAAAATCATCTGACTGAAGTATTTTTACTCTTGGAAGAATATATACCAATGAAGGAAGTGGCCTATCTGGGAAAAATCACAGTAGAGTGCATTTAGCATAAAAAGGTTTAAAGATTGTCAAAAAATGATGCAATGCTTTAAGCCAGAGCTCTTTTGTATTGTGACTCTGTCACTCCTAAGGATATGATGGGAATCGCAGACAGGCAAAACTGTAAAACACAGATTATATCAGTAGAGGTGATCCAAGGTGATGGTTGCCTCTGACTCTACTTTTGGAACACTTCCAGTCCCCTTCCTTCTCCACTGTCTTATGGAGAAGTTCTGCCTTGGTCCCTCTCCTGGTTTGTTCTCCTTCTCTAGATGAGCTTGTATACTCACACACTACAATAACCAGGTTTACAGGTTTACCCCAAAGACATACATATGTGCCTCGCTCTTCTTAATGTACTTTCTCCATCAACTTACACATCTTGGTCTGTCCTATCATAACTCTAAAACAAGGTGATTAAGCTGTTTTTAATGAATGGATCCCAACACATAAATCAGTATAAGTGATCAGAAACCATTTTAAACCTATGACCCAAAGCACACCAAATGGATCCAGACTGTGCTGGGACAAGAAATGTAAAACACAGAGGACAGAGCGGTGGGGTGTGTGCTGGCCTTGCCCCCCTCCCTTGCTCCTTGGAGGTAGCACCAGTGGCGATGTGGGGGAGGAGTCGGGATGCTGTGGGGGGGTGTCCAGGCCAGCTCCCCTGGCCTCGCCCCCTCCCTCTGCTTCCTGCAGGTGGTAAATACAGAAGGGTGGGGGGGCTGAGGCCAGCACTGCTGGCCTTGCCCCCCCCATGCTACTACCTCCCAATATGGGGCGGGGGGGGCGGGGCAGTGAGTCTGGGCCGATGCAGGGGGAGGAGAGGCACAGGTCCAAAGGGAGGGAGAAGCCAGCCCACTGCAGCAGCGGGGGGTGGGGAGTAGCAGACCTGGGCCAATGCAGAGGGGTGGGGGCGATGGGAGGAGTGGGTCCAGCCCCGAAATGGTGGCAGGGAAGGTGGGGAGGGCACACTGGACCCAGCTTGGCTGTGAAACGGAGGGCATGGGCAGGGAACACCGGGCCCAGCCCAGCCCAGAAACAGTAGTGGGGAGGTTGGGGGAGGGGCGGGCCTGGTCCTGAAATGGTGTTGGGAGGGGTGTGCCTGGCCCTACAATGGCAGTGGGGAGGGTGGGGAGGCCAGGCCTGGCCCTATGGCAGAGTGAGGGATAGGGGGAGCGGGCCTGGCCCTGAAGGTGGAGGGGAGCCAGACACAGGCCTCTGTCCCTGCCCGTACCCCCCGCCCCTCATTCTTGATGGGCAATTGGCTAGTCACTTCATAAATCTACTGGATACAAAAAATCATGGACTAAATATAGACATTGGATTTATGGCATATTATAACCTATCTGCCATCTGATAACCCCAGGCAATTTGTCTGCATTTTCCCAGCTTCATTCTATCACCGGGTCAATATTCCTCCTTCCCTGCTGCCCCCCCCTTCCCCCACAAGCTACCTGTCTCTCACCTATTGTCTCCCATTCCCTCTGGTCCTCACTGCCATGCATTTGCATTTTCACCGGCCTGCATTTTGTATAATGGCTTCTAGTCCACCACAGAGAACACAAAACACCAGCAGACTCTCCCTATGCCTAAAGAAGGGTGTTTGTGCCTGAAAGCTTGCAAAGAACAATTTTTCCAACTACTTAGTTGGTCTAATAAAAGATATCACATTTACCCAAAGAACCTTGTCTGCCTATGTCCTTAGACCACCACGGCTACAACCAACACCCTCCACCCCGTTCAAATCTGTAACACAACAGAAGTTCAGTGCACATACACTGCATTTAAAATGGCCAAAACTGGTTTAAGATAAACCTGAATGGATGAAGTATCAGTCTTAAGTGATTTAGGTTAAATCGGTTTATTAAACTTCTGTCCCAGATCCCATCCAATTTCAAGTTAACTCACAGTCCCCCAGCATCCAGTCAGGCAGGAAGGCATGCTCTAGCACCCTCCTTCTTCC
>NW_005842005.1:951927-983154 GCF_000455745.1 Alligator sinensis
CCGCCCCCCCCCCCAGCTTCTGGCTTGGGCCGCTGCAGGCATGCGGCTGCGTTTCTGGAATCAAAAGGGAATCAAAAGTTCACTTGTTTACCAATTCAGTCTACACAGTTTAAACTAATCTGTGAAGACTGAATCAATTCAGCCTCAGGCTTTTTGACTGTCTGTACTTAGCCTAAAGTGTAAACAGCATGAAGAGTGTGAAATAGAGGAGGGCTGGCAAGGAATCAAATTTTTCTCATTGTAGTGAGAATTTATTTGGTACATGTATCTTTAACAGCACCCTGGACTCTGTCCATGTTGTATCTTGTACACTCATTAATAGAGTACTTCATTCTTTTGTTAAAGCTTTTGTTTCAGACACTGCAGACTCCGGCAGACATAGCATTGTTTACATCTCGTTCACATTTTGCAGCTTTCCTTTGTAAATATAAAGGCAAGAGACTTCTTTGAAGATTAAAGCACATTCTTTGGAGCACAAGATGCTGCCACCAGAGGAAAAGTATCAGTTCAATGAGTCAAGACAGGCCAGCTCTATTCAGTCTCTCTCATTAAAAAGACTCCCAAGGAAACCTAAGAAAATCCAGGATTTATATTGACAAAGCACAGTGGTTAGAATCTTATTACTAACTTTCCCAATGGAGTTTTTGGTCTCTGTAGCAGTAGTGGCATGGTCAAAAGGAATTTGAAAAGAAATATCTCTGCCTCACACTTGCCACCACCTTGAATATTTAGCCAGCTGTAGAGAAGGGTGCTCCTTGGCTGCCCATATTGTCTGCCAGATAAAAATTCCAATCTATTTAGTCTATTCCCTAGCAGAGATAACTGGTCAATTCAGGCCACACTGAAGAAGGATGTCTTCAGAGCTATTCTTCTTGCCTACAACATGGTTTCCTAGAGAAGTTCCTAAACATAGGCTCTGATCCCACGAGCTCTAGTGGGCAGCCCCTGTAGGCAGGCAGAACTTCATTGATTACAGCTGGGCATGTATACACCAGCCCATGCTGGGCTCAAAGCAGGACTGGGGGCTTCAGTGGTGTCCTTCAGGTAGAGGCTGGTGCCTTCAGTTGTTTATACTCTCACACTAGGATAGTGTGCTCTTTGAGGTCAAAATTGTGGGCTAAACCCAATTTCACTCTTTATGCCTATGTTGCATTTGCGTAGCTGGTTAACTACAATTCTTGGTACTTGCACACAGTTTGGATTTTGCTTGTATGGAGTAGAATCA
Source organism: Alligator sinensis (assembly GCF_000455745.1). Classification (NCBI taxonomy): domain Eukaryota; kingdom Metazoa; phylum Chordata; order Crocodylia; family Alligatoridae; genus Alligator; species Alligator sinensis. Next base: position 953,153 of record NW_005842005.1, read on the forward strand.
CGCAGGTATGGACATATCTGCTGAAAGTGAAACCAAGGGGTGGCAGAGTTCCCACCATTTAGACCAGTGGCCTAGTGCAGAGGACACTTGCCTTGGAGATGAGGGCGTAAGTTCTAGACTCCCCTCACTCAGACAGGGTCTGAATTTGCATCTTTTGCTTCCCAGCAAAAGGCTGGGAGCCACCAAGCCATGGGTTTATCATTACTCAAAGTACCTTCCAGCCCTCCTATTGAAGCTGGCACACCTGGCAGTCAGGAGAGATATGTGGGGCTAGGAGGAGGAGACTAAAGATGGCTCGGCTCAGCGAGACGGCAGCTGCCTTGGAATGGAGATGGGTCTAGGTTCTGGCCTCTGCTACTCCTCCCTCTCCCCACTTTGTCTTTTCACTGTACCTTTTATTTAAAATTCATTGGATAAAATAGATAAATAGTGGTGCAGTAGTTTGCCCCATAGGGGGCAGTGACCACAGTCTCCTCTTTCTAGAGCAGTGTCTAGCTCACTGAACCCCCTTCTTTTAGGTTGTTCTCCTCCTGCTTCTGGCCCTCCAGATCTTTCCCTCCTGGCTGACCAACTTCAGGAGGAGGGTTAGAGAGTTCCCCGGGTAAGTGCTCAGCTCATGGCTTGGAAGGGGGGATCACTTAGCTGGAAAGCAGGAGATTTCCTATTCCTTGGGCAAGTGCCCTTTATCACTAGGTACCTGGGATAAAAGTGTGGAGAGGACTCCCTCCCCATTTTTCTGCAATTAGAGTTTGGGAACATACCTGGGGTAATATGTATACTTGAGCAGTTCTATTTCATCTGGGAGCCTTTGCTGCCAGACTGCAGCCTTCTGTGTGTGTTTAGACTGGAAATGTAGGGCAAGCATAGCTATACTAGTGCAAATAGAATCCAAACTGTTCAGAAGTACCAAATACTGCAGTTACATGGCTATGAGTGCCACTTCAGGACATAAAGGGAAAATAGGATTTAGCCCTGTGTCTTTGTTATGTGTGTATACAGTGTGTAACACAGAAAGGTTTTAGCTTCTAGGTGTAAAACTCCTACTACTGTTGGTAATATGAATAATGGTTTCTTCCTAGTGCAGCATCTTGGACAGAAATGCACATGTGAGATCAGGTAAACACTAGAATTGGAGTGTGCAACCAGCAGAAGCAGGTAGTTCCCAAACAGGCATTAACTCAAAAGTGCACAGTTTGTTAATGATCAGTACTTTTTGATACTCAATACTTTAATTTTTATCATTATTAATTGTGTTCCCTTAGCACCCCAAATGTGCTAGATGCTTTACTAACTTCTGTGAAGGCTCAGGAACAAACTATTTTCTTGTTACATTGCCATATGTAGTGAAGCAAGAACAGCAATAAGCTAATCCATTTTTGAAAGGTGGTAGAAAGCAAAACAGTTCCCATAAACTAAGCAGAATGACAGCAGTAGGCAATAAAATCTGGCATGGGAGCCTGAAATGTGCACTTATCAAATGAAGGTCCTTTATGACTTCACCTGGAAAAGACAAATCTGATGGTCTTATCCATGATTTATCTCTATGGAAACAGCAATGTTGAAATAGAATAGTTAGGATGACAGCATTTGGGCCAGATCCTGAGTTGCAGCTAGTCTGTGAAAAAAAGCAAAAGAATATTGCAAATTTCAAATTCCAGCGAGCTTTCAGCTAGATACGTGCTGCCTGTTGCATTTTAATGCCTGATACAAGGTCATTTTAAGCATTGTCTAGGTGTATTTTCATCCTGTGTTACTGTACACTGCTGTCCATGCAGTCATTGTCATTGAGAAAAAAATTAAATTTGATTTTTTTGTAAGAAAAATATTTGTTTCTTCTTTTGCACTATTTACATCAAGTATACCATAAAGATGGTGAGTCTCTTTGTCATGTGTGGGCATGTACATAAATATTATATAAACATGTAGCAGTGATATCCAGGTGAAATATTGCAGCTGCTATATGATAAATTACATTTATTGTTAACTATTTCACTCAAACTGTGCCTACTAATCCATCTCCTTTAGGATGTATTCTAATGTCCCAGACCCTTTTGTGGTTTCACACAATCTTCTTGTCTTGAAAACCGCTGTAGCAGTAAAATCAATTTGTCACCAGGACGTTTTCATCTGTTCAGCAATGTTTAGCTCTGGTTTCAACAAAGAATGTAAACTCCCAGCCTTTCATGACTCATCGGGGCTCTATTTGGGAATTTCATCCTTTTGGAAACTAGTGATTACTACCACTATTACTGCAGGTTTGGAAACTCCCAGTGACCTTATATTGTTAATAAAAAGTTACCTTAGACCATCTGTTGAGCTGATTTTTCAATTTTTTCTTCATGTCGAGCCTTGTATTTGGGGCCCCAATTGATATCATCCAGAGTTTTGCTGTCGACTTAATGGATTTCACCCCTGGTAACTAAGATTGTATATATAGAATGGTGCAAGAAATTGGCTTAAAAAGCTCTAAAACATGCATCAAATAATTGTTAGTTTCAATTGTTATAATTATTTGATATGTTTATCACAGCAGCACACACAAACGCAGTACAAGTACAGTACTCTAAGTACAGTACAAAGTTGTATGCCTTATACAGAACAGAACCTGGGATGGTGTTTTATGGGTACTCACATATGTTGTGGTTGTACAGAACTCTAAAGGATGACCTAACCTAAATGCACGTGGCATTTACATGCATGTAATCTTACATGATCATCATAAAATGAGAGCATTAGGTGTCTGCGTAGAAAGGGATTAACGAATACAAGACTTCCAGTTAAAGTACTGCTGTGTTCTAGTGCTCCTTCCTTTAGTCTCTTTACCTGAGGCGTCTTTTATTAAACATTGCACCACTTAACTTCTGTGATGGGAAGAGAAACTCATCCTGAGTAAAACATGTCAGAATTAGTGAGAAACAGATGTTAGCCTTATGTTTAAAAGGCTTAATGGTTTGTTGGTGCTAAGCAAAGGAAGCAAGTGACCTCATTTCCATCCATTACTTATTAATGGAATTTTGCGACACAATATAAGGTGTAAATCTTCAGACTAAAGCTTTCCTAATAACTGCAATACACTGTCATTTATCTGCTGGGCAGACAGTCAAGAATGTAAGATTTCTGTAGGGATAAAAGCTGTTTACATGATCATGGTGTTTGATAGATTCCGGGTAGTATAGTGTATCAAATATATTAGAAGAAGATAACCTGTTTTGGAAGGCTATCAGGCGGCATCCTGATTTTTAGATCGTCATTCCATAAATAGGACTTGGGACTGGGATCCAAGAGCCATCCTTCTTTGCTGGTGGTAGTGCACTGCTGTAAAATGTTTTCAGATCTCCAGAAGAAATGAACCACTGGGACTGGGATCTCTAAGATCCCGTAGTGGGTAGGGGTCCTGCAAGCAGGGTACAGAGTGCCTGTGCCCCAGTGGCAGGAGCTAGAGCCCACAACCACTCCACAGCAGCAGCAGCTGGCATGCAGGAAGCTCAAGCCATGTCAGCCAACACTGCCCTGCTGAGGTGGACCCTGGAGATGCTGCTAGAGCCCCCAGGCTGGCAGGCACACACAGGAGGGAAGGGCAGGGAGCAAGTGCGGGAAGGGCAAACCCATCTGCCCCGCCTCTGTCCCTGACTGATATGGAGATATGGGGGGTGGGGCTCCAGGGCCATTCCTACCCTGCTCCAACTGGATGCTTTGGGGAGTAGTTAGGCAGATGCACAGCTCAGTTGGGGCAGCAGCAGTGGTGGGTGGGTTTGCTCTTCTTTCCTCTGCTCCCACCTGGCAGGGGATACTGGAGCTTGAGGCTGTTCTCAGCTGAGCCCAGCACCCAATGCAGCCACTTGCCACAGCTGGTGCCCTCAGATTATAGGAGAGATGCTGAGGGGTCAATCAGGGAGCAGGTGCAAGGAAGGAGGGACTCGCCCTCCACTATACCCTACTGAACAGAGAAGCCCTTGAGCTGCTTCTGCACCATGCCAGCTGCAGGTTGTGTGGATGCCAGACTCCTTTGGAGACAGCAGCAGCCACAGCCAGGGTGGGCAGGTCTGTCCTTCCAGTCCCTACTCCCTACCCAGCCTCCCCTCCTTCTGGTGTCCTTCACTGGCCTGAGAGTTGCAGCCATGCCTGGTCCCTATATCCTCATGGGCCAAGGGGCAGCACCTGGGGCATCTGTTGCACACTCCCTTTTCCAAATCTGGAATCCTTCCATGGTTATATCTCATACAAGCAGCAGGGGTTTATTTTCACCTCCAATTTGTAAATTGCTTATGCAACTCTTAGCAGCAGATTCTGATGCTCTGTGAAAAACCTGGTACTACCAATGACTCATGGACTTTAGTGGTGTAATAGCAGCAAAAGGTATGCAATGTGCAGGCTGTGCTGGAAGTATGTTCAAAAGTTTAATTTACTCTGGATCTCAGTGTTTACAAAGGAGGAGTCATATTGGATACCTTTCTGATTATTATTTTTTTGTCTTTAGGCATTGTACAGATGTCCTATGCTGTGTAATCTTCATAGTCGTCATTTTGGGTTACATTGCATTGGGAATTGTGGGTAAGTAAACACAGGTACAGTAATGGCTTCTCATATACAGGGGGAGTAACTAAGTGAATGCCATTATTTTTAATTGAAATGTCCATTTGACTTATATCAACATTAAGCTTTCCAGTCAAAGGCCATTATCTTTCCTCAAAGCAAACCATGAATTATCTGCTAATGTTCAAGGCCTGTTGTAATTAGGGAGAAATTCAAAATGACGTGTTTATTGATGAAAAACCCAGAATAAAATATATGCATGTAAAAGTGTCATGGTTCAATAATTTTGCTGTCATAAACTGTAACTGTAGCAGAAAAATCCACTCAGTTGTCACTAATCAAAAAACAAAAGCTAGAGGTAAACATTTATTTTTTAAGTGTCTGCATTCTTTAAAATATTAATGAGAGAATCTGTGTGAGGAATGAAAGGAGCAGTAATGGGGGGACAAAAAGCCCTTTACTTATTAGGTTGCTCCTTAATAATCATTTGAATGTGTTTGCCTAAGAGAACTTTGCTGGCAGAGTCTAAGTGGGGAGGGCAAATGTCAGCCATACTACCATGAAAGTGCAGCTCCTGTGTGTTTGCACATTTGGGCAAACTTAACTTCCTAATAATGGCCTTAAATACAATAAAAGCCATTAGGGTGGGGTTTTTTTCTTTTTAATTCTGTATTAGCATTTTCTGTGCTGCACGGAAGCAAACTGCTTTACATAGTGTCAGAAGATGACAATAAGCAAGACTGATTTCACTTCAGCAGTACACAACATAATCATCAAGAAATGTACACTGTTGCCTCGCCGTACAATTCACATAGTATCTCAAAGGCCACAATTCTGGAGCGTGTTCTGTGTCTGGGCACTGAACAGACTGACAATTCTGCTTCTCTCAGACACCTGGACTTCTTTGTATGCTTTTTATCCATTCCTTTAGTCACATGGAGGTTTATATCTTCAGCAAACTGGGAAACTGGGGAAGGAAGAGAGTATGCATGCAAGTAAAAGCAGCTTTGGGGGCCATCACAATGAAAACAAGCATTATGCTAGGCTCTGTGGGCACTGACAGATGTGCAGCTCCCCAGTGTAACTCATGGCACTTTATAGAAAGTGCCATGAGTTACAGTGACCCCCTCCCCCAAACTCAATAGGCATTCACTGTTTGGTCGGGGGGAGGGGGGTATTGAGGCCCATTTTGGAGCCAGTCCAGCAGAGAGAGGCTGCCTGTCTGCAGCCTATCTCCCCTAGCTCTGCCCCACCCTCTTCTAGCTCCAGTGCTGTCTGCAGGATGGAAGGGGGAGAAGGGAGGGGAGGGAGCTCGGAGCTGGGGTTTGCTAAGCCTGAGCTGGAGGAGGGGCAAGTGGAGAGGCTCCAATACTGCCACCCCCCTCCAGCTCAGGCTGAGCAAACCCCAGCCCAGAGCTCCCTTTCTTCCCTTCTCCCCCTCTCATCCTTCAGACAGCACTGAGGATGGGGCTGGGCTGCACTAGCCCAGCCCCAATCATAGCAGGGAGAGACAGAAATTAATGAAGGTTCTGTTTTGGAGTGCCTTCATCTGAACACTTATATAATGAGGGTTAATTTGTTGTGCAATCAGGTACTTTTAAAGCGGTCTGCAGCCATACACTTCTGTCAGGGCATGGCTTTAGAGTGCTTTCAAGGGGCCCATCATGCAACAAATGTTCCCTCTGTCAGCACCCTGTGGGAGACAGCTGCAGTCTAGTGAAAGGAGCATAATGCTTGCAGGCAGAAGACCTGCTCTCCAATTCAAACTGTCATTAGTTTGCTGTGAGCTACTGAGCAAGTCAGTTAACCTCTCCCTGCCTTGGTTTTTCTACCTATAGAATGGAGTTGATAACTTGAGATCTGTGAATGGGAAGAATTGTATAAGGGCAAATAATTATTTAATAGCTGGTGACTGTTTCATACTCATGATCAATGGTTACCATAGCTCTGGGGTTCTTCTTGGTGACCATGCAGGGAAGAGCATGAGGGACAGAGTTTCTCTAGTTGTGCTGTACATCATATTTAGCCAGTCAGGCCAGCTTGTATGCAATCCTTTGGCTTTCTTGCACATGTCACACTCACATGCTTAATGGCTTCCTGCTTGAGGACATGGTTGTAGAATTGTTTTGTCTCTGTCTGCTGCTGCTGTTATTAAAGTTTGTGTATGTGAAATTATGCACATGTTCTCTAATCACAGCTCTGTGTGCTCTCTTGATCCTGCTGCTTCTACCATTTGCTGTGAGCAAAGCTGCTGATTTGTATCCTGCCTGTCTTCATGGCCTAATTACATCTCACCTACCTAGTGAGCCACTTGTTTAATTCCAAGTAATGTCAGCACTCACTGACTTGACCTGAGCAGAGACAAGGAAGACATGTCAGAGCAGAGATGCTATGTGGGTCATGCCTACCGGTTAGCTTTTGAGAAATGCACTGAGTACTAACATGGAACTCATCACTGGCTATTCCACAAATGACACTTTAAGTTGAGCATCAATAAATCAGTATCTTCACTATTCCACCTGGACAATCATAGAGCCATGAATGTGCTGAATACAAGAGTAAACAACCACATCCTTCCTCATGAGCATACTCCAGTCTACTTAGGAGTCACATTAGACCATTCCCTCACCTATAAACATCACATTCAGAAGGTCAACAGCAAAGTCTCTGCAAAGTCTCTGCCTTAAAATGTTTAGCCAGCACAACATGGCATGCCAACTTCAAAGTGCTCAGAACCACACTTGCAATGGTGTATGTCCCAGCAAAATATTGTGCTCCTATATTGTCCAGAAGTAGTTGCACTAAAAAAGTTCAACACTGTACATCATACTTAACAGTGCACCAAGACTCATAACAGGCTGTACAACTTACACACACTCAGATGTATTCCCTGTACTCTTGGGCATTAGATCAAGTGCTGTAAGAAGACAGACCCTAACATCATTACTGGCAACAGAAACAAAAGATGATGGAAATCACCTGCTCCATCAACTATTAAATGACGACTTGAACAGATGGAGACTTAAGAAGTTTAAAAGTCATAAATTGTTTGTATATGAAGCCCACAAGCTCCTGGAAGAGATTGGGGATGCTGAGCTAGACCTATGGGCAGCAATGGAGTGGGCTGACTGCTGAAAAAGTCAGTTCTTTTCCTACAGCATTTTATACCAACACCAAACAAGACCCCCCATTGGACACAACCTTGACAGAGAAGTTGGGTCAAACTGAACAGACTGAGATCTGGATACGGGCACTTCAAAACAGCACTGTACAAGGTGAACATCTTGGACAGCCCCCTGTGTGAACGTGGCATCCAACAAACAGCACAGCACTTCATTGAAAGCTTCGATTTTTGCAACTGCTCAGATGGGGTAGATGGAATCTGCATGTTGAGTGATAATACCAGACAGTGGATTATAGGTTTGGAAGTTGATACCTGACACAAAACTAAAGAAAAGACATTTTTGGGGTAGGGAACAGGAGAAAGAAGGGGCTTAAACCTAGCTTACATTCTGCATTTACGTATCTGATAACCCTCCCACAAGAAGCAGGAGTCCACTTAGAACATTTTATGTCTCTGTTTTCTTTCCAATGCCAGATCTAATCCTTCTCTCCCCACTGTCTGCACAGCTGATTCTGCCTTGCAGGTCTCATGTGCTCCTTCCTTCACTCTTCAGACCCATGGTCAGAGTGAGGAAACTGGGCTTAGTAAAGAGGGCATCCTTTGTTCTCTTTAACGTGAATATTCCTCTGACTAGGGGCCTCTGTTCTGGACATTGCATTGGGCAAGGTACTGCGGCACTGTTGAGCACATAGAGTCCTAGAAGCACTGGCTATTTAGAGCTGTGCAGCATTCTGGCTCTGTTAGATCCTCAATCTCCCTCCAGCACTGTACAAATCTTCCTTAATACTTTAGCTAGAGCTTCAGGGCAGAATTACATGGCCTGTTCCCCCAAATGAGGAACTGCATGAAATATGTTGTGAAGACTGAAGGTGGCAAAGGATGCATAGGTGGCCAGAATCCTCTCTGCCCTGGCTCCGTGATCTCATAATGTGACCAATGTACCCTGAGATGATGAATTTGCCCATCTCCCCTGTTTTGCCTACAAAGTGGAATCCTGTTAGAAAAAAACCTTCTAACCAAACCTTTAGATGTAAATACTACCAAATATCCTAGGGGTCTAGAAGCCAATACTGGGTTCTAGTCAACCTTTTGTGGCTAACCATTGTTTCTACTTCTGGGATAGGTACATCTAAATTTTCAGTTCTAAATCCTGAGAAGTCAGATCAGACAAGGTTCTTTGGGCAAATCCAATATCTTTTATTAGGCCAACTAAAATAAAAGATTAATAAAAGATATTGGATTTACCCAAAGAACCTTGTCTGCCCATGTCCTTAGACCAGGGGTTTTCAACCTTTTTGGATCAATGTACCCCCAGCAGCCAGACGTGAAGCAGTGTTCGCCTGGCGGCTGAGGCAGGCCAGGAAGGTGGGGAGGGTGGTGCGCAGCCGCTAAATGCGAGCTTCCCCCACCTCCCGCATCTGGCTGGGCGGGCAGCGCCTGTATGGCAATGCAGGATGCTACGTGGTGATGCTCCATCCCTGCCCACCTGTGCGTACCCCTTAGGGCCTTCTCACGTACCCCTGGGGGTATGCGAACCCCTGGTTGACAAGCCCTGCCTTATACCAACACAGCTACAACCTATACCTATAGAAGTCAGATCCAAATCCCGTTTTTCATCTGTCCTTGTATTGTAGTTCACCCTTCCTATTACTTCATTTTAATTTTAAATGAAAAATGAGATCAGCCTTGGTCTGACTCCAAGGCCCAGCCCTGTTCAAAATGCATGAGAATCAATAAAGTTCACATAAAGAGAAAATAAATTATAAATCATTTCTTAGTTGTGAATTATGCCTTACATATCTCTTGTCCTTTGCCTTATTATAGAAATAATAGAAAGTAGACATCCCCATTTTCTTGAATATGTAACAATAGCCTTTGCAATCCATGTGTAATTTGGCTTAATAAAGAAGGGGGAAGAACAGGCTCATCACATGGATCTGCTATTGATAGAAAATCTCTGAGTCAAATTCTGGTGTCATGTGCATGTACAACTCCCACTGGCTTCAGCTGTGTGTGCACCTATGTAATCATGGGTAGAATTCGGTTCACTGTCAGTTTCAGGAGGGCTGAATTGGAGTCTGGCTAAAAAGTAATCAAATCTCCTTGAAAGACCAAACTTGATGATTTATGATAATAGCCTTTCTCCATTCTGCTTCAGCAGTGGTTGCTGCTGAATGATTATATTGAATAGAAGTATTTATTCTGAATGATTATATTGAATAGAAGTATTTATTCCATGAATTATTTTTTTGCTATCATTGTGGTAACTTTACAGGTGAACTAATAGTGCCAATTTAACATTCAATTAAGTTTTATTTCTTCTGGAACCAATTTCATTCTTCATATTTATTTGGAGACTGGGTATATCAGGGGAAACTTTTTAATCTACTAGAAAGCCTAAAATCTGAGGTTGTTCTCATTCAGCAAAATGCATGTAAAAGACAGCCAGTAAATTATCATATATAGAGCCCTAGGCTTCAAAAAATGGAGTAATTCTAAAGGAGCAAAATTTATTGTGATTTAAATTCATTCTTGAACTGTGGTTCATACCAATCAGATTATGCCTCCTAAAGGACTTTTAATACAAAGAGAAATCATTTACCCCAACGTAGAGGTTGAAATCAATAGCTTCAACGTGTATAGTTCAGGTCTTCCTAATGCAACATTAGTATTTGCAGTAGCAAAATTTTCAAGCGCTCTCTTGTACATTAAAGGAAAAATGTTGTTTTTATACTTCATTGTACTTAACCAAGCCAAAGATGTATGATCACGTATCAAAGTAAACCATCTCCCTAGCTTGTAAAATCTCATCCTCAAGGGCCCATTCATCTTCAAGAAGATCAGAGACTCTCCTTCCATTTTGGCATTATTCAGTTAGATAGCAACTGCGTGATGGATTCAGATTCTAAATGATAGCCCAAGATCTTACTAATTCTTCAGCCAAAGCAAACCTTGCTCTTCATGTCATTTTTGCTGTGTTTTTATAGCTGTAGTTATACAAGCTTGACTTCTAGCAGCTTATTTGTGTGCAGGGACATATAATGGAAGTAAACACTGGGTTGATAGGATACCTGTGAAATCCATGAACATTTCTTATATACAAAACTTGATGTAGTCCTGCTTCTAAGAAAGTTTATATGCAGCAGTGTCACCAATGTGGATTTACAAATTCTGCGTCGTGTGTCCTATTATCTGCTTCACTGCATTTGTAAATTGCTTGTGTTAAAAAGCCATAAGTACAATTTGGCAAGCTTGTTCTTTCACATATTAAAACATTCAAAATATACCTTTAAGGGAAGCAAAATAAGGACATGAATGCCTGCATTCCCAACAAATACACTGTTGATGGAATGACTCAGTCTAAACAGATTTGCAGTTAATTTTTAAGTGCCAGAGGAAGCAGTTGTTCTAGTCACATTTTCTCTTTGTGAGGGAACTTTCCAGCATTTGTAACCACTTACTCAACCCTAGAGCAAAAAAAAAAAAAAGAGGAACGTATCTGACAATCATTTAAAATGACAGACATTAGCCATTTCTTGTGTACTTGCTCCACAGACGTGAAAGGACAATGACATAACCTTAGGCTTCCTGAAAGTGAAGCCCTGTCAGTGTCAACTGCTATGCTTGTGTCATATGCTGTCTATTGCTACATTGAAGGCTGACTCAGTTGTGCAAGATGGTTGAATCTGGCCTTTTTTTTTTTCCGGCTCAGCTGTCTGTGATAGCAATCGAGCGGCAGTCTTACAAGTATCCAGCTGCGCACAACCTTTGGCTGGCATAAAAAGTTCTGTACGCTTGGATTCCATTTCATTTAGTACTTGATATTAGGTCACCAGTAGTGCAGCGCAACAAACAGCTCTGCACTGCTGTTTGAGGCTAATTATGATGACAATCTTGCACTTCAGTGAAGCTGGTGAATTAGGTCCTCTTCTTCACTGCAAAGGAAAGGAAATGGAACATTTATCACAGGAGGTTCTTTTCCCATCATTGTTCTAACTACACAAAGATAGTGTAGAAGAAGTTTATTAGCACAGCATCTTAGCCATGGTCCATAGCAGTGGCAATGAAAGGAACAGTATCTTTTGCTTTGCTGCTGCAGTTTCAATCAAATGCTGAATCTCCATCCTCTATTACAGACCAATTCTTCTTGATTTCTCTTTGCAGTTGAGTTGAGATGTACCTCCCCTGCTTCTACCCACCAGAATTGATTTAAAAATAAAGGAAGCTCACTTTACAGCAAATGTTGATAAAGCTATTTTCTAAAGCTGTTTTCTAGATATTGGTCACAGTCTGATCTCAGTGAGGTCGGCAGGAGTAAATATTGACAAAGAAAAGTGTGTTTAACTTATTTCTTAAAACAGGTTTATTTAACACTGGGTTAGTACCCCAGGTCCAACAAGGATTCAGGGATATGGAAAAGCCAAGGCCGGGTAAGGACTGTAATGGGCAATTTGATGAGTTCAACTTGATAAGAGGTAGGGATTGTTTCCCAAGGCTAGAAATGCTGTTCAGAAAAAACAAAGAAAAGAACGAGCAAAATTTTCCAGCATTTTAATTTTTCTGGTTTTCACTACTGACTGGGAAGCCCTTTGCAAAGGCTTGTGTTTTGAAAAATAATGAGTTCAGAGTCTGATGCAGATCCAATGAGTTTTTCCTATGACTTGAGTGGACAGTGGATCAGGCCCAACGGGCAGAAACAACAAAACGATAAAGATAATCAAAACAAACCGTATCTGGTTAGTCGGCAGGCTGCACGCAGTTTTATGTCTGACAAGGCTCCAGTGCAGAAAAGCAGATATAAGGAAGGAAGTTTTGCTTATTCTTACAGCCCTCTGCTTTTTACTGAGCAATTGGGAGAGAGTGCTGCTTCTTATGTGTGTACATGATGGGCTAAGATGGTTGGCAAAATATTATTGCAATGTTCATCTTTTTCTCAACTTTTGTAGATGTCAAAAATAATTTGAGACAAAAATGCTTACCAGGGGAAGGGGTTTGCAAAAATGTTTGCAATAGCAGCTAATTCCAACTTATCTATACAATACAGGTATAGGTATTGCTATTGAAATTTCAGCCTGGTTTTGAATTGGACATAACAGGTTTTATTCCTATTGCCTCCTGCCATGCTGTTGTGAGGAAAAACAGTCAAAAGGAGAACAAATAGTTTATTTAACTGAACTAATTAAAAAAGCTATTTTTTTGGAAGGAAAGGGAAAGATTGATACAGAAAACTCACCTAGAGTATACAAATAAGCTTAAAGACCTCTCATTGCAGGACAAAAGACTGATCAATTTGAGTCCAGTTTTCCAACTGCATGAGATACAGGGAAATATTAAAGAGCAAGGAAACTTTCTTTTGTCTAAAACCCATGGGGAAGAAATCCACACGTTATAACAAACAACGAGTCTACTTGCCAAGAGCTCCAAAGCCTTTCAAAACTCCACTGTACATATGAATAACGTAATCAATAACTGATCATATGCCTTCCTTGAAAGAAGATTGTATCTCATAAATATTTTTGTTAGGTTATATTACTGAGCCAAGTCAATAGGAGCTTCATACAAGCATGTATTTCTATATCTTGCAGAATTGAGGCCTTAGTAGAGAAGGGAGAAAATAGACAAAATTAATTTGAACATCCCTAAAATATTTCATGCCAAGCAACAGATTAATTTACCAACTCAAAAACATGGTATATTTGACATGTATTGAAATGAATTACAAACTGACTTAAGATCTAGAAACATAGAGTGAGAAGAAAATAAAACTATATGGGATGAGAGATACCATCATTTGTTTTAAAGTTGTGTAAAATGATATAGCTACATGAAAACCAATTAAATATATTTTGGACCTTGTCTGCAGGCATGAATATTATATCTACTGCTCTGTGACTATGAGGCTGTCTCTTGACCACACCCATTACTGTAGCATTTGAGGGTTGTCTCTTCTGTTGCTGCAATGACCTTGAAGAAAATTTAATTTCAAGTGTGGCTAAATTTAACACTACAAAATCGAGAGAAAATTGGGGCAATTACAGAGGAACAAGTTCAAAGTGATTTGCATAGATCAAGGCCTAAAGTATATGCTAAGTGGCTCCTGACATTCAGTGTGCAGAGCAAAAGTAGGAATCTAGGAACTAAAAATAATTGCAATGTTATAATCTCCTGTATAAAATACAGAACAAGGAAACGGATGGGGGAAGATCACAATTAATAAGCTAAAGTCAATCATGAATTGCCACAGTCACATTTGCAAACCAGATCTTGGTTACAGAGATGTTTGTGTGGGGGATAATATTCTGGCACCGTACTATCTGTAGAAGATAACATTTAGAATGTCAGGAGAAGATTTCATTTTTACTCTAGGAAAGATACAGAAGGAATAGCCGCAACAAATTGCAGTCAAAATATTGTTGTGTTTGAGTATTGGGAAGTGGTGAATTGGCCTCTGTAATGCATCAAAGAATGGTACCAAAGGTGATTTTCATGGTGGTGCATATGAATCTGACAGACAAAAGATTGTATGGATGGAAATAGCTATTGAGCAAGCAATTGTTATCTGAAGTAAAGGAATGAAAAGCACAGGAATTCTCTAGTACAGACTGAGTTTCATTTCCCAGATGGTGGTAGGCTATGTTATCTTGTTCTTAGCAAACCATCGTAATCAACCACAGACACAAGTGGGAGAAATTACCACAAAAAAAAAAAAAAAGAGCATATGCAAAAGTTTGCATCCATTATTAGTGTAACCCAGTGTCCTTTAGGATCAGTCAGCATCAATTTTGGCCTTCTGTCATATACCCTGTATAATCCCATTCATTTCAATGGGAGTCATGAGCCTATGTGAAAGCTCAGTTGGATCTGCATGATATAGCTCCATAGCACTATATGGCTTTAAGCCAGCAAAGCTTTTGTAATGCTGCTTTCTCCTTTTAATAACCATTATTGTCTAAGTGCATTACCTCATCTGTTGGCCACAACCCAGACATGTGTGTCCTAAAGGAAAAAAGAAATGTTTTACTTTCCGACTGATTCATCCATATTTTTTTCATTAATAAATCTACTGTTTAAGGAAAATCAATATTCTTCAGCAGCTATTGAGAAAGGTTAAAATGGTGTATGACACCCATTTTAATTGATAGTGAACTCAAACTATTAGCAGGCTGATGTTGAAAACTGAACATATTGTGTTAAAAGGCGTGTATATATATATTTGCAGCTTGGGTGCATGGTGACCCCAGGAAAGTGGTCTATCCGACTGACAGCCATGGGCAGTTCTGCGGCCAGAAGGATACCCCCAATGAGTGAGTACTAAATACAGTCTGTGGCTTCATTAGTCATTCATCGTGTATAATAAATGAGGAACTTGATCATCCCTCTCCTGACCCTAAAATCTATGAAATCTATGATATGACTGGCAGCTTCTCAGCCTGCAGGACCTGCAAAGGCTGCCAGATTTCTACCACGACCTCCTCTGGGCCTGGAGGCTGGTCTCCACCTCCAGGTCCCCTGCAACATTTGCCCAGGGCATCGACCTGCTCATCGAGCCCCTCCTCTGGAACCTCCAGCTGGAGGTGCCGACAGCAGAGGCGCCCCGGTTGCAACAGAGGTGTCACCCATATTGGAGATCTCCTGGACTACGATAGGCAGGAGTGGGTGGACCCCACTGCACTATCCTGGCACATGGGTCTACCCATGACACATGCGGCCTGGCCTAGTGGCACTTCCCGCTCCACCACCTAAGCCAGATGGAGGACACCAGGCTGGTTCACTTTTCCACCATCCATCATTGCCAGATCTATACGCTCATGTGCTGCACAGTTCATCATGCCCCCCTTGTGTCCTGCTCAGACACCAGGTGCTTGGACCTGCTCAGTGAGGGCATGGCTGGGTCACCCCAGTAGCAGAGTCTGTACTCCAATCTCATCCCACAATCCACTGGGGACCTCAGGTGGCGGCTCCACCTTGGAGCCATTGCCACAGGCATGTATGTGGCGAGCTTCACAGACACCCTGGTCTCCTGCCCCTTCTGTGGGCAGAGGGAGACCCTGGTGCACATGACCCTCGAGTGTGCCAGACTGCAGCCCCTCCACCTCCATCTCCAGAACCTCCACCTGAAGTTCTGGTTGAATTTCACCCACCACCTTTTTGTTTTTGGTCACCCCATCCACAACCCCACCAAGTTCTGGGACCTCCTGGTCAGCCACCTCCTGGCCCTGGCCAAGTGGGCCCTATATTTGACCAGGAAAGAGGCTCTGGCTAGGAAGGTGCCCGGAGACTGCAGGGCCACTTGTCTGTGCACATTTCCAGGCAGAGTACCAGTGGGAGGTGTCCACTGACTCCTTGGATGCCTTTGAGGACTGGTGGGTGCTGTCCAAATGGCTAAGAGGTCAGCCACCTTGTTTGCTCTCCAGTGCTGGCCCTGGATGGGCTCTTCCACCAGGGTCTCACCACTTGCCTCTCCAGCAGAGATCCTGGTGTTCCTTGCTTAAAAATTGCAAATTCTTTGATAAGAAACCCAAATTCTCTCATTAAAATACTCAAAATCCATGTTCTTCCACTATTAAAATGAAACCCCTATATATAGAGAGATCAGTTAGGCAATGTTTTATTGATATATTTACAAGTTTAAAGCAATTTGGAAGCCTGTCAGTGCCTCTATCATCCTAATAAAATGGATTGTAAATATCTATACACTTTGGCATTTACTTTTGGTTTTTTTGTCATAGAAAAATCAGAGCTGCCCCTACCACATTTGCTCACCAGGATGTGTGACACTGAGCAGCACTGATATGCCAATCCCCTGCCCTTGCCCCTCACTCTCAACCTACAGCTCATCCCAGTCCTCTCACTCCTGACCCACAGCCCCTTCCTCCCCTCACTAGCTCCCTCCCAGCCACAGCTTCATCCCATAACCAGGCCATGAATCCAGCTGCAACTGTCACACCCACTGCTCTGAGGCTCTGAGGAGTGCCAGCTCTTGCTGTTCTGAACCCTGCCTCATGTTCCTGGGAAGCCTTCCAGGGCTCTTTCCTCCCAGCCTGGCCTCCCCCTACATAGGCTGCTCTAGGGTGGCAGGGAAGCTCCAAGCCTGGCTCTGGAGATCTCTCCTACCTGGAGCACTCCCCCACCTGTAACCCCCACATCTCTCTCACCCACCCTTGCTACCGCCTCTACTCTAGCCCATCACCCCCTAAGTGTGTGCTGGGACCAGGAACACCCCCAAGCTGGGGCTGCATGTCCCAGCACCGGTGTGGGCATGGGGCAGGGCTGCAATGTGGCAGTTGCCCCTGCATCTGCGGCTCCTGCCAGCAGGTTCTGTCCCATCCTGTTTGGCGGCTGGGCACACAGGATGTGATTTGTTGCGGGGATGTGGAGATTTATGCAGGTGAGGTTTGTGGACGGGTATGGGGCTTGTGTGGAGGTTTGGGCGGTGTGAGGTTTGTGGTTGGGTATGTGGGTGGGGCCTTTGTGGGGGTGGTTTGAGGCCACAGGGACTGTATGTGGGTGGTGAGCTGCTTCGGAGATGTGGGTCTCTTGCCTGCCTCCCACATGGTGCACAGCCCCCTGCAGCAGCAGTGGCTGTTGGGGCACCCAGGGCCCTCCTGGCAGAGCCCTCCCCATGGCATACGGCAGCATGATGGAGCCCTAGCCACCTGGCACCCGGCACAGTCTGTACCACATCACGTGGGGGTGGCCTGTCCTTGTCTGGAGCTATGCACCTTCGGGCAGCGCTGGGCCACTCTGGCTGTCACCCAGGGTCCTGGCATCACTCGCAGGGGCTGTGCTTGGGGCCAGGCTGGGTCCTGCCTCCATGGAACTGGCCTAGCTCGATGGCATGCAGGTCACTTGGAGGCAGGACCCAGCGTGCCCCGATGTGCGGTCCCTGCAAGCAGGGCTGGGACCCCGGGTGACTACTAGAGCAGCCCAGTCCTGCCCAAAGGCACACAGCCCCCAGCTGGGCCAGGCCTGCATGATATGGCACAGACAGTGCTGGGTGCCAGGTGGCTGTGGCTGTGCTGCACTGCACCATGCCACAGGAGGGCTCCGCCAGGAGGGCCCTGAGTGCTCTGACAGTCACTGCTGCTGCACGGGGCTGTGCATTGTGTGGTGGGCAGGCAGAGGACTCACCCCTCCTGAGCAGCTCACCACTCACACAAAGTCCCCTACACCCTGACAGCCCCCCACCTCCAGTTCCCCCCCACCCACAGTCCCTATTTGCCTGGGACAGAACGCAGGTCCAGGTCATGCCTTGCCCTGCTCTTGTTTGCCCTGCATGCTATGGCAGCGTGCTGGAGCACCGAGGTAAGCGGCAGCCATAGAGATGGTCTGGCCATCTCTATGGCCAGACCATAGAGTCTGGCAGAGACCATTGTTTGGTGGAGCCTGCCCACCTCTCCCATGGCCAGGAAGTGAGCTGCCCTGGGGGGCACTGCCACTGCAGAGGAAGGGGCCCCCACACAGCTCAGGGGTTGCTTGGCCTGCTGGCAGGTCACCTCCCAGCCATGGGCAAGGCAGGCAGATTCCACTGGACAAAAAAAGAAAAGGATTAGGCCCCTAGCCATAATGTGATGGAAAAATTGAAATGGTTTAGTTCTCAGGATTTTATTCTATGCCCCACTGTTTCAATTTAGGGGGCACAGAATAAAACCTTAGAGATTAAACCCTCATCACGTGTACAAGCACCCTAGAAGTGCAAGGTACCTTGCTGTAAGACAGATCCACTAGGTCTTCTCCAAAGTCAAGGGCCCATAGCTTCCATTTTCTCCATCCCTAGGACAGACCCACCAGATGCATCTGCCCTGGAGCTGTGACCCTTGCAGCTTTCAGTGTCCTCAACCCTAATTCCAATGCCTGTTGTTGCTGTTTCATGACTGACAAGAACATCAGTGTCACAGAGTTTCTGCAGGGGCTTGAACTGCCAGTTCACCAGATAGTTTAAACAATAATTGGTTTTGGTCCAATTCAGACATTTTAAGAACAATGACATTTCCAGCAGCCAGAAGCAACATCCACTGCTGTTGCTGTTGATGGAATAGCTGGACTGCTGAGCCACATTATGACTCATTGGCTGCATCTACGCATGCATTTACTCCAGCCTAGATTTACTGTGCAGTAAGATACTGCACAGTAAGGGTTTTTGGATGTGTCAACACATGTGGGGATTAGGGAGCAGATTTGCTCCCAATTCCCTTCAGCCCTGCAATGCACCCCTGTGGCCACTGGAAGGAGGTCCAGGGTTCCCCTGGGTCAGGGGTGAGCAAAATGCAGCCCGGGGGCTAGATGCAGCCTGCCAGGCCATTCTATCCAGCCTGTGGGGCCCCTACAAGATTTAGAAAATTTATATTTATCTGCCCCTGACTGCCTGTCATGCAGCCCTCAATGGCTTGCCAAAACTCAGTAAGCGGCCCTCTGCCTGAAATAATTGCCCACCCCATCCCTGGGTGCTAGCCCAGAGGCTGGTAGAGAGCACCGGGCCAGGAGATAGCTGTTTTCTGGCTCTGGGAGGCTGCCTGCTGCTGGGGCAGGGACAATGTCCCCCTGTCCTGGCAGCAGGGAGCTGCTGGCCTTGGCTCCCTGATCAGGCCTACAGAGCTTGGAAAAAGCTGCAGGGAGGGGCTGCAACCTGCCCCACCCCTGCAGCTCTGTTCTAAGCTTTGTGCATCAATCACCCAATCAGGGCACAGGGTTGGGACCTGCCCCTGATTGTGACAGTTTCCAGCCAGCCCCAAGCTGCACAGAGAAGTCTGCATGTGCAGCCTGGAGCTGGCTGGGGACCATGGGTGACTGGTTCCACCTTAGTCAGGGTGGGCACATGCCCCCCCTGTGACCAATCCCACTGAGCAGAGTGGGGGTCCCCTGCAGGAGATCCTGCAATTCTAGTGGGGAGGTCCCCCCATGGGTGATCCTGCAGTCCTGCACAGCAGGACCTGAGGTCCCCGCACAGGCAATCCTTCAGTTCCAGAGGGGAGGGTCCCGCGATGGCCAATTACTGCAGCCAATCACTGGGCTCACTGCAGCCCCTCCAGGAGTGGCTGTGGTTGCTTCTGGGAGCAAGCACTGGCCGATCACTGCAGCCACTCCCAGAAGCAGCTGCAGCCACT
Organism: Alligator sinensis; assembly: GCF_000455745.1. Taxonomy (NCBI): domain Eukaryota; kingdom Metazoa; phylum Chordata; order Crocodylia; family Alligatoridae; genus Alligator; species Alligator sinensis. The sequence goes on from NW_005842005.1 coordinate 972,914, forward strand.
CCCAAAAGCAGCGGCAGTGAGCGCAGCAATCAGCCGGCACTTGTGGGGGGGCATTGGCTTTCCTGCCTGCCTCCCCTGCCCATCGCCTAAGTGGCAAGCACGGCTGTTGGGGTGCACCAGCACTCTCGGGTGGTGCATGTGCACCCCTGTGCACCGCCTACACATCACCACTGCTGGGGACTGCCAGAAACAGGACAGTTCCCAGCCACCTCCAGGTTGCATGTAGTTTCCTATGTATCCTGGGGCTGGCTGGAAACTGCCCTGGTCAGAGGCAGGTCCCAGCCAGCTCCAGGCTGGGCAGGGAACTGTCCTCATGCAGGGAACTCCAAACCTCTGATGATTGTGGAGTGGGGGCTGGAAATCTTGTTCCCTGCCCAGCTCTGTGGGCACAGAGCAGGAGGGGAATAGGCTGAGGAGCTATTTCCCCCTTTAGTTCCGTGGTTGCAGAATTATGGGGGGCAAGCTCCCCAGCCTGTTCCCTCCTCCCCAAGCTCCATGCTTGTGGAGCTGGACAGGAAACAAGCTCCCTAGCCCGAGCCTGCAGGGAGCTTCCAGCGCCAACTCCATGACCGTGGGGCTCAGGCTGGAAGATAAGCATCTCCCAGCAGTGGCCCTGTGGTGGCAGAGCTACTGCTGGGAGCTAAAGGTCTCCCAGCCCCTCACTGTTACCAGATTTGCCCATCACTTTGGGGTGTGCTCATTTATTAGGGATACATTTCTAGGGTCTTTGTAATTCTGTCAATGTGCTGCTTGTGTGTACTGGTGTTTCTAAACAGAGCTCTATCTCTCCCTTCTGCAAGTCCTTACCCCTCTTGCAAGCCTCAGTTTCAAGGGGGCTGTTTCCCCCCAGCCACAAAATCAGTCACATGCACACACACACAGATTAACATGACACGCCTGACCAGGCTGGGTTGATCAGCACGGATAGTCTGACACCTTCATATGCCAGGAATCAGTTCATTAAGGTAACAATAAAATGCAGTCAGACAGAAGCACACAGGTAAACAGAATGCCTCTGAATCCGACTGGGTGTCCAGATGACACCTTTATGGGCCAGCATTCAGTTCATTAGGGCATGTCTGAGCCAAACTGGGTCAGTCAGCCTCTACAAGCTGATCCCCTTATGTGTCTCAAACTCAGCACATCCCAATCTTTTGCCCTAACTGTCCTAGTAGGGGTAGCCTCTTGATGAGTGGACCCCACAGTATTTCTGAGCTTCACAGGGATCTTTGGCTTAGGTAAAAGAAGCGTTGCTGCGGAGCAAGTGGGGAAGGGAAGTAGAGAAGGAAAAATACACCCAGTTACCACCAGTTTGACTATAAAAGTTATTTATTGCTAAGTATATGAAATATATAATGGTACTAGTAATAATAGACATGCAAGGAAAAACAAACAAAACAATTACAATATTACCCTAGTTTCGTTGAGTATTTGGAGAAACTTAGCTCAAGCTTAACTAATACAATTCAGGTTCAGAAAGCTATGCCTAGAGAGAAAAAGAGAGAGAGAGAGAGAGAGAGAGAGAGAGAGAGAGAGAGAGAGAGAGAGAGAGAGAGAGAGAGAGAGAGAGAGAGAGAGAGAGAGAGAGAGAGAGAGAGAGAGAGAGAGAGAGAGAGAGAGAGAGAGAGAGAGAGAGAGAGAGAGAGAGAGAGAGAGAGAGAGAGAGAGAGAGAGAGAGAGAGAGAGAGAGAGAGAGAGAGAGAGAGAGAGAGAGAGAGAGAGAGCTGGGATCTCACTGCTCCAAGGCACTCGGGTGATTTGTTGACAAGCAAAGTTCTCAGCATGATCCTTGAAGGGAGATGATCTGTTTCTCCCAGCTTCTCGAGAACAACAGCGGATGGTGTCAGAGAGATTTCTTCCTCTTGAAGCATGCTGTTTGCTGCTTTTACAGATTTTTATACCCTCAGTTCAGCTTCTTCAAAGCACTCTTTTAATTGTGTAAATAATTATCTTTTCTATTGACAAGGGGTTATCTGGTTTGGTACAGCTCAAGAAACTGATTAACAACCAGGGAAAACATAAGTTTTTAAGGAGTAACCAGACACCTAGGAGCCAACTTGAAATTCTTATGAATAGCAGATATACTGGATGGGATACCTCATTGTTTCTTCTCAGATGGCTTGCAGCGTCAGGGTTTTGTATTTTACCTGTTGTGAATAACTCTCAGTTTAGCATGAGTGTTCATAAACTTTGTGGGGAGGACTTCCACCAGTCATCCCAGGAAAAGTATGACAGTATTTGTGGTCAGGGCTCCAACGGGCTGGACGCTGTGATGAACTCTTAACCATTGTTCAAATGTTGCCCATACCCTCTCTGACTCGGTTTCTTGCCTCAGCATTTCCTAACCTGGCAACCGAGTTTTAGTCAGTCAAGTTTAAATAGGCCTCCCATAGTGGGACCGGGGAATGTATGGCCCGAGATCCCTAGTAAACTTTTCTTCTGCTTAGTTCTGGCTAGATGAGGTGTGTGTGTGGGGGTGGAAATAGAAAAAGTCCGTTGCAAGTCCAGCAAGCTGGGTGCCAGGCCTCCCTCAGGAAGACAGAGCTGACAGGTAACACCCCCAATCATGATGGCAGAGTGGGGGCTGGAGTATAAGGATTTCCCAGCCCCTGTTCCGCAATCGTGATCGGGGAGCAGGCAGTTTGGAGCTCCCTACTGCTGGGGAAGGGGCACATAGTCCCCACCCAGGCTCCTATAGCAGAGCCTGCCCCAGCAGCAGGTGGCTCCCAGGGGCAGGGAGCTATCTCCCGTCCCCTGGTGGACAGCTGACTGGGAGCAGATTTGGCTCCCAGCCAGGCATCTACATGAGAACTAATGCCAAGTAAATTTGCTACTTGCATTTGCAGGTAGCAAATTTATTCAGGATTAGAGAGATTTACTGTGAAGTAAGCATATGCACATGTAGACCCACATGTTTACTCAGTAAACTATGCTAATTCGCTGCTAAGCATCTTGTGTAGATGCGCCCGCTTTGGTGCCAGGGTGCAGTGTGTGGTTTCTTCTACTTCCCTCACACATTCCTACAAGGGCCAGCCACAGCCTGGCTCAGCCCTTACTTGGTACCAATAAGTACTCAGCTTATGTGAAATTCCTCATCAGTTACTACATGATCCTGTTTTCCCAGGCAGCTGCTTTGGTTTTCTAGCAACAAACAACTCTGGATTGATTTTAGTGCCACCTCCTGATTAACAAAATAATCAGGGAATACTGGGTAGTGTGTGCTGATTGTAAGTTCAGATGCAATATGTACTGGGCACGTTCAGCAGAGAGAGATGTACTGAAAAACTAGAGTGTATGAAGAGATGGTCTGCCACCTAAACCACTAGCCATCCACTTTTAGGAGATGTCTAGGATCGAGACTTCACTAACAGTAAAGTAACGGGTTTCATCTTATGATACTGCTGAGGAAAATGCTCCACAAAATACCTGTACCTCAAGCACATCGTTTTGACATAATATAGTAAGAAACTCCAGTTTTCGTTTGGTTTTCATTTATCATCTGAATTTCACAGAGGTCTTTTTAGAAAGAATGACAGTAAAAGTGTCAACTAATTGTTAGTGTATATTGTAAGTCTGCATGTCATGTGGGTGTTTTTGTTATAAACATAGTGTACAAACATCTGGAGATATTAACATAATTATTTTATATCTACTTCTCTAGGAACAGGACCATTTTGTTTTACTTTAATATTCTGAAATGTGCCAGCCCAATAGTTCTAATTAACCTACAGTGCCCTACAACACAGGTAAGTGACGTACAGAGAAAATGTTCTCCCTGCCATTTGGTATGGATAGTTTGTAGAAATGTATTGATTTACTATTTGCATTTTGTAGAATGTAAAATAATCCTATAGTCTAGGTATAGCACAGTGTACACAATTCACGATGACCAGGAGAAAATACAGGAAGGAATAGGATTGTGTGTTTTGGATGTAGAGTGGAAGAAATTCCTAAAATAGGCTAGGTCAGGTCTACCTAATTATCAGTCATAATCTAGTACAGTAAAAGTTCTGTTATCTGACTTCTTACAAGCCGGCGTGCTCCACTAACCGGCATGCCGGCTTGTAAGATAAAGTGAAACCATAAGTGCCCACCATGGCACTTCTGGTTTCTCTGAGGCCCCATGGCTCGGGGCAAAGCAGCCTGTGCTGCCGAGCCCCCATGGCCCGGGGGCATAACAGGCTGTGTGGGGCCTGCCTCCCTGTCCCGCACGGCCTGCAGGAGGGGCAGCAATGCCGTGGGAGGGGCGGAGGGACGCCCCAGACGCAGTGGGAGAAGCAGCGGCCAGGGCCACTCAATTAACTGCCATATTTTGTTATTCAGCATCCCCCATTCCCGGGGGATGCCGGATAACAGAGCTTTTACTGTACAAAGAACTGTGCAGCCATATAGTTTTTGTAGAAAACAGTTTTGACAGGCAACTGGATTTTTCTAAACTCATCCCTTTTTAACCAGAACACGTTCCCTTGCTTTCAACCAGCAGTAATACTTGTTGGTCCAGGCATATCACATGCATTCTGTTCTGAGGGGCTGCAAGTCATCAATACAGTTGCTTAATTTTAGGTGACCTTTTAGATTGGCTAATCACTTGTTGATTGTTAGATAATCAGTCTCCACTTTAGAGTGGAGGTTGTGTTGTGCTATGCAGATAGAGAATAATACAGCACTGTCTCTGAATTTGCTGGTGTCTTAAATTATGCTCTATGGCCACATCTACATGGAAAACTTAGGCTGATCAGGGGCGCAGACCTGAGAAACAATGACATTTCCAGCAGGGGATATGGAAGAGGACAGTTATCTTTCTCTTCTCCTTTGCTGCTGCAGTCTGAATCAAATGCTGAATCTCCATCCTCTACTACAGACCAGTTTTTCTTGGTTTCTCCTTGCAGTTGAGTTGAGATGTACCTCCCCTTCTACCCACCAGATGTGATCGGGATTGGGGTGCAGGCTGGGAAACTGTCCCCTCCCTGAGCAACTGTTTCCCAGCCCCTGCACCGATCAGCAGATTGGGGCACAGAACTGGGAAACTGTACTTGCCCGCAGCAGCTGTTTCCCAGCTGTTTTCCCAGCTGTTCTGCTAGAGGACAGTTTCTCAGCCCTGCTCCCTGATCTACTGATTGGAGTGTATGGCTGGGAAACGGCTGCTTGGGGCTGGGAAACAGCTGGTGCTCCTGGAACTCTGAAGGCAGAAGCAGTGAGGAGCTGGATCCTTTTTTTTTTTTTTTTTGGCAGAGCCTGCCCACCTCTCTCATGGCCAGGGAGTGAGCTGCTGGCGGGGTCTGCAGCTCCTGAGCTGCAGGGGTCCCTGGTCCTTCCCTCCATGGCAGCAGGTCCCCCCTGGGCAGGCTGCTAGCAGGCCAGGTCCTGCCCCAGCTTGGGGTCAGAGAAGAGTTGGGTTGGGCTGGGTGCTGCCTCCTAGCTGGGGCAGGACCCAGCCCTCTAGCAGCCTTCCCCGGGTGGCCCCAGGGGGCACTGCTGCTGCAGAGGGAGGGGCTCCCCACAGCTCAGGGCTTGCTTGGCCCTTGAGGGCCAGTTCCCCCACCCCCTGCTTCCTGAGCTGACTGGGACCAATTAATCTACTGCGTAGTAAATGCTGTGCACGTGTAGACAGTGACACTTTACTATGCAGTAGATTAGTCTACTGCAGAGTAAAGCATCTTGTGTAGATGTGCCCACTGTAAATCAAGCAAAGTGAAATAGGCACAAACAGTAGGTTGTTCTTAGTGATATATATATTTTAGGTATAAAATATCTCCCTCAAACTGGAAGAACATCTTCTCTCCATTCAAAAATTTGACAGGATTGATTTGGACGCTGTCTTGTCCTGCAGGTTGTTAACTCTCTGGCTGTATAGGATAATGATAAGGAACCATCTGTTCTTTTATGGCTTGCTCTTTAAATGAAAGAGGAAGCTGTTTTTTCTTTACACTCCTTTCCCTTTCCATGATCTCTGCAGAGGGTTGTGAGTTAGAAGAGCCAAAGATCTAGTCTCCATTAATAAAACTATGGCTTTATAAACAGGTGTAGCACATTTCACTGCCCAATTTACAATTGAAGATGCTGGTGGTTACAATGACAAATGTGCTCAGAGTAGCTGATTTTTCTGAACTAGGGTAAAATTAAATTGTCTTGAGTCCCAGCCTAATGGCTAATCCACCAGACAGTGGCACTGACACCAGTAAATTATTCTGTGGCATTCAGCCTCTCTTGTAGATTAGCATGATATCCCAGTCTGGACATTCCTTCAAGTGTTAATAATGTGAAAGAATTACTGAGAACTCTTGTGCAGCCTACCTTGGAGGTAACATTTCACTCATTTGTATAGCATCCCTCTAAAAGGAGGGGTCTGAATTGTATAGCTTGGCATGGCAGACAGAGTTTCTCAGCTTTTTTGGTGCCAAAGAGTTGCGCTTCAAGCTGAATCAGACCAGGTCAGAACTCAGGAGTACAGAGGTGGTGGAGGGGATTAATGGTTATATTGATCCAGTGAACAAGACCTTGTACTAAGCGTTTTCAAAGGCAGCCTACTTGTGGATATATTCAGTCATTCCCAATCCTCACTTAGTTTCTTATGCTGTTCTTGCTTATTCTGGCTTGATCTGGGGAGGTGTGAATTTTACTGCTGACACGTACACCCACCCAGTTTATTTTGAAACCAGTGGGAGTTCTGTAATGGATAAATGGCAATATAATGACCTTAATCTGGTTCACCTGACTATGGAGTGATATAAGCCTAACTTGACTTGGACAGCATCATGGAAAGCGGACTTGATTGAAGATACTTTATAGGAGGAGGGTGAAGTAGTTTTAGCTGCATCAGATTTTATTGATCAGAGTTATACAACTGCAGTAGAGAAAAATGCCACGTTTTGTGAAACCAGCTACTGCCCCAATGTGATCCCATACAGGGTTGCTTGTGCAGAGTGAATCTAAAGCAGACAATATTTTTTCACATATTTTCACTTAAAGTTAAAAAGAAAAATGAAGCCAAAAACCAAGCAAACAAAAAACTTCTTTAAATTTTATATGTCTACCAGAATATGTGGAACCTAACAAGACATATGGAGCAGTTGAAAGATACAGTACATGGGGAGTCATTTGAAATTGTCTTTTATCAAAAGGTTTAAAAAGTGTTTATCTAGAGTTTCTAAAGAAAAAAAAAATGACCTTGTCCCTTTCTAAATGCTACAGTAAGCATTTCTCCAAGCAGTCTGATCAAATGGAGCACTTTTATAGATGGGCATTTTTTGTCTTTCTGTTTTGATTGCATGAATCTTCTTTTTCTTCCAGTGTATCACAGGGCATTTTTTTTTCTTCCCTTACAGCTTTGTGTCTCAAAGTGCCCAGATAGGTTTGCAACCTACATAGACATGCAGGCTTCCTACAGATATAAACCAGATCAGTGGAATTACTACAGACAATTCTGCAAACCTGGTTTTAATAATCCTTGGAAGGTATGTATATAAATATAAACATGATGGATTCTTCTTTGAATCACAGGATTGTAGAATCATAGGATCAAAAGGGACCTAAAAGACCAACTTCTTGCACAGCATTGCTCCATCAAATCAGCATAGCTCCATCAAATCAGTGAAATAGGCCAATTTTCACCAGTTGGGAATGGTTCTCTATGTGGCTCAGGGATTTGTCAGCAATCAAACACATAACATTGTCAAATCTTTCACTGTTTGCAGAAGGCTCAGGTTAATGAGAAATATCTGCAGCTTCCCATACATACTATGGATGTTGGTGATATGGAAGCCGAGTTTATCCATTAGGTAGGTTTAATTTGCAGCGGTGCACATGAGATCAGGAGACCTTAGAGTTCTACTAATTAGCTTTTTTTAACCTAGGGAGGGAGTGTTTCTCTCTAAATCAGCAGGCATATGAGTAAGTCTTTTGCAGTTTCTTATTTAATATTTTATCCAGGAACATGACTGCATCTGTTGGGTAAAGTGGCTGTTTTGAAATAACATAGTTTTGCATTCAAACATATGTTAATGTTCTTCCCACATTAAGAACACCTTGCAAGTCTGACATAAGCCTCAAGTTAATTGGTCTAAAGATAATTTTCTTCTCTGAGAAAGAAACGGGCAAAAACACCTGCCCAAACACCCCTGGTTCAGATGTAGGTCTGATGCTATAGGGTTTTTTTCTGTTAGTGTCATTAGAAAAGGCAGGAGAATAGTCTATTCCTAATTTACAATCCTGCAGGGATGCCTGGGACTTTGCTTTCATCATGTGGGTGTCTGGCAGATGTGCTAATCAAATCATGCCAAGAGGTCAAGAAGCAATTTGGGACATTTTCTTGATTTTTAATAGTCCCAAGACTGAGTAGCATTTAGTGTTTTCATCAACCCCTTTCTGTTTTTCCCTTTGTCTAGTCTGTTGTCCAAGTTATACGTGATGAAGACTGTCCTTCGATGATCATTCCAAGCAGACCTTGTGAGTGGTTATACTTCTCAGGTTCATTTCAGCAGTGTTGGCATTCACATGCAAGCACAGTTCTGCTCTGGAAGCGACTCTGATGGTATCATGAACAGGACCCTGTGTTGTCTGTCAGAGACTTCTAGATCATTTTTTGACTGTCTAAATGCATATAGATGGTTTCTAGCTGCCAGCCATGAACATTCAGCCTGGGATCAGGTCAAACCAGCTGTTCCTGGTTTATTAATCATTGCCAATAATGAGGACTCTGCAGACCAAATCATGCCTTCTGAAAACAAGTGACTAAGCAACCCCCTTATCTTCATTGACTGGCAGGAGGGTGGTAAGGCCATACTAGGATTGCCAGCCTCTCAGTTGTTTTTTATTGACAATCTGCAATCTTTCTACTGATAACCAAACTTTTTTACTGACATATTTTTACTGATGTACATTTTTCCTAATGTAAGTGTAACCCTTTTGCCAGGCCCTGTACAAGGGCCAGATTCAAATTTAGGGGTTTAACACCAACCATAGAAAAACGTTTGGTTGTCAGTAAAAAGTTTGCAGATTGCAGATTTTACACAATGCCGTCTCTACCCGAGGGGCTTTTTACTCACTCCTACATCCTGATACTCCCAAGTGCACCCTGCACCATGGTTCCCCTCCCCCCTAGACTTAGCCCTGCCAGCCTACTCTCCCCATCCTGGCATGAACCCCCACCCACCACCCCACAGGATGTCTGAGCTACACAACCCCTCCCCATCCTGCCTGGACCATGCACCCCTACCTACCTGCAACCCAGCAGTATTACAAGCAGGGACCAGATGTAGCATGGTGTAACAACCTTCAGGTTCTCTGCAGGTCAGAACAAATGTTGTAGTGGGAGATGATTTGGAGGGTGTTACTAGGAAGCTCCAGGTTGTTACAGATGGGAAAGAGAGAGCTACAGAGACTCACATTGGCAACAAAGACCTGAAAGAGCTTCATGCAGGATGCCGCACTTTCATTCAGACACTAGGTAGTGCTGCTTCAACATCCAGCTTTGTTCATGAAGCTTCACATGGATCACAGGGAGCTTCAAACAAGGCTCCTAGTGTTTTTACGGACAACTCATTTTTGCATGAACTGTATGGACAGGCATTTTGGCTTGTTTATGGAACATCCATAAATTTATGGGCAGCTGGCAACCATGGGTAAGGGCATGTCTTTGGGGTTCAGATGATACATAAAGCCACTTAGGATCTGACCTGTTTTCTATAGCTGTGCTGGCCCTGCATGACTCACAAAAAGGGGTAAGAGATGTTTTTGTCACTAAAGTCAGATGTCCTCTAATACAGATCCAGAGGTCCAAATGCTGGTTCTAGGTTCAGGAATCTAGTTCTAGAATCCTGTTCTCTGTCCAGAGAGCAGTGGTAAAGTAAGACAGTGCTGCCTTATGCTAGAGTTGAAACACTGAGGAACAGTTTCCAGGTAAGAAGAGAAATCAATCATGTTATATCTACCCTGCTAAATAGCAGAGACCTGTCAGAAAAACAGATCAGAGAACTTTTAAAAATATATATTATTTTTAAATTTGATTTTGATTACAGCTGGTTTACTGTTGCATGTGAGAGAATTTTGTTTGTAAATAGTCACCATTTATTTAGAGTGTAGCAGAGGAAATAGGGTGTCCAGGGAAGAGAGAGGTGGAAGACAGAAAATCCTCTTCAAGAACGAACCCAGGACTGTGCAGCTGGCAGCTCATAGGCCATCTGGAGCCCACAAAGGTTCAGCATGTGGCCCTCCCCCAGCCACTGCTCCCCCCCACTGCTCTG
>NW_005842005.1:983363-995168 GCF_000455745.1 Alligator sinensis
CCCGCCCCCCCCCTCCACCTTCCACTTCTTGCACCATCCGAGGGCACGCGGCAGTGTGATGTGGCACAGTACAGTGCTAGAGGGGCTGCCTGTGAGTGGGGAGGCAAGGCATGTGGCCACGTGGTGTGGTGCCAGGGCTGGGATGCCTACAAGGTGTAGTGCTGCAGTGGGCAGTGAGGGTGCCCATGCAATGCAGTGCAGAGCAGCAGCCAGGGGTGGGGGAGAGCATGCAATACTGGTGTGCTACACAGTGAACCTGTACATCATTGTAGAGACTTAGCAGCTGAATGTCATGGCAGGGATTTAGCTTCACTGGTTCTTGATGACCAATGCTTCCTAAATCTAACCCTGCAGACCCTAGGTTCTGCTTTGGGCACTAGCACCTAAGTGCCAGATTTAGGAAGAGGTAGTAGTATTATTTGAAACCTGTGGAATGATGGTGAAGTATGGTTATTATAATTCATTTGTATTGCAATAGCACCTTGGGGCCCCAGTCATCGGCTAGACCTCCACTGTGCTCCATATTGCACGCGCACACAACAACAAGGCTCCTGCCCCAGATGTCTTACACAGTATCATCCTGAATAGATTGTCATTCAGAATCAGGACTGTAAATGATCAAGTGGTAGGCAGCTCACTATCTCTCTGATAAGATCTGTACAGTTAAACAAGAATTTGAATGTAAGACTAAAATGAAATGCAATATTAAATCAATATAGATCAGTAACAAATTGTCCTTGTTTCTGACAGTTCTGAAGAGATGCTTTCCTGACTTCTCCACAAAGAATGGCATTCTGACTGTAGCGAATCAGACCACATTCAAGGATGGAAGGGGAAAAACAAGAAATGTGACTGATCTCAGGGAAGCTGCAAAGTAGGTTTCACCTCCCTACTGCCCTTTTATTTTGCGATCCCTTTTGCTCATGTTTCAAGTCTGTGAATTAATGTATAAATAGAAAAGAAATCAAAGTAAGTTGTAGCAAAGAGCTGAAATTAAACAAGCGAAACATTGTACTGAAGCAGTAAATTTGTACTTGAGTGCCTTTTTAAAATATGAGGCCAGGAAACCACCAAAGGATTTATGTACACACACACACACACACACACACACACACACACACATACAGAAATAATATATGGTATATGCCCCAAACACACACATACACTTCCAAAACTTGGCTGTACATTGGTAAATACAGAACTGAGAACCTTCTTCAGCCCATTCCTCCATCTACTACCTTACCAAAACTATGAAGCACGTAAAGCCCCTACCACAAACATTAGGTACCCCTTATCACACCATCCTGTTGTCACCAGAGCCCACATTTCTTCCTACTGTTGTCCCAGGAAAATATTTAATGTTGTCATTTTTGTGGGGTTAGGAAATTATTTCCTGTACTGAGAGCTTATTGCTTGTCTGCTTCCCAAGCAGTTTCTTCCATTTTTGGTACTGGTGACATTGGAGCCATAAGTGTATGGCTCGCTCTACTTTACAGTAGACCTAATATCATTTGACTATATTTTTGTGATATAATAAGTAATTATGTCTGGTGATCATCATATTAATTAGCACTCAGAGAGTTTTTGAAAATAGTTTTTTTTCAAGTGCTGTATAACTATTCCCTGGTTTTGAGGACTTTCAGCTCAACTTCCCTTGCTTGCTGTTACGGTAACCGATGTTTTTGTATAAAACCAAAGCCACAGTATATTACTATAATCTTATTACTCATGGGGATATTTTAAATTCTCCTTTGCTGAAATAAATATTAGAAATAAAGACATGTTCTAAAATGGAACATCACTTCGCGGCTCATGTTCTGTTACGTGAAATGCCTATTTGCTGTTTAAATCAGGTCTGTGCTCTCCCAAATAAACCAAACTTCTTACGTTTTTTTCCCCAAAGTGGCATCAATAATGTTCTTGATGCAAGATCAATTGGAATGAAAATATTTGAAGACTATGCCAGTTCGTGGCATTGGATTTTAATGTAAGTTTATGCACACATATTCCTACCTCCTCCATTCGGGTCTCAGAGGGTACACAGTTTGGAAAAATGAATAATTTTGTGTGGTTTTCCAAACTCCTACTCCTAAATTCCAAGAGTGACTGGAATCTCCTTTTTTTGAATGTGTGTGTCATGGCACTTTTCATGTTTCTGTACACATATAGTGAAAATAGTCCAATATCCCATTGTATCTTCCATAAAAAACCCTACAGCTGGTTTAAGCAGTTTTATTTCAACAAAAATGATGAGGCTTTTTCTTTGTATTACCCACTTGTATTGTTATTCCAAAACAAACTGTGTGTGTGTGTGTGTGTGTGTGTGTGTGTGTGTACACACACACACACACATACACACACGGTTTGTTTTGTATACATATAAAGCTGGTTATGTTTGCTAAGGGATATTTGAGAATGTAATTGCTCTGTCATTTATAACATCAGGCAGGCAACGAATAGTTAAGACCATCATAAATTGGAGACAACCAATGCACTTGGCCAGTTAAAAAAAACCCACATTTTTAATAGCCTTAAATGTGTCCTGAAATGAATACTGTTTTTGCACTAGCAATCTCATAAATCCCAGAGAACAAATTCAGCAGTAACCAGTGAAGACCTGGCCATGAACCTGGAAAGACTTAAGCACACATTTTGCTTTTAACTAGTTAACACACAAGTCAAAGGGACTTCTCAGTGTGGGAAAAGTTGAACACAAGCATAAAGCTTTGCAAGACTAGTGCTTGTAAAATGCACACATTCATTACATATTGATCAGTCCAAATGCAAATCCATAGACAGATATGACTTTTCATAAATCAATAGTAAATGCACTTGGGATAATAACATATATGAGATTAGTCTTAAGAAATAGCAGTTAACACTTTTTACAGTAACTTGATACATCTATTGGTAAGTTGTCAACTTTCCAAGGCAACTTGCTCACAAACACATAGTGGTGCTTAATTCTGCTTCCAATTAAGTCAATGGAAAAAAAACCTTGACTGACATTCAGCAGAAGGTTGTTTTCATAATTCCTGTTAAAATAGATGAGAACAGGGCTGTGTCCAGCATTGTCCACAGGGAGACTTGTTTGAAAAAGTTACTGGCCACTTTTGAACTAGATGTGTGGTACTTCTCAACAAGGGGTCATAACCTCCCCCCCACCCGCCATGACATGTGAAGTTACAAGTCTACAGGAATTCTATTGGAAAAGATGAGCTGATGCTGAAAAGGAGCACATGAGTGGGGTCACACACTTGGAAGCAAGATCATGTGCCAGGAAAGGATTAGGAACTTCTGAGCCAGAGAGAAAAATTATATACGGATATCAAAGTTTTAGATATTACCATTTAAAAAAAATGCTCTATGCTTCAAAAACTGTTGGAAGAATTTTCCTCTTTATTCTGATTTCAGAGTAAATTGGTCAGTTTTCAGGCCAAATATAATTTCCAAGCCGGAGTGAAAGGGGTGATAGTTCTGAACTTAATAACAAAAGCAGGTAGGTAGCAACTAGGCCCCTGCTTTTCCACAGTACTTGGAAAGATCTGAAGCTTTAAGTTCTCAGGCCCTTTTCAAGAAAGCAGATCTGTGGAGGACAGCTTCTCAACTGTAGGTGCCTGCGTGGGCTCCACTGATGGCAATGAGACTTGTAAGCAAGTGTGTAAATGGTTCCTGAATCTCCCCAGCTCCCAAACAGTGCAGCTATCTTTGGGGACCAAATTCCTCTGAATTATGATCAAATAAATGAATGGAAGGAGTTACCCTGCTGTAGAGCTCAGAGCAAGAGATCAAGCTGGATAGTGAGGAGATTTAAGACTATCTCGTGAATGTTAGGGTGAAGAAATCTTCCAAAAAAACTTGAGGTTTACTCTTGTTCTTAACTTGCTGTTCACCTATAAGTAGGGACCTATTGAATTTGCAGTTCTGTGGATTCCACAAAATCCGGCATTTCCCAAAAAATATTGGCAGTGCCCTGGAATCCACAAGCAGCATGCTTGTTTTGATTTGGTGTCTTCTAAAACCATTAAGGAATGTAATATTTTACTTGAGCATCTAACCTAAATATTTGCTGGGATTATACGTGAGAGGAGCATAGCTCTTATCTCATACAGCTTTATAGCCAAATCCCATTGTGGAAGTAAACAGTTTACACAGCTATTATATTTTTCTTTGTGACTTGTTTAATGGGAATAAAATCTGAATTAACATTTCCTTATCACTGATTTGAGTAAGCTAAAAGAAAAACTTCATTGTATAGCTGTCTTTTCCCAATTGCCTTGCTACTAGGTCACTGCCAAGGTCAGTTCTTATCGCTTTCTGTGTATGCTCTGCAATGCACCATGCACACCTATGTTTTGAAGGAGAATGTTTTTATTCCCTAATTCAAAGTCCCTGTCTATTTCCAGGCCTTTGGAGAGGTTAGCTCATTCATTATTTTTTTCCATGTTCTTAACATAGGAACACAACTTAAGCCTGTAGGTTTCCCCACGCACTTGCACATACATATCCTTCCAGTTTGATTTTCTCTGCTCCTCCCCATACCATTAGCAAGCAAGTCATAGAGCAAGATTTTCAACTGGTGTAAACATCATAGTCATTTCAGTTGAGCTATGCCAGTTCATACCAACTGATAATCCAGGCCATATACGCATTCTGGTTACATTCATAACCTTATTACATCACAGAGAGTCTTCCAATATTTTTATGATATCAAAACTTTAATCCTGCACATTAAAGGATATTTTTTGGTAAAAGAGGTTTTGTGGAAAAAATATGTTGTGAGAATTTTTCCACTGACCCTTATTTTGGGAGTGAGTGAGGGGCCAAGGAGGGCTCGTGCCTGTTTCCTTATGTTTCTTTCTTCCATCTCTTCAGTGGCCTGTTCATTGCAATGGTTGTGAGCCTGCTCTTCCTCGTGCTGCTGAGGTTCACAGCGGGGGTTCTCTTCTGGATTTTCATCTTTGGTGTGATTGGAATGATAGGCTATGGTAGGTGTTAGCTCCTTGATGCCAAGGTGGAGCAGGATATGTATTTTTTTTATTGCTTAAATTTGTACTAGGAAAATCTGCAATTATAATGAATGTAATGTTTTTTAATCTGGATAATATTGCAAATCGGAAGGGTTTTTTTGTTTTTCTTTAATGAAGCTTTTACTATGGATCAGTTGCAGTACCATGGAACTACTCACTCAGTGGTTAGTTTGTGAAGCAGTAGGTTTTGTTCGTTTGTATTTCTTCTCTCATCAAGTGGGTTTATAAGCTTCCAGTCCTTCCCCCACAGCATGACACGTTAAAGGCAAATCACTTTCTTTGTAAAATGTTACAAAAGGCTCGTTTGTGTCTACAACTCTTCGGAAGCACTCAGGCTGCTTTGACTTGTTTTTTTTCCCCCCCACCAAGGCATCTGGCATTGTTACTGGGAGTATGATCATCTTCGGGGAATACCTGGATCTGACCTCACCATCTATGATATTGGGTTCCAGACTGACTTCAGAGTGTACCTGCAACTGAGGCAAACATGGTTAGCATTTAGTAAGTGCTTTAAAAATAGTCTCTATTTATGCATAACCAGGGGAATGAATCGTCACACATCAAGTGATTCTTGTTACACCTGCAGACAAAACTCCTCCTTTGGTTACCACACTGACATGTGCAGTCAGTGGAGATGTTTTATTATATTATGCAGTTTTTAAACTTTCCATGATTCCTATTTTATCTGACCTACTTTAATCATATTTATAACAAACATGGAAGAAATGCACCATCTAGGGAACACTTCACATACTGTGTGTCCCTCCTCTTGTTATTGGGGATGGTAAGGGAGAAAACAAGACAATTCCTGGGACTCTGGCAAGGCTGCATATAAGAAGTGCATTTTCTGTCCCCATCCAGTCCTTTCTGAGGGGGAACTATGTGCAGCACAGGAAGAAGAGAGATAAGAGGTACTAAGTGGACCATTGTCCACATGGTTGGCCCATTTGGGCAGGATCACTGACCATGATTGATTAGATCCTGCCATGAGACCCAGGAACACTTTGGGGGAGTGTTGGGGACACGAGTGTAGCAGAAGAAGCATCCTGCGTGAGGTAAGTACAGTATAGGTATTGTTACAGTGTTCCAACCAGTGTCCAATATGGGAAAAGTCTGGGAGTAAATCTAACTTAAGAGGCTGCTGGCTGAAGTTTGGCCTTGCTGGTTTAGGGAGGGCCTCTGATGACCCAGCTTGAGTGACTTTTCATGTCTTACTGAACTTACAGCACTGAGCATGAAACTTTCAGGCCACAGGAAACTAACTAGTAGAGAACACTGCAACACATCTCAGCAACTCAGGCCACATTAGACCTAACCTGCAGTCACTCTACGGGCTTCCCATAGAAGTTCAAGTCAAGTTCAAGCCCTCAGTTCTCATCTTCAAGGCTCTCCATAGCCGGTATCCAAAAGGTTGCCTGAAACTCCTAAATGAGAGTTCTTGTACAAGGGAGTTTTTAGCAGTAAGACTAAAGTCCCTCTTGGCAGGGTTTAAAGAATGGAGTCCCCCAGGAACTAAGAGTAATCACAAACCTCAACACCTTCCACACCAAGTGCATCCATCTGCCTTCTCCAATGCAAAAACCCAACAGATTAAAAAAAAATTCTTACCCAAACCAGACACTACCCTGCACACACATCTTCCACTGGAAAGAAAATGGGAGAACAATCACGTGGCACATATTTCTTAAAGCAATACTGGAAGGTACGTAGTAGGGGTGTGCAAAGGGGGCCCTATTCAATTCGGATTCAGCCCGAATCAGGGACAATGATTTGATTTGTTGATTCGGATCGCTGTTCCTGATTTGATTCAGCTGAATCCGAATCTGAAGATTCAATGCTGATTCAGAGAATCAGTGATTTGGACATAGACACAGCTTTAAATGTTTCTTCTACATACCTCGAGGTACCAGCATGGCTTGTGAGCACTGCGATTCTGGGGTGAATGGAGTGCTCCACCAGAGTACGGGGGGCCCTCCACATGTTAGGCGGTGAGCCCAGAAGTGGACTGGAAGTACTTCCAGTCCACTTCCAGGTCCACCAGGGAGTGCGCAGGCCCCTCCACCCGGTATCCCCACCCGGCTCGGCAATTGGCCATGGGGGGACTCCAGGCGCCCCTCCAGACCTAGGAGGCACCAGTCAGGAAGCTGGGGAGGTGCGGGGGGGGCCCCTAGCATGCTCCCTGGCAGACCTGGAAGCGGACTGGAAGTGCTTCTGGTCCACTTCTGGGTCTGTTGGGGAGCCCCCCGTGGTTCTGTGGGACACTCCATGCACCCCAGCATCGCAGCATTTATGAGCAGCCTAGATTAGCTAGAAC
Source organism: Alligator sinensis (assembly GCF_000455745.1). Classification (NCBI taxonomy): domain Eukaryota; kingdom Metazoa; phylum Chordata; order Crocodylia; family Alligatoridae; genus Alligator; species Alligator sinensis. The sequence goes on from NW_005842005.1 coordinate 990,708, forward strand.
CCCCTTCATTACCTAGTTTAATAACTAAAGCTGCAGTCCTCTACTAAAACTCATCTTCTCTTTGTTGGGTCTTTATTTACCTGGATGCCTGGGCCAATATGCTAATAAGGCATATATTGCCACATATTGCTAAGGCAAATTTCTCTAAAGTTTTGTACCTAGAGAATATTCCAGTTTTATTGCACACCGGTTTCATGCTTGTAACACCCTGAGATGCTAGCCTCCTGCTTACTCAGCAGGCATTGATTCAGTAAGCATATTTCATATGGGTTGAACTATTTTATCACAGAACAGTTCACAAAGGAGGCACACTATACACATTTTGCAGATGAAGAAACCAAGGTATGGGACTAGATGAAGGTCCCCCAGCTGGGTAGCAGAAGAGTCAGGAATAGAATAATTACCAAAGCTCATCCTATAGGTCGTGCTGCCTCTCTTAGATGCTTTATACACATTTCCGTAATTTAACAGAACTGAATTGGAATAAATTTAAGAAATGTATTGTCACCACAAGAAAACTGAGAATAACTGTGAGAAGACCTGATCCTTGGCGGGGTAGAGCTATTTCATGGAAAGCTGAGGGCACTCAGCATCTCTGAGGATCCTTAAGTCTATACAGTAAGGCAGAGCTTTCCAAACTTTTCATGTTGGTGACACACTTTTTAGACATGCATCATTTCACGACACAGTAATTCAGTTCTGGGGGAGGGGCCAAGGGAAGCAGATGCGAGTAAGGGAGTTCCGCGGTGCTCTTCCGCAAAATTTTCTGCATTTTGCGCGACACACCTACACACTGCCGCCGACACACTAATGTGTCGCGGCACACAGTTTGGAAAGCTCTGCAGTAAGGCATCATACTTTTTAAGGGGGCTTTGGATCAAGGTACCACAATGTCTGTTTGCCCATTTGGACACTCAAATTTGATTTTTGAAGATCCTACTATTACTTGTGAGGGAAAGATCTGCAGTGCAGCTCTTTCCATTCTCAGGTATTAGCTGGTATGTGGTAAACTGGTGGAACTGGGATTCTGAGACTGGGACTTCAGGAGCAGAGTTAGAATGTGCGTGTAACATCTGTGGAATACGGCCACCTCCAGACTGTCCTCTTCCAACTCTCTCCATTCCAGTTAAATAAGGGCTGGATTCTACTCTCATACCAGTGTTATACACATGTAACCCTGTTGACTTCAATGGAATTACCTCTATGTGAAATCAGAGTAATGAAAACCAGAATCAAGCCTTCTTAGTGAAAGAATTGATTTCTATTTCCATTTTAAATGCTACAAATTATAAGCAGTACAACATAACCATTGAAAATGCCTGTATATAACTAAAGAGAAGTGTTTTTACATGAAATATATTAAGGAAAATAATATTCTTGCCAAATGTTCCGTTCATATGGTTTTTAATCAATGATTTTCTTTGCAAAATATTTTACTTTGCAGTGCTCCAATTTTCTTTTTAAATTACAAATGCTAATGTCATCTGCCAAGGCCCTACACATTCTGGCTGGCAGCTGGAGTGTGGGATTTCACAAGCACTTATATAATGGGGATTGAATGTTGGAATTTTGCAGTGAGAAGGAGCCAGAGCAGTCTTGCTGAGTTCCTTGGGATTCATGAGTAGGACTATAAAGCAGGAAGCTGAAACCAACAGTGTGGAAATAAAGTGTTGATTTGATTTTTGATCAGTTTAATTTTCTTGCTTGCAGTGATAATACTTTGCATTGTGGAAGTCATCATCATACTGATGCTGATCTTCTTAAGGAATCGGATCCGGATTGCTATTGCACTCTTGAAGGAAGGCAGTCGGTATGTTTCACGGATGTTTTCTTAAAATAAATTATAAATACCCACCTTGATGCACTACTTTGGAGCTGACTTGAGCACAGCTGGGGTAGAGTGGTATGATAAAAGCATGAGAGAAAAAGTGATGATAAGGACAGGGGAAGCCAGTCATCCATTAATGAGGCCATATCTACGTTAAAAATCGTCACTGCCAGAACTTTTCTTTGCTTGCAGACGTTCAGAGACACAGAAAGCTCATTCAGTGCCCAGGGTGGTTAAGAAGGTGTGGGGGGCAAAGAGGGAAGTCTTACCTACCTGGGCTCTCTGCACAGAGAAGGAAGTTGCTGCTGCTGCTGGTCAGCCAACACTGCTACAGCAGCAGCAGTAGTAGTAGCCACGTTCCTTGTGCAGAGAGCCAGGGTAGCAGTGGCAGAGAGTCCAGCAGCCCTGTAGCACCAACTCCCTGGAAGCCACCTCAGGGGTCCTGTTTGCTTCCCCTCCCATCCCCCACACCAGATACATTAGTGGGTGCAGGGCTGCACATGCTGTGAGAAAAAAAACTCCCCGGAGAAGAGAGAGAAGCCCTTTCTACTCATCCCCCCCATCTCTCAGATGCACTGCTGGCTGCACAGCTCTGGTGCCTGGTTCCTATAGGTAGGCAGCACAGGGATGCCTCCACCATGGTAAAGACTCCTGGGAGGGGATTCCAGAAGCCCTCTCCATAGTCGGTGCCCAGGGCTGGTACCCCACTTGCCCCCATCCCCCCAGCTACGCTGCTCAGCTGTCAACAGTGCTGTGTCTTGAGTGTGTACAGTTAGATGATTTTGCTAGTTCTGTGCCTCCTCACTGAGGAGGTAGTGTTGGCAAAATGACTGGACATGATGCCCCATGGTAAGAGCTCATGACCTACACTTGTCCAGATTGCTGTATTGCTGGAGCTGATTCACACTAGCACTTTAGAAATGGCTGTCTGTCAGCTTAGGGCAGAGGCAGGGATGGGCAATTTTTTGGGCAGAGGGCCGCTTACTGAGTTTTGGCAAGCTGTTGAGGGCCACATAGGTAGCTCCACTCCTTGACAGGTGCCCTGCCCCCTGGTTGCCATTGTGTGCCCCCACCCCTTCTTGCCCCCTAGCCCCCAACCTTTGCTACCAGAAGCTACTCCCCTTGCCCCCGGAAGTACTCCTTTCAGCAAGGGGTTTTGCCACCTCAGAACCAGAAAAATACCAAATTATGTTCTAAAAATCGAACATCTACAACATTCATTAATTTGATTTAAAAAATATTTTTGCCCTGATTTACATGTGTAGTGTACATAGAGGTGATTGCACAATAGCTTAAAATGAAGTCTTACTCTTGTATATTGTGGGGGATGAGTATAGGTTTGTGGGGGACTGGGTGTTTGGGGGTGTGAGGGAGGGTGTGGGTGTGTGGGGGGTTTGTGGGGGTGAATAGGTGTGGGAGTGGGGTAAAGGAGCAAGTGGGTGTGTATGTGTGTGGATATGTGAAGTGTGGGTGGGTATGAGGTTTGTGGTGGGTTGTGGGGGGGTTGTGGGGCAGTAGATAGGTGTGGGTGTGGGGTGAGGGAGCACGTAGGAGTGTGTGTGGATATGTGGGGTGTGGGTGGGGATGGGGCTGTGTGTGGGGGGAGGGTGGCTGGTGTGTGGGTGTGAGTATGGGGCTGTGTAAATGGCAGTATGAGGGGGGTGTGCGTGCATGCAGCCAGGAGCCACATGGTGCAGGAGCTGCTGGCAGGCGGGCAGGGAAGTGCTGGAAGTGGCAGCATGCAGGGGGGGAGTGGGAGCAAGCAGGCATGTGGGAGAGCAGTGATAGCTGGGCAGGAACACGGGGTCCATGCCGGTGTCCCGGGGTAAGCGCCAGTGGGGCTGCGAGCGATGTGTAAGCAGTGTGGGGTCCCAGCTGCCAGGGGCTCTGTGGAGCTGGGCTGGATACCCTCTCTCCCCGCTGGCACAGCCCAGCCTGGCTCCATAGACCCCTACCAGCCCATGCCTCAGATTTCTGCTGCCCCACTCTGGGCCCTGCCAGTGCAGGGCCCAGGACACCAGTGCAGCCCCATGCTCCCGCCGAGCTGTTGCTGTGCCCCCACATGCCTGCTCACTCCCATTCCCCTTCCCCCACCACCACTTTTCCCACTTTCCTACCTGTTGCTGCAGTGCTCCAGCACCACATGGTTCCCAGCTGCATGGCCACAACTGCAGGACTCAGCAGGAGCCAGCCTAGCCCCAAGGACTGGAGCAATCATCCATGGTGCTCCCCTGCCTTCCCCCTCCCAGCCCCCTGCATTCTTATCTGAATTTCCCTCTCATAAGCAGGGAGACAGGAACAGTCCCATGGTCCCAGGCCACAAGCCTCTGCTAGGCAGGGCCTTTACAATTTTTAGGGGTTCTGCGAGCCGGATAGACTGTCCTGGTGGGCCAGATTTGACCCCCAGGCCATGTTTTGCCCACTGCTGGGTTACGGGGGGCATGCCTTGTAGGTGAAATAGCTTTAGGCAGTAGAAGGGCTGGATTTTGCTGGCTGATAAAGAATTTGTACGTGGACACATGGACATCTGTGAAAAGAGAAAACAAAAGCTCTCTCTGTTGGCAAAACAGTGTAGTATGCACCACAACTGTGAGCATGGCTTTGAGGCAGGCAAGCGATCCTTCCTTTCAGCA
>NW_005842005.1:995199-1022736 GCF_000455745.1 Alligator sinensis
GGGCTAAACAAGGGAATGGAGAATGAGGAACATTATTGTATGACTTGGAGTGCACTTGGATCCACATGTCCTCACATGTACCTGTTTTCTGCTTTCTATCTATAAGGCAGAAGATGCTTGAGAGTTTTGAAACATACTCTCATTGAACACAGAAGGCTGAATTTAGTCCTCAACCTTGCTTGTACCAGCCTTTAGCTTCCTTTCATAATTGCCAAGGGAACAATAGATTTGATGTACATACTGCACAAGAACTTGAATGATCAAGGCCATTATAAAAAGGATTCATTCTTAATGACAGCTACCAAAGGGATAGTATCTAAGTTTCAATAGTATCTAAGTTATGCATTTTTGAAAACCCCACTCTAGAAAATCTGATTATGCAAAGGAAATAGTAGTTAACATTTTTAAATGGCTCCTTTTAAAAGTGAGGATGGTAAAAAAGTAGCAAGTTTACCTTGCTACTGTGAGGTTTGAGCACATCTTTGAGCCAAGATAGCACTGCTAGGATTCATGTGGGAGGCATAGATTCACTCTGACTAACCCAGGTAAACTCAGTAGCTAGTAAAATATCAAATTTTACCCTCATATCAGGTGTGCAATCCCCATTGATTATATTTATTATGTGGATAAAGTAAGAGCAGAGCTCCTTGGTCTGTTACTCTATGTTCAGCAGTACAGAGATCAAAACTTCTACCTGCTCATGTCTATACTATGTCAGACCCTGCTAGCGAGCACAGCTCTGAATTTACCCCACATTAGCTCCTACTCTGTGCAGATCAAAAAAGCAAAAAAACCCCCTGTCATCTAGTCACCTTAACACAGTGCAAGGAGCACCATGGGGGAACACAATAAAACAGCTAGCTGGCACATTTTCAGCATTTGGTAGGAACAGGGTGCATCTACATGTGTGCTTTACTACCGAGTCGACTAATTAGCTCCACAGTAAAGTATCACTGTCTACATGTGCACCCCTATTAGGGCACAGTAAATTAATTAGGGCATAGTAAATTTACTATGCACCCTACAGTAAATTAACATGTCTGGGACAACTACAGCAGAGTTATTTAGTGTGCTGAAATGCATGTGTAGATGGTGACCAGGGTGGTGACCACCCTGGCTGGGGCATGAGGATGCTACAGTGTGGGAGCTGCCTGCTGGCTAGCCCTGCACTGTAGCACCCTTGTGCCCCAGCCAGCCTCTCCACAGGCCACAGAAGCTCCGTGCTGGCAGGCTGACCCCCTGGGCCTCCTGCTAGCTGGGGTAGCACTGCCCTGACTCAACATGCTGTGCCCAGGTGCACATGTAAATTCAGCACCTGGGAACAATAAACTCTGGTGCAAACGACACTGGAGTTTATTGCTACATGCTAATTGCATGTGTAGATGCACCCACAGAGCGGGAACCAGTGTGCACCCTAGCATAGTTTGATGCCTGCTCTAATAGTAACACATGATTGCTGTGTGGGATTTTCTTTGATCTTCCCTATGTGATGAATTAACCAAGAACAGAATTCAGTATGGAGAGTTAGTAGATAGTTGCTACCAAATTCATCACACACAAATGGGAGTCTGTGCCTTTCCTTCCTGCCCTCATTTTTCTTTTACTTTCCTTGGCATCATAGCTGCCCAGGTGTCAGGATTCGGAATGTTTTTAATGGATTTAAGAAACACTGAAGTTTCATAATCAAGCAAGTCCTCATCTTCCTTTCTATACAGGAAAGCACACAGGAAATTGCAGTTGATTCTGGAAGCACTAGACTCTGCCCTTTGGTTCCTGTTCATTATCATTCAGGAACACTTTATACACTAAAACACTTTTATTCAAAAAAAAAAATGACAGATAGAAACACTTCAGAAATTTCATAAACTTCCTGCTGGGAGGTAATAATATTTTCTAGGTTTTCAGCTACATTGAAAGGTCACTTGAGGGTGATATTTTTACACTCATGCATAATGCATGAGGCGAAACAGTGTAATTACTATAAACTTAACAGACCATGCCCTGTATGCAGGATGATGGAAAATAGGTTGCTAATGACAGGGAATCAAGTGATATTTTTCAGTAGAGTTGAACGATTCTTTCAATAAAATTGCAATTTATAATAATGATAATCTACTTAGAATCCGTTCTTGGGACAATTAACAATCCGTTTCTTAAAGTAAAGCATCTGTGACATCAGTATTAGCTAGAAGGCCAATCAGAGTATTGAAAAATATTGATTTGTGATGATTATTTGATAAATAGCATAAGGTCATGCACTTCTGTGTGTCCCATAGTGCACATACTGTGTCTTTAGACCTACCTATAGTTGGCAGTGTGAGAAAGCTATTGGAAGTTTGCTATTTACCTTTTTGTGTCACATGACAACTTAGCCCATTTGCCAGAGCCTTGTTCATAGTTTCATAGATGCTAGGGGCTGGAAGTGACCTTACACCACCTGTGCGGGAAGCCTGACCAAACCCTCGGTACTCGACTTGTAAAGAAGTTTTTCCTTATGTCTAGTCTAAAGTGATCTTCAGTCAGTTTGTGCCCATTATTTCTTGTTCTCCCCTGGGGCAACAGGAGGAACAGAGGAAAGATGAAGGAGGGAAGTAGCAGGGGGAAGTTAAGGGCTAGGAGCAGCAAGAGCTGTAGGACTGAGATAGGGAATTAAATGATGGAAAAATAAAATTATGCTTCTGCCAGTGAAAAGAAAGCAAAAATGGAGAAGGAGAAAGGAGGCAGGCAGTAAGAAAGTGCTGTTGCCAGCATTCAGGGATTCCAGCCCAAGGTAAAACTACGGATATCAGTAGGGGGATACGTAAACAAGCAATTGCTAATAAAAACGTGATTTTGTTTTATTGTTTTAGTTTTCAAACCTATTTTGTTTTCTTTATAGGGCTGTTGGCTACATAACATCTGCACTATTCTACCCAATTATCACCTTCATTCTAATTGCAATCTGCATTTCCTATTGGGCAGTGACAGCTGTGTATCCTTCTGTATAAGTATTTGCTCCATGGTATCAGTGTGGTACCTGAACAGCTCCATGAAAAACTGTATGTAAATGCTCACAGCAGTCTTCTCTTGAAGTGACCCATACATTCAAGCTGGAGACAAAATCCTCACATAATTGTTTCCACTAAGACTAATAAATAGCTGCTCTCTGCTGTTTATTTTCCCTTAAAGCGGGACTTTCACTGGTTCAAAAAAGAGACTCAATTGTTGTTGTTCAGAACAATGTTTCCCATTCCCTGTACTCTATGTCCACTCCCCTGCAGGTAACACCAGCAGAGAAGCTGGCCAGAAGCCACTGTAGGTATAGTCATGAACTAATCCAGGGGTGGCCAATGTGTGGCACAAGTGGCATTGCAGCCTCTGTGTGTGACACGCAGCAGATTGGGGAGGGAGCAGGAAGCAGGGCAGGACAGGGCAGGGCAGGACAGGGCAGAGAGCAGAAGCAAAGTAGCAGATCCAGCAGGAAGCACAGGGAAGGAAGTAGAGAAGATCAGGCAAGGAGCACAGGACTGGAAGCAGAAAGGAAGCAGATCAGGCAGGGGAAGGGGATCAGAGTGGCATTTGGGAAGGGTGCAGGGCCTGCCAAAAAGTTGGCCCCTACTGAACTAATCTACTCTGCTGAGCTATGTGTGTAGTGTGGGTTAAGAGAAGAATGGTAGCAACTCCCCTCCTTAAGTCTGTTCAGTGGTCTCTAGGTTGAGGGTAGATTTGCATATACCTTTGCCCTAGGAACCCTTGCTTATATGGTGGCCTCATGCATCAGATAGGATGCTGCATTAAAACAAAATCTCTCTGCAGTCCATGTGAATTTTAAAGGTAGTGGTCCCCTATTTCTGTGTGTTTGTTTTACTGAGGAGGCCTTGTGTTTCCTCCTTAATGCAATTTATTCAGTTTCCTGGCTACTTCAGGAGAACCCGTGTATAAAGTAATGGCTAATCAAACACTGTGCAAGTATGCAAACCTGACCTGCGACCCAGAGGTAAGTGTTATAAAGGGGGTACTCTTACGTGTATTAATCACCATTCAGTTCATGTGCAATACTAGTTAAGAAACGGGTATTTTTTAAAATTCTTTTTACTCATTGCTTGTGTTCAACCTGCAGGATATTTGCTGTCAGATAGCAGTCCCTAGCCATGTCTACACGAGACACTGACTGTACAGTAGGTCTTTACCACTGAGCAGTAATGTCACATGGCACAAAGCATGATGCAAAGTTATTGTGTTCTAGTAACAAGGTACTGTGCAGCCAGCGTGACCTGAAAGCTGTTTAGTGATGTCACTGCACAGTAACTTGTTTATACAAGTACTAAATGAGTGTGCAGTAACAACTGTGCAATCAGCCTCTCGTGTACAGCCCCTGTGTTCAAAGCAATTTATAAACATAGGCTAATTAATCCCCACAACACCACTGTGAAGTAAATGAGTATTAGTAGCCCTGTTTTACAGGTTGTGGAAGTCACACACAAAGCCAAGGACTTAGCTTCTGAAAACCATCCAGTAATTCTTGGTAGTTCTGTTTTTGTATACCATGGGCACCCCAAATCAATGGCCAGTTTTGAAAATTTGGGCCTTAGAGACTTGCCCAAGATTCATAGCACATTAATGGAAAAGACCAGATTACCATAGATACCAAATCTCTCAATTTACAGTCACATATTCTAACTACTGTATCATGTTTCCTATCACATGGGCTAGCAACAATGATGATTTTAAAAATACTCATAACATTTTTCAGCTTCTAAGGACACACAGGACAAGTGAAATTGGGCTCTAACTTTTGATTTTTCTAATAAAAATCAGTACTAATAAAATCTAACCTCAGGAGGAAAATTTCCAGGTCTTTAATATTGAATGGAACATGTTTTAAAATAATGTATGCATTGCACATATCCCAAGCACTACAGCATTCTGCTGATGTCTGAGAACCCAAAAAAGAAAATGATTAGAAAATGATTATTTTGCCTTCATTGTTCAGATTGAACAAAAGAAGCGAGTGAATGTCATAAATGAAGAAAAACCATTTCAGTTTTAAACATTATTACTGTTTTAATAATCTGAGACGGGTAATAATCTGTGACCAGATGGTTAGCTGGTATAAAATGTCGTAGCTCCATTGATCTCCATAGAGCTACGAAGATTTATGCAAACTGAGGTCTGGCCTCCAAGTGTTAAGAAAATGTCTTTTGGCCTGGCCATCTTTCCTGCAAGGAAACAAAATAGTTTCTGTATCTTTTGAAATTCAAATTCAGACTACCTAGGCCCCAGTCATACAAAAACATATACATATTTAAATAGTTTGCTCTATTGACAAACCCAGAGATTTAGCACCTGCATGGGTTTTTATCTTTTTAAAATATTGCCCTCTTAGTTATGTAAATTAATTTAAAACGTTTCAGTGCAGTCAGACTTCACTTGGTGAGCAATGCTGAATGAAGAACTGAAACCTCTGGTAGAATACATGAGATTTGTGCTAAGCCGTTTAAGGTTCACTACTTATGAATATTTTATTTATTTTCTTTCTCTACAGACTTTTAACACAACCAATGTGACCAAATTGTGTTCTGGTGCTCAGTGTACTTTTGCTTTCTATGGGGGAGAAAGCCTGTACCACAGATACATCTTCATCTTTCAACTTGCCAATGCTTTTGTCTTTCTTTGGCTGGTGAACTTTGCAATTGCACTGGGTCAGTGTACCCTTGCTGGTGCCTTTGCCTCCTACTACTGGGCTTTTAGAAAACCTGCTGATATTCCCCCATGGCCACTCTTTTCTTCCTTCGGACGAGCAATACGGTAAAGTTAAGAATTTGTACCCTTTATGTATTTTCTAAATACGTAACTCATAGAAATCTTATAACTCATAGAGAAATAATATAATTATACTTAAAGTATCAAATGAGAATTATGGTATAAAAGAGTGGTATTATTAAGGACTCAGCTTTTCTAGTCATTAAAGGACCTGCATTTTCCAATTATCTTGGGTGTATGGATTTCAAAAGAAGAGAAGCCCTAGAAAATTTGTTATTGCAACTCACAAATGACCCATTGGGCACCTAAGAAATAACAGTTATTTTGTTTTGTGCCCAGTAGTGGCATATGGGAATACAGAATTTTGTGCAGAAATGTTGGCTTTCACATTACTGAACATAAGTTTGACACTATATTTATATGTAAAAACATGTAGCTACACATACATAAATAGAGGATGATAGGTGTATATTCACATAAGTGTAGATATGATCCTGGTTTTCATGAAACTGAAGGCCCAGGTCCATGCACAAAAATGTATGTGCCCTTATACTGTGTACTCTGTGTGTGTGTGTGTGTGTGTGTGTGTGTGTGTACAGAGTGCTTAGATGCACAGGTATATACGTAAACTTTGTATTCATTTACATATGCATAACCTTTTGTGAAAATTAACAGAGGAAAACATGGATTTTAACAAAACTTCGTTATAAAATCACTATAATTCTAATAATAATTTGATCTATTATTTCCTTCTTCAGCAGAGAGGAGACAATTAACTGATGCTACCTAGAAGCAATAGCTATGCTGGCATAACTGTCCCATGTAGATACATTATTCCAAAATAAAAATAACTACTTTCTATAATAATTGCTCCCCTGCCAAAATTGGCTATAGTGGTTGTATTAGAAGTATCCAGTTACAGAGGGTCATTTTTTACCTAGAGCCCCTGATAATCCAAACTACTTGTGTGAAAAGTACTACCACACTTCAGTTAAGAGGTTTTGTGTATAGACAGGTTTCAGGTTAGGGGCGGCAGCATATAGCAGCAAAATGTTCAGCTAGCCTGAGGTTATTGTATAGCATTAGTGGAGGCAACACTTTACAGTTTTTCAGCAGCATCCAAATCCTCAGCAAATTTTTCGTTGTGTTTCATCTTTCTCAAAAGATTCGTGAATGTGAAATCTGTGAATATGGTAGACTTAGTTACATCAGTGCTATTGTCTCTTGTAACACCGTGTAACCTTACATTGTTTTGTATTAGATACCACACAGGTTCACTGGCATTTGGGTCTTTAATTCTTGCAATAGTCCAGCTGATTAGAATAATCTTGGAGTACCTGGACCACAAACTGAAAGGTGAGATTTATAGTCTGCTCCAGAATATTAAATTCTCTGGTAAATGTTTGCTTCCTTCCCCCAGACTTCAGATATGAAATATGTAAGGCTCAGGTCCTGGGCTGCTGTTCTTGTAGCTCCAAGTAAAGTCTAAGCTGCTTTGCCATGGAAAGTTGAATAATAGTACAGGAAACCCTTGCTATTCACGGGTTCAACATCCACAGTTTCAAATATTTGTGAATGCTGAATCCGCATTTTAAATACACTTTATACACTTAACAGGAGCTCCTCGGGAGCTCTGCACTTGCTGCTGCTGGGCTCCCGCCACCGCCACTGGAGCCAAGCCCCACCCCCTCACTCCCCCCAGCCGCCGGGGGCACTGCGTTCATGAATGCAGTGCCCTGTTCACAGATTTCGCCATTCGTGGGGGATACAAGAACGTTTCCCCCACGAATGGTGAGGGTCGCCTATACTCATGCAGAACGTGGATCTGATGGTATTTAGAGCTGATGGGCTAGATTCATTCTGGAAGGAAAAAGAGCATCACATCTCACCCCAGTGATGGGTTGGACTTGTCGGAGGGAGAACATGGGGAGTTTTTCCACCTCTGACGGACCTTGGGGGCACAGTTTTCCATGTTTTCAAGACAAATCCTAAACTGTCTCTCCTCATTCTGCAGGTACACAAAATTCCTTCACAAGATTTCTGCTCTGCTGCCTCAAATGCTGCTTCTGGTGTTTGGAAAAATTCTTGAAGTTCATCAACAGAAATGCTTATATCATGGTGCGTAGCTTGCCTTTCTGCATGTTATAGCCCCATCACTGCAGCACAGCACTCGGGGCCTCAGATAAAAATCCCTTGCATCTGTGCTTTAATACTAATTTTCATTTCCCTAGGATAAAATTTGGCTATCATCACTTATTGTTTGAATTGAGAAGTTAAAGAATTGGATACTAATGATGGGAATTCACATGCCCCTGCCCCTCAAAGGTGGTAATTTCTTCTCTGTCCCCCTCCAGAAATGGCATAATAATTTCCCTTCACACCTGCAATTCAAACAGATTTCAACATCCATTTTACCACATCCAAGGCATGCTGCATGCCTTGCTGATGTAGTATTTTTGTTAAAACGTTCTGCTAAGAAGGACGTTTGAAAACAATTAGTATCTGTATTTACCCTCAAAGCTGTCAGGACAAATTCTCTCAATTACAGTAGCTGATTGCACAACAACCCCAACTGACTTGGAAGAAAGTTTCCAGATTTACACTTCTAGAAACAAGCAGGATTTAGCCCAAGCTGTTTTGACCTGAAACAATTTTAAGTGTCTTACAATCACAGACCTGTTATCTCAGAAGAAATGAATGCAATGATGCTGTTAACACCACATTCACTAAAGAAAGGAATTTCAGAAATAGTTGCAATCTTGAAAGAAGTGAATTTTCCTGTTCTAGGCCTTGTCTATACTGAAAAAATTGACAGTAATAATACTCCAGAGTAACTGGTCTTGTATATACTCCCCCAATCCCTTCCAAAATAAATGTGATTTTATTTCAGATTAAGGGCTTTGCTTTTTGGAGTAATTGTATGTGAATGTAATTGCTGTGACCTTAGTATTCTGGTACTTGATTTATCCCTACATGAGATAAGAATCGGGTCCAGTGCATCCCAGCTGTGCAGTAAGAACAACAATGATAAAGAGGAAAGGACAGGCCTGAGCTGCAGAGTTTAGTACTGGACTGAATTTTTTCCAAAGGTCAGGCATGTTTGGAGCTAGGTGTGGTTCAGGCTCATCTTGAGCCTTATTCTTAGTTTAAAGAAACCTTTAGAGTTTATTGTGCCTACTTCCTGCATAAATCACAGTAATGGCTTTACACCTATTTGATACATGCAACTGAAAAGGACCCTCCCTTCCTGCTATACTCCCCTTAACCTGTCATCATCAGTTACCCATCTGTGATCCCATCTGGGTCATGCACCAGTGAAGTGGGGCAAAGACTAGATTCCTGAACTGTTCCACTTAGAAAGTTAGGTTTTGTGTCTACCTCCTGCCTGCCAAAAGATCACCCAGGGCTGCAGAGCCTCACAAAGAGAGAAGTTGGAGAGAAGGGGCATGTCTACATGAGATGTTTACTGTGCAGTAGACTATTTAGCGACACCATGTACATGTAGATGGCGTACAGGCTGGCTGGGGCATGAGGGTGCTCTGGTTTAACATGCTGCAGTCACAGGCACATGTTCAAATGGCGTGCCTGGGAGCAGTATACTCCAGCGCAATAAGCATGTATAGACACGCCCAGGGAGAGAGAGAACACTGCCTGCAGGAGACTGAGGGGAAGTAGAGAGTAACATGGGGCTTGGGTGGGAGTTTGATCACAGATATAAGGGTATTATATAAGGCTGTACATGCATAGAGCCCCAGAAGCCATGAGAATGGTCTTTGATTAGCTAAAAACTAATCAGACAACTGTTACTGTTTTGCAGATTGCAATATATGGTAAGAACTTCTGTGCTTCGGCAAAGGAAGCATTCTTTCTGCTGATGCGCAATGTGGTGAGGTAAGGAGCTATGTCTCTTGTCCTTGGGACTGATACCTTCCCTGCTACTGTTTTGAAAAGTTACTTTTTCCCCTAGAAGATTAATTCCAACTGGTCCAATGCTTACATGCTGTTGTCCCTGTTACCTAGCTGTATGGCTTGCTGGTGCTATCCTGTAGTCCAAGCTAGAGTGATTTAATCTGACACACAATTTTGCTATGGGTTAAATGATTGACACTGTAGAAGCTTAGGTATCCCTGGCCCTTGTAAAAGGGCTAACAAGAAAGCAGTGGAACCAACTGAGAGAATTTGTAGTGATTTATTACACATGTATCTATCTATAGGGTGTCCATCAGCATAGCATCTGGACCCAGCGTGGATGGCGCCAATGTGTGTCTATTCATATTTTCTAAGAGGAAGAACAGCTGGACCTAAGCCTAAAAATCCTGATATGGTTTAGAGGGTGACAGGGAGGACGAAGGGTTTTGCTTTTAAAACCAAAGTCTTTAATATTTAATAGGGCATCTCTTCTCATGCTGGAAGCCTCCCCCGTGCTCCCCACTCCATTGCTAGGGCTGCTGCTGAGCTTCTTTTTCCAATCAGCACTTCTCATTGCTCCTGGCTCTTCCTGTAATACAGGAAGATCAAAAAGAATGGGAACAGGGTGCTGATTAGAACAAGCCCTTAGGAGCAGGCCGTGCTGGAGCAATAGGAGGTGGCCTAATTACTAGCAAGAAGCACATTGAGGAAGCTTAGGGAGTTTAAATTATTTAGTTCTGGGGAAGGGAGGATGGAGAAAAGGCCATGGACAGGGAAGAGGGGGAAGAGAGAGGAACAGTGAAAGAGAGCAGAGAGACTTGGAGAATGGGGCAGGCAGGATCAAAGGGTTCTAGACAGAGATGGCATGGGAGGATTGAGCTGTCACATAAAGGCTCCAGGATGTCCCGCTGGGTTTAGCCAATCTGTTAGTAGCCATGCCCATTGCTAATAACACCCAGACAAAAGTGGAAGAGCATCCATTTCTGTTATCAAGGATTAAACACAGGACAGGGCCATCCCTACCTTGTAGCCTTGATACAATGGTCTTTGTTTCCTTTAAGAAGTTTCACTTTTCTGTTCTACTTGCTCTGGTTCTTAATCAGCAAGGGCAATAGCTAGGAGCCAGGAAAATCTCTTTAATGTTTTAAACTGGAATTTTCTACTTTCAGCTCTAATCCCTACCTCTGACAGCTAATGATGGTTTGTTTTCTTTAATTTGGTTGTTGACTATTTCTCTTTCATGGTAGTTGGTACAATACATTACCATATACAGAGCCCCCGGCTCACCAAGATTCTCACCAGGCAAATCTCATTTCCATGCCATTATTTATGGCAATTTGTGAGAAGAGAGTCTGCCAAGGTTGGAGTCAGAGGCTGCCTGCAATAAGCCTCTGCCCTGCTTTGCTTTTCTTCCTGTTGCTACAGTCTAATCACACTGAGGGCTAGGCAATGCAGATATAGGACAGTGTAGCAGAAAGCTTGGTGCTCCTGCTATGTTAAGAGCAGGCAGGCTATAGCTGTGGCAGGATGCAGGTATGGCAGGACAGCAATCAGGAGCCACGTGACTCAGGAGGGGTTGGGTTTAGGAAGGATACAAGCCCAGGCCCTGAGCTTGTAAGGACCTGGAGGCTGCTGAAGGAACGTCTCCTAAGCAGAATGGCCGCAGCTCCTGAGTGCCAGCGTGCAGAGTACAGCCTGCAGCAGTCTGAAGGTTTGGAAAGGGACAATGTGGTGGAAGAGGTCCCTAGGGGCCCAGTAAGGGGTCCAGGAGCCTAGAGAGGGGCTGAGATGGGACCAGAAGGTTCCAGTTGGCCCAGAAGGAAGAGAGGGGCCAGGAGGCCAGAGGGACCAGAGGTTTATAGCTCCAAGGGGGTTAGCATTTGCAGAGCCAGGGAGCGTAGAGGTCTGTAGCCCAGGAGGGGTGAGTGTGAACAGGGCCAGGAGAGCCCAGGAATCTTATCTGGCTTAGGGATGGGGCCAGGGCCCAGAGAGAGGTCAAAGTCTTGGGGGCACAGCCAGAGACATGAGAGGGCCAAGGAGCCTGTATCCCAAGAGGGGCATGGACTGAAGCTGGGAGCCAATAGCCCAGGAGAGTGAACATCAGGAAGTGATAACATCTGCAAGCAATATGGTGGGGTGTAGGGGTGCACAGAGCCACACAATTAACCCTTAAGGCAGGATCAAGCTTGGGAAGCCCTGGGGCAGCCTCCCATTTTCTAGAGATTATTACTAACAAGGTGTGGCAGGTAAGGGAAGGGGAGTTTTACCTGAGAGGTGGTGAAGCCAAGGACTAAGGGGCGCTCTAGGGGCAAGACAGCCATCTGTGGAGCAAGGACCAGTTAAAGTCAGGCTGACATTACAAGATTTTGCTGGCTTCACCCCCACTACTGGGTAAAAACAGACAATGTTTGCAGCATCAGCTGTGCTAGAATGTGTCTGTTGTCCTGCGGGGTTGGGCCCTGCTGTTCCTGCAGCTTCAGGGACCCAATCCTGCAAGACAACTGCAGATGGGGGAACGCTGTGTTCCCTGCTTGCAGATGTGTACTCCAGGAATCCCAAGGTGGGGGATTCCCTAGCCACACATTTTGTGCTGCCATGTCCCAGGTTGGGGCACACCTCTGCAAATTGGGGATCAGGCCCCTAAAGCCCCTGGAATGACTCCTGGGGCAGCTGGACAGCACAGGCAGCTCTGAGCTACCCACACTCTCCTGCCATAAAGTAAATAGATGTCTGCTGCAAAAAGGGGACACCACCCATGTCATGGCCCCAATTTTGAGCATTTGTGGCACAACAAATGCCATGGACAAACTGTTCGCTTGGCCTTTGTGCTGCTTAAATATTTTTATGGTGGCAGAAAGGTCAGATCTGTTCCCAGACTATGCCAGCCATAGGCATTGGGCACATCTACATGACATGTTCACTGAGGAGCTGACTAATTAGCTCCACAGTAAATGTCTCAGTGTCTACACATACAGTGCTATTAGGCCTCAGGAAACGAATTAAGTCTGCTGCAAGTTAGTACTTGTAAATGCAAGTACTATTTTGCAGCAGAGTTTTTGACATGCACCGCACATGTAGATACTGAAGGGGCAGGCTGGGTCATGAGGGTGCTTCAGTATGGGGGCTGCCTGCTGGCTAGCCCTACACTGTAGCACCTTCATGCCCCAGCCAGCCCCTCCACAGCACCTCCGGGGGCCCCTGCCAGCTGGGGCTGCTCCAACCTGGCTCAACATGCTGAAGTCCCAGGTACAAGTTCAAATGTGGTGCCCAGCAACAATAAACTCTGGTGCAGCATGCGCTGGAGTTTATTGCTACATATTAATAGCATGTATAGATGCACCAGCTGTGTCTTACATTGTGTCTTCACTAGCAGACTCTGCTGACAGAGCAATGCTGGCACAGCTATTGCAGGAGCATCTCTGTAGTGGAAACAGAGCCTTAACTGTCAGTTTTTTCTGTTCAGTTGCATTTATTCTTCTGGGGCTATCTCTCTGCTTTGAGGGTCCCCCATCTGTTCCCCCTCAGCTGTGCTGAGACAGCTCAATGTATCTTTGTAGTTTCAGTGCACTCTGGGACCACAGAGAATATGGTTAGTGAAGGAGAAAGACAGTCTCCTAATATTCGGCAACTAATGGGTATTCTGAATTTTGGGTTCCAGTTTACCTCCAGCTAGAGCTGGCCTGGGTCTTCCCATGATATGAAGAAAAGGCTTAAATAAATAAATACAGGAAGGTTTCATTAGCAGCAGGAGTTACATCTAATAAGTAGCTTTCACAGGCTGTCAGCAGCTTTGTCAGAGTGGGACTTATTTCAGCAAGGTGCTGAATGCCTTTGCCTTCTATTGTATTCCTTGTCCTGGTTGATCGCTTAGTAATAACATTCTACTAGTGACCCTCCTGCATGTATCGTCTCCATGTTGACTGTTCTTTTTGTTGGTCAAAGAAGCAGTGCAAGACAATGAACTTCCCGAGCCAGTTTCCCAACATTCAGTGGATTTCATACAATAGAATGGAACTATTCCATTTTGAGGTGCTTAAATGCCATTTGTCCTCTTTTAAACAGAGTTGCCGTGCTGGACAAAGTTACAGACTTCTTATTGTTCCTGGGGAAAATTCTCGTTGCTGGTGGTGTAGGTAAGCCACTCGGTTATTTCAGTGTCGTGTTGGTTCTTGTTCTCAGGTATCCTAATACGTGCCAAACTTGTGTATGTCCAGACAGCACTACAACATCCTGATCTCACACACTTTGCTATTACTTACTTACAGGACCTACATACATGAGTAACGAATTGCTGGATTTGGTCCAAGGGACATATTTCCCCTCCTTTTACATGGTTCTTTGTGCATTTGACAGCACTATCGGTAGGGTCAGTTTCACTGTCCTGTATGGAGTGCATGATAACAACCATCTCTTCTGATGGCCACCATCTTGTTGGTGGTACCATCTTCTGATGGCAACCATCTGTTCTGATAGCACACAAGGCTTGAAACAGGGATTTCCACCAATAAAAGGATGGGTTCCTAAAGCATGAAATAAAGCTCTCTCAGTCTGTAACTGACTGTCTTTGATGGTTGAACACAGAAAGAGAATCTGTATCAGTTACTAGGTTACAGGTGCTTTCCTCTTCCTGTTGGCACTGGATTTGACCCAGCCCCTGTACCTTTTGTTCTGGGCAAGTGCAACCCTCAGATCGACCATAACACTTGGCAGTTGATAATAAGCGAGTTTATTGATATATAGTTATAGGAAATGAAAGCAATGCAGGCAAAGCAATTGCAGTATACATTACCCAAATTCCCCAGTCCCAGAATATACACAAGGGAATTTGTAGTGAGTGGTCTGTCCGTCCGGTACGTAAATGCCACCTTGAGGTCCTTTGCTTAAGTGTCCACTGTCAGCAGCCTTGGAGGTTGGGGCCTGATGCAAACTGCTTCTCCTTCTGTTTCTAAAACTTCTTCTTTTGTATTCTTTCTTCTCCTGGTGACTTCTGATGACTCTTGATCTGTGGTTGTCACTGGTTGGTCACACAGCAACACCTCCCATGTTGTCAGCCAAAACCCCATTTTCACAAACCTATCACATGCCCACCTCCTAATTTGGAGCTTTACCAGTGTTCTCCTAATTTTGTTTCTTTCACCAAAACTGGAAAGCTTAAGGCTTTTTGCAAGCGGGCACTACTGCCCTGAAGCCAGGCCTATCTATTAAGAAAATAAAGTTTGGATGTTTCCAGTTACCCAGGATGTGTGGCTTGCTGTTTTCGTGCCTGGGTTAAACACTCTGTCTGCTTCTGGAGGCTGGGAACCCTGTGTGACTTTGAGACACAAGCTGTTTAAAGATCATTTTACTTCTGCTGCCCCTGTTGACCCCTTATAATACATATATCTATACCTACAAGCCAATTCCCAAAAAACCCAAACCTTTAAATGCCAACTTTATGCCAACATTTCCCAGGCCCTGTAAGGTGGTGTACGTCAATGGCAACAGCAGCAGATCTATAATTGAGACTGAACTGTAGGCGTGTGCACCGAGACAAGGGGAAATAGGGAGAGAGGAAAGGTGGCACTTTTGTGATGTTACACTCAAGCCTGTCCCAAAGACCCTGCTGTCCACAATTGCAGAAGACAAAACATTTCTAACTTTTCTAAAAATTCTTTTCCTTTACCATTAAAGTCAGGATGTGCTATTTATATTTTGTTACAGCAGAAAATTGAATTTTTTTTAAAGGAAGTCCTTTTAAAAAATTCAAGCCAACAGTGTCCCCTGAAGGCTTTTTTAAAACTGTCACAGTAGTTTCAAAACATCATTTTGCTGATCCCCATCTTTTATACTTTTTGTATTAAAAAATATTATATATGTATTCTTACTGTAAGTTTTAAGATAAAAATTAGAACTGAGACCAAATCTTTAATATTTTATTATTACTATAGAATGACTTTCAAGCTGGGAAGGCAGATGTGATTGGAAGCTGTCTGAAATGCGAAGCATGAAATACTGAAATTGATTCATGTCTTCCTCCTTAAGGATAAATTCTTTAGGCTAATTCATTAACATGCCTTTCCTGTTCTGCTTAGCATAGATATAATCATGAATTAATATCTCTAGCTCTAGATTTATCATTAAGTGTGTTTATCACTAACCATGCCATTTCTATTTTTAATCCACAATGGTTGAATATTTCTCCAAAAGATGAAAACTAAAGCAGCAGACTTTTGCTAGCTTAGCTTTTTTGAATGATCAATCCAGCAATTTTTTTATTACTTCACAGTTTATTGTCTTGTATAGTCTTGTTTATTAGGTTTAATATAAAGCCCAGTCTAAATCATGAAACAAAGCAATTAATTCATGTCTTTCTGGCCTCATGGATATCTTTATAATAATTAATTTGCATTTCTGTTCTTGTCAGAATACAGATATGGGAAATAATTAGTATCTAGAGATTTATTGCTCAGAAACTTCCCCATAAACTAAACTTATGTGTGCTATCAGCTCTTTATGAGTTGTGACTAACTACTTTGTGAATAACTATTTCTTTATTTCTTGCAGGTGTTCTAGCTTTCTTTTTCTTCACACACAGAATACAAGTATTCACACAAGAAGCACCAACTTTAAATTACTACTGGGTTCCCTTGTTGGTAAGGATAATGTTTTTATTCTTTGAACACTCAGGAAATGAGGAGGGGTACATCTGAGACAGGTAGAGTTCCTGAGGAGCAGTAGCTCCACCACTGTTTTCTTGGGAATGGTATCCATTCCTGTGACGGGACAGATTGGCCATGCTCCATCCTTTCAGGAAGTTTGTACTGAAATGGTACAGTGTGTCTGGAGGGATACCACAAAAAAGTTAGCTTCTATGCCAGATCTTCATAAGCCTCCATAGCCAGCACCTGGGGTAGGCAGCCAGTGATAGCATATCTCCTAATGGAAGAGCCCTATGGAGTAATAAGAGAGCAGCTGGATTTTGCATAAATGCTCTCCCCCTCATAGATTCTTGGATATCTTGAAGCTTAGTGGGCCATCTTTCCTGAAGGGACAAAGTGAAAGAACTCAATGAACTGAAACTAAATTTCCTAGTCCATCTGTGGTTTTTCAAGCATTGAGGTCAATATGACCAGCTTAAAAACTAGTGTCAGCTATATGTCAGCATGCAATAACTTGAACTTGTGATGCTTTTTCATAGAAGAAAGACTGCTATAGAATTATACAATTTCAAGTCAAACAGAAAGTAGGACACTACCTTAGAGGGGAACAGGAGACTAAATAGTCTCTTAGGGCACTTTTACACGTGCTCTGGGAGGGCAGCACATTAATTACAGTGGCTTCAAGAGCCGCTCTAATTAAAGCACCACTGTGTCTCATGTATAAACGTCCCTGAACTTCAAAATAGCAGCGGGGGCACTTGAACTGAAGTTCAATGAGCTTTAGTTCAAGTGCCCCACCACCACTTTGAAGCATGGGGATGCTGATACACGAGACACAGGAGGTTGCTGGAGCACAGTAATTGCTGGAATTCCAGCACGTTGGAGTAGCCGCTATACTCAGGTATACGTGCCCTTATGTGTCCTGCCCTACCTTCTGCCTGACTTCAGACTATGAAGTCTAACATGGCTAACTACCTCTTTACTCACAGAACTGCAAGTGAAATTGTTCCCATATGTTGAACAGGTTACGGCCACTATGGCATGAAGCGAATGTGTTTGATTTCTTTTTCTTTTTTTTTCTTTCAGACTGTCATTATTGGTTCTTACCTAGTTGCGCATGGGTTCTTCAGCGTCTATGCAATGTGTGTTGATACACTTTTTCTCTGCTTTTGTAAGTATTGAGTCCTCTTTCTTTGTTCCTTTTTGATTATCTGCAGGTAAAGAATAACTTTGCCACTTCCTTCCAGAACTGAGATGATGTGATAGCATATGGTACGAATAAAATATTGTTCTTGCTGTTCATAGAGAAGAAAGCAAAGTTCCTTAAAGAGAGATGCTTTCCTTAGCCCAGCTACTGACTGTGGTTCATCAAGATATCTGGCTTTTTGTTTTCAAAATATGTCCTAATTCATACTAACCGGTTGCTTCTGGATGCTTTTTAACAAGACCTTTCCAGTGACCATTCAGACAGACATCTTACTAATAACAACAGGCTTTGTACTCAGGTGTTCTCTAGCAGATGCTTTATGTTGCTGATAATTTTGCTGTCCTTCTGGTTTCATACTAAAAACCAAGACAAAAGCTTCATGCTGACTTCATGTTAATTTAAACACCATTTAAAAAATGATCGATCCCTTGCACCCCATAACAAGCTGTCACTGCCAATAATAAACTGGGACTAAAGGGCATATTTGATGCTTTTCCATTCAGAGAATGCTCAAATCACAAGAGAAATCAACTGGTCTCAATTGAGACTCTGATTATAACAAGACCTGCTTGTTGCAGGGAACTCATTCCATTTGCCAGCCTTAATGAAATTTAAAAAGTGAAGGTTTGATTCTACTGTAATGAAAGTGGTCCTGGCAGGTCATGGCAGATGGACATGACCTTGGTATGATGGGGCGGGGTCCCTAGAGACAGCTGTAATGTCCCTAAAGCCCTGTGACCATGCCAGGTTCACCCTGGGGGTGCCTTCAAGTCTCACCTGCCACATCCTGGTGGTCAAGATAATAAATAGTAGATAGGGAGGCTGCCCTCAAGTTGCTACGCAGTCACAGTCCTGGTGGACCCCACTAAATGCTGTGGGTTCTTAGACCCCTTGCTGGGTCCCGCTCTACGTAAGTGCCTCACGGGACACCCCAAGCCTTATGGGCTATATACGTGGCTCCCAAACTGCGCCTTTACCATGCCCCATGCCTTGCAGATGGTATTCAAATTTTGTGTCTGAGGCCTTAGGTTAGCTTGGCCTCCTGCCATCACTGGGCCCTTGGCCCATCTGCATACCCCCCTCTGGCACTGGGCTCTCTCCGCACTGTAGTGTGCCCCAATGAAGCTTCCTCCTCCCTAATAACCTTAGTCCGGTCCACCAGATTAAACAAACATAAATATGAGCCCCTGGGCTACAACCTAATAATAACAATAACAACGACACTGGAGGTCACACTCTGGGCCTTTAAGAGGGCCAGTTTCTCCCTCAGAAATGTGTCTCCTATCCCCAGGCACTTTAGTTGCTCCTAGAGCCCATTCGTCTTACTTGAGCAGCAGAATAGGCAACCCATCAACTCCGCAGAGCTTTTCTGCACAAACTCCTTCCCCAACTAGCTGCTGCCAGAGCACTAACTACCTCCAGTCTCAGCCCTGGGGCTTATATGTACCCAGAGCCCTGCCGCCTTCTGCTCAGCTGACCAGGTGCAGGCTAATTCCCTCATTAGCTTGCTGCCACAGCAATCTGTACTTATGGGGGTTCTGCCTGGTTCCCAGGACCCTCTCTAGGCAATTTCTGCCCTTAAAGGAGCAGGCACCTTAGTGCCCTGCAACACTTGGTCATCAGTGCATCTGGCTGCATCATCTGACTATGCTAATTAAACTACTAGTCCTATTAGTAAAGGCTGCACAGTGCACTGAAATATACAGGCTAGTGCTAAGGCCAGCTGAGCAGTCTGAGCCTGATTCCCCCTGGCACTAGGAACATTCTCTGTAACTACTCTAAAGTTATTGGAGTCCTCCCATTTTTAGAAAGCAAATCGGGTCCCATGTGCAGACTATGTCTCCTGGGCTAAGTACAGACAGTCAGAAAGCCCAAGGCTGAATTAATTCAGTCTTTGCAGGTTAGTTTAAGCTGCAGAGATTAAATTTGGAAACAACTGGGCACGCTAAAGCATGCCTGTCTGACACATAGCCAGCATGGGCTGTGTGTTTGCTTCCTCTTCCTGCTCCCCACAAGGTAGCTCAGATTTGCAGTCCAGAATCACAGCAGCAGGACTCTGCAGTGCTGCTCATCACTTCCTCTTCCTGCTTCCACGTACCTCTGGGATTTGTAGTCCACAGTCACAACCAGCAGTAAGTTTCAGTACATCTAGCAGCAGTGCAGCTCTGCGCTTGGGAGAAGGTGGGTTTAACCCTCCTCCCTGGTCTCAGACCACAGCCATAGTTTGCCTGGTGGGGGGAAGGGTGGCCCTGCCTCTCCTCCCCCCCACCCCCACTCCTTGTCTGTTGGAGCAGACAGCACAGCCTAGCCCCAGGGTGCAAAACATGCTGGGATGCTGGGGGACTGATTTAACTTGAATAACTTTACCTGGTAGGGGTCTGGGACTGAAGTTTCATAAACTGGTTTGACCTAAATCAGTTAAGCCTGATACTACATTCAACCAGGTTTATCTTAAACCCATTTCAGCCATTTTGAAAATGGTTTATGTGTACTGAGCTTCTGTTCTGTTACAGGTTTAAACCAGTTTCTGATTATTTAAACCAGTTTATGCGTAACTTCTGTCCCTATCCCTGGAGCCCCCTGTCCCTTGGAAGAGGCCAGAACACCAGTGGCTCTGTACAAGCACAGTGGGATGCCAAGGAGGGACATCAAATAAATATCAAACTTTTTCTGAACATCTCCTCTGTCAAGTTAGTCAAGTTACAGGCCAGGTTAGGTCACATCTAAAAACTGGGATTTATTTTCCCTTGACTCTTCACAAAGCTACGGGATTCTTGTTAGTGGCCATACACTCAAAGGACCTGATTTTTCTGAGGTTCTGAGCATCTTTGAAATTTAG
Source organism: Alligator sinensis (assembly GCF_000455745.1). Classification (NCBI taxonomy): domain Eukaryota; kingdom Metazoa; phylum Chordata; order Crocodylia; family Alligatoridae; genus Alligator; species Alligator sinensis. Next base: position 1,015,535 of record NW_005842005.1, read on the forward strand.
GCCCTCAGCTTTTATTCATCACTATGCCACGGATAGGAACAGGTTGGTTCCTAGTAGTTGGGAATAAAGGAAGCAAAACTTGGAGAGCGGGTTTTTCAGAAACACCCAGCGTTGAGCTGACTCTTCCCATTGAAATCCAGTTTTCACTGTACTGAAGGCAACACCAGTAGGAGCAGAGCGAAGCTAATAACTGCACTTTTGGAAAACACACCCAGCATACTCAATGCATTTCCTTTCCCTTATGCTTTATTATAAGCCTGCATTTTGAAATGATTTTGCCTATATTACAGTGAAGTGCTCTGGTTTCTTTATTTAACTTCCCTTATCCTTTATAACTAAGACAGTAACGTAGTTGCATAAAAAACATGTTTGTAGTTTTAACATTCCCTTGGCTTATCTCCTGATTCTTTACTTGAAGGCCTAATCCTATTTATGGCACTGCAGCTGGACATAGTGGAAATGCTTGTGTGTCACAAGTGGAGGCTTATGATGACTTCAGGTAGGAGTAAGCAGTGGAAGCAGATGAATTCTGAAGTATTAGGAGAGAGAAATCAGATTTTACTTGTAGCAACCATGAAAAATTCTGAAGAGAGTTCCCAGTCCCAATAAAAAATATCTATTATTAGCCTAACCTTGCCAGAAACTCACTGCCCCACAACTATCCCACCATTCAGTCATCATCTGCCTTACACTCACCAATTCTTTGCTTCTACCAAAGTCAGTGTTTTTCCTCTCTACTTGCTCTGGGGCTTATTTTAGAGACAGTTAGTGCAGGACCCCCTATACGATCTGACAATATAAGATGAGCTACTCCTGTCATACAACTCAGCAGCTATAGCATCAGTTTGTTTGACAGGGTTTTTACACAGGCATAAAGGCTAAGAAGGCTACTTTTTAAAGGCAAGATTGTGTTATGTAGTAGCTGTTGGCACTGGTTAAGCTCACCCAGTAAATCTCCCCACTCTTGCTGGATGAGTGGGATTCTGCAAGACTGAGGTAAGGCAATATGGCTGTTATTTAAGACATTGTATGGACACCTGTTCAGTTCAGCTGAAGAATTTTAATTATTTGCCCAGTAGATTTCCTTGTTTCAAAATTGGTGGTGATTTTATATGTTGTCCTTCATCTTCTTTGACTCTCCTATTTTGACCTTGACATTGGGTTGGTTTTTGCATACATAGATTGCTATGGGAGCCAGCTTGAGAGGATATTTTAAAATTTGAATCTATGGTATTTTTAAAGGAGGAATTAATACATAATCAAAAGTAAAAGGTCCTGCCTTTTCTTGGTAAGAATTATGTCAACATGCATGATATATTAGAAATGAAAATTCAAGTCTCGAGTAAGGCTGCATCTGATTTATCTTAACATGTACTATTTAAGAAAGATAAAGCACTGCCAGACAGAAGGCTAATAGTATTGCAAGAAATGAACTGAAGTGGGAAAAGGCTATGCTCAACTACACTAGCTATTGAATATACAACAGAAAGTAGCACAAGGGGAGCCTTTACATTTCAGCTGGACCAACTCCTTGTGAAGACAAGCCTTCAGGATCATGGCACTCCTTTGGGGTGACATGTATCTGTGCCACCCCTTACACACAGTAGAACCTAAAGGTCAGTCTAGCTGCCAGAGTCCAGTCCTGTTTCTTGATATCAGTGGGTTTAATTTCCTTTGAAGTAAGAGGAGACATTTAACCAAAGTGTAATTTTCAGTAACATGCATGAGCCTTATGGGGAAACTGGTTGTATAATGGAAGGGGTGGTGGCATGTGACTTCTTCCCTGCGCTGTCATCTTCATGTAAAACCCATTATAGCCATAATTTGGCTTTCCTACTACAACCTGAGAACTGGATCCAAACAAGAGAAGAGGTTTTGAGGTTTTTCCTTTGTGGAAGTTTGCCATAGCATATGTCCCATACCTTGTTCATACCCTCTAGCCTTTGAGAGGGCATTTGCTCTGTAACAGGCCATGCAACCTCTTTGGAGCTCCCTCCATATCCTTCTATCAAAAGGATGCATCAGTAGCTGGGGCCATTTCCCCTCTGTCATTGCTACTCATTTTTTAGCTTTGCTGACTTAGCTGTCATCCCCTCAGTGGAGCAGAGCTGAAGTGGCCAGTCCCCACTCTATCCTTTCTGTAAGTGCTCTTACCATCAGTGTGGCTCTTGTTCTCTGGACTATGTTTGCATGTTGCCAAAACATATATTCCCACTTTACCTCCCATCCAGTGTACAACTGCATACTACAGGACATCATAACATGGTATATTATAGTAAAACCTTGATCACCCCCAGGACTGTACTTTCAACAGAGCCTTGCTTCTATTTAGGGACCTAAATAAGAGCTAGATTTTCAAGTGTTCAAAAACCAACAGTTTCCTTTGTGACCCTTCCTAGCTAGATTTTCTAGAGCAGGGGTGTCAGACTTGCCACCCATGGCCCAGATCTGGCCCATGGAGCCTCTCTATCTAAAGGCTGAGAGCAGACTACTGGAAGTTGGGGGAGCATGGGTTGATGCAGAATGTAGGACCCTTTGGCCCTGCTGGCAATGCTGTCCACGCTGCCAGACCCCCATCTCCAGACCCCGTGCTACAGCTGGATACACCATAGGCTAACCAGCTGCAGCAGCCACTGTGACCACCACTGTGCCCCAGACTAGATCCGGCCTGTGAAGAACCCTGCAGTCTGGATCCAGCCCAGGTCTCCAAGTGAGTTTGACACCCCTGTTCTAGAGCAAAGCACCCAAAATCTGGCCATCCTTGTGAGTGCTTGGACCTTTCTAAAAATTTCAGACTTCTGGCCTAAGAAGAGAACTGGCAATAAACAGGCATAATTTCAAAATGTCAGCATAGCCTTTCATTGGTTTTTGTCTGTTTTGTGTAAAACCTCTTCTGACTCGGAGAAAATGGGACTTTCTTAATGTTCCCCAGCCACTTAACAATGCAGCTAAATCGTCTTGTATCAGATTTTCTAATACTGGTTCTTCTGCTTTCTCTCCTGTTCAATTGTCCATCTTTTTTTTTGTTTTAATTTTATTTGTGTGTGCGTGTTTGATTGTGTTGCTGCTTGCTGCTTTGGCTGCTATTGCTCATGCAAATTCAGGTGAAGATCTGGAAAGAAATGATGGATCCACAGCAAAACCCTACTTCATGTCAGCTAGCCTGCACCGAATTCTGGGGAAGAAGGAGCTAAGCCCCAAGAAGGCACTGGGATAACGTTAAAATAATTCCTGATATCAGAACAATATGACTTTTAAACAGAATGTGTATAAAGTAGGCAAAAGTGAAAACTGTAAATGATGCTTCTGGTCAATGGGAAATTCTTTTTCTTTTTTGCTTGTATCTTAAAAATATCTGCAATTTGCTAACATCCAACTAGATAAGGAAATGCTTAAACTAATAGCTGTGAAACAAGGCCACATTCTAGTTTATAGAGTGCCTATGAAAAAGGAAAGTGTAAATTTGAAGCATTTTTTATCTGTAGCTCAATAGTGTTTTATTAACTTTTATAACACAGGTTGCTGTCTCAAACGACAACAGTTTTGATAACATTTCTTTTTATAACTGTATATTTGTAAAGGATATTCAGGCAATTTTTGAAAGCACTACAGTGTAATCTAATCAGCCATAAAAAGATAGATTGAGATCTGAGAGCTAACCAGCAGATGGGACTAAATTTGTAAATATGGTGCTATGGTTGTATTTTTACTGTACAAGCTGGTTCACAGCTGTTTAAACTGTGATTCTACATGCATTAGTGATTCCCTGCATAGAAAAACACATTGATATTTTTATCACTTCCATTACAAACTGCATATATTAAGAAAAGGGAGGTACCATACAGGTTCAGTCTCATTGAGGGTAGCCAAAGTTGGCAACACTTGCAGCTGCTTATAGTGAGATCTGCTATAAAGAAACTCCTTTAGAAATGGAAGTTATGTTTAAAAAATGACCTCATTGACAGAGGGTTCCACTGTACTTGAAGAACATAGTTTGTGATTGATGCAAACTTTCTAGCTAAAGCAAGATGAAAAATGTATTGTCAGCTGATGTGGATGGGACAGGTCCTTGTCTTGGTGTCCCCTCCTCATAATGGCTCTCTGCTTTTGAGGCTAAGCTCCAGCTGAAGTACGGAAAGGAAAAGCTCAATGCAGTTGTATTCCTTAGAGGCAGATCTTCACAGTCCTGAATAAGCTTCAAGGACTTCCCATTTCCTGTGTCTACCCCAGAAGGGCTTTCTCTTGAATAATGCAAGGTTCACCTTGCCCCCAAGGGCTGTGTACACTATCTCTGCACTGTGGTCAGCTCCTGCTAGCCACAGAGTAATAGGCCAGGACTAAAAATCAAACCTGATCCTCCTACATGGTAAAGAGCACTCAGGATTTAAAGCAAGGAGCCAGACACGTGAAGTTTCGTGTGTGGGGAAAATCATTTAAATTGCATAATTATTAATGCAAGGACTAGAGGTAGCTCTGCAGTACTGGTGTCATACATGTTATCGTTACACTAAGACCCTGCTCTACAAAGCTTTCTTGCATGGAACTACCACTGAGGTCAACAATAGCTCCATCTATTCAGGGCTCCCAGGATGAACCCTTTCATTACATCATTACACTTGAAGAGTAGTACAAAGACTATATTACTAATACGGGCATGAGGAAAGAAGATTATTTTAAAGGCTGTGTTACTGGGCCAAAAATACTTCAACCTATTCAAATGCTAAACTAGAAAAAATGTTCTATTTCAGTTGAACAGTTCATAGTAGTGCCTGAGGAAGGCTTTCTAGGAGTCCATGTCCCAAAGTTATTTTTTGTTCCACTCCCAAAGCAAACCAGGAATCAAAAGTTAGAGCAGGGGCATCCAAACTCATTTGGCTCCACAGGCTGGATCCAAACCATGGTACTTCTTGCAGGCTGGACAGAATCAGGGTGGTGGCTATTCAGTGCAGCTGCTATGGCTGCTGCATTGGTGTGGCTCCAGAACCCAAGGGGTGCCCCTTGCACCCTCTTTTCCTCAGCTGCTGACTCTAGTTGCCAAGGATGACTGAAGACCCCAAATTTGGCAGCAGTCAAAGTGGGAAGCATGCAGCAATGGCGTTCACCCCCTGGGTTCTGCAGCCGCGCCAACTCAGCAGCTCTGACAGCCATGGCAACAATCCCTGTGGGCCACTTGCAGGACATGCGGTATGGCTGCCATTTGAACAGCTCTAGGTGAGAGGAACACAACAGGTGGAAGGGGGATACACTGACAGGTTACACTTGTGAATGTAGAGGAAAGTTTGGTTATTGATTTTAGCCCAGAGCCTGAATCCAGGAACCAATTGATGATCAGTGAGTTATTTATTTGAAATAAAGCTCCTGTGGAAGGGCAGGAGCATCAGAGATGTTGTTGGCAAGTGCTCTCATTCCCCCAGCTCACTTTACAGTGGTACCTACATCAGTTCTTTGCTATGGAACGAGGTGAGGAGTGAAATTTAGAACTTAAAAGAATTAAAGACCTACATCAGAGTATCAGACTCAGCCCTGCTGGCCAGTTGAGGGAGGTGAGGCCAATTCATGGGCAGGATCAGGCCCACAGACCAGCCCCACACGCTAGAGCCAGCAGGCAAAGCCATCTGACGCAGGTACCACGTGGGGTGTGCCCCGGACCAGCCCTATACACTCTGTGTAGCGTGCATACCAGATCCAGCCTACATGCAGTATGCACCAAACAGACTCCTGAGTGCCACTCGCAGCGTGTGGGGCCAGGGCTGTACGTGGCACACATGGCTGGTTGAAGACCCACAGGCAGTACCTTGGACTGGATCATGGGGCTCTGCTGGCTGGATCCAGTCCGTGAGCCATGTCTTTAATATTCCTGGTCTACATTTTCAAAAGTAATTAGCAATTTGGGGAGGCTTTCATTTTTGAGAGCCCATCCTGGGACACCTTTAACGGGTACTTAAAAGGCTGAGTACCCACCCCCTAAAGATCCAGCCTTTTTTACAACAGGTCTCAAGCTTCTGATCATCCCTGTTGTTCTTCCCATGCTATCAGGTGCATAAGGCAGGAGTCTCGTGTTGAGAGAGAAAAGCTGAAACACCAAACATGCTACTCTTTTTTGAAAATGTAGGCCTCAGTGAACTGTTTGGCCTTTGTACAACCATGACCCTTCCATGACTTAAAAGGCTTAAGAAGGATCAAGCCCTTCTGTAACGTGGAATATCATTGTAATGAGTTAATTATTTTGCACATAGAGAACCTGAATTAAGAGAGGTATAGTTCTGCAATGGTTGGGAGAGTTTTACTGGGTGCTCAAGTTAACGAGCATATTTCTGAGTGCAGTACACTTTTCATCCTATGAATGTAACCATAGAACTTAATAGGAATGTGACATAGTAAAAGTAGCAGTAATACAGTCATTTGACTGGAAGACTTTTGTAACAAACTATGCATTTGCTAGAAAAATTTCTAAGGGCAAAAGTTTTAAACTGTATTATTCAGTGTTTATATACAGTAAATATATATAAATATATACGTAATTTTCCTCCATTCATTACTATTTTGTGAGAATTATTTAGAATATAAGGGATCAGTGTTCCTGAGAAGAAGATTTAAAAGCCATTTTCTTAGTGAAATAGTTAAGAGAACTGTGACACTACAAAGCAATATCACCTAAATTCTACAGTTAATAAGACAGCTGCACGCTGTTTTAAATGGTTTAAGATGAAAATTGGTAAATGAGGAAACTGAATATTTTGGAATGAATTAAGCAGAAATTACTACAGGTATTCAAAACAGAATAAATCATATTTATTTATTTGTTATAACATCAAAGACTAATTTGATGCAAATGACTGCTAACTTTGGACTGGATCCTGCTGATTTATACTCCAAGCAATCCCAGTTAAGTCATTGGATTTGGCCCTTTACTTTGGTATTTGCTTTAATAAAAAGATAAAACTTCCATACTTCCTCACATCAGGGAAGTGAAATAATGGCCTAAGTATGATTCAGTAAGATCAAATATAATAGAGGTTTTGTTTCTTTACCTACTGAAGTTAATGGCAAAATTCCCATTGATTCTAGTGAAACAGAGGCAAGCCCTTATAGTGACAAAGGGGTGATTATTATCCCAACTTTGTTTACAGTATATTTAAATGCCAAAATGTCCTGTATAGAAATATTTTGAGAAACCTTAAAGTGCTGTCGTGCTTTAAAAG
>NW_005842005.1:1022767-1034488 GCF_000455745.1 Alligator sinensis
TACTGATTTGATCATTTACTCTGTGCCGTTCTTCCTCCTAGTGGAAGATTTAGAAAGACATGATGGCTCTCCAGAAAGACGCTATTACATGAATAAATCCCTCTTGAAGATTTTGAACAAGCAGAATGTAGAAACCAAGAGACAGTAAAATATACCCACTGCCATAACCATACAATCATGTTTGATTTAGTCCTGGTTTGAGTCATTCTTTCCCCGGCAAGATATTCATTGTTGGTTTTTATTTGCATGTTTTATACCAAAGTTTATATGTGAAGCCATCAGCATTTATAGCGGAATTGTTAAACAAAACAAAGAAACAAACAAGATGGGAACATTTTTATACTGAGATTTTTTCTTTTCTTATCTGAGTTGTATTTAGCTTTTGATTCTAGCAGTATGGGTGTTTTGAAGAAGCTGATTAGAGTTTTAATTATTAGCATTAAAAGTTTTGAAATGTTTTACTGTTATATATTTTACTATAAAACAGTAAAAAGATTTCAGCTGCCACAATGTTCAGTCAAGAAAGAGACTCACTTTCAACATGCTACTAAAGTCAATGGTTACAGAAAAATGTGGTATGACAGATTGTATTGCTGTTGTAGTGTAGAAGTCTCTCTTTAAACAGTTTCCAGTCACCCAGCCTGTACTACTGTGTCCTCTATGACAAAGTGCCTTACTGGCTATTATTATTACCCAGTTCATATTTTGAAGTTTACATGCATCTTTTCAACCACAACACAGAAATTGCTCAATAGGAAGTACAAGACTCTTTCAGTTTACTTGAAATGAATTGGTACAAAATAAGCTGCAATTAAAATAAATTTGACATTTTTACTAATTACTGCATCATGCACATGTCTCTGGTTGCTGTCATCAGATTATTGAAAGTGCGCCCTATGCTTCAAGAGAAAGCATAAGACAGTGGTTCTGTTACAAGAAAATCATGTAAGAATGTTTGGTTCCTGTAGTACACTTTTTATAAATCTAATTTTTGACATACTGAACTCTTTAATGGGAGCCCTATTCTGTCTTCAGCTACAAAGATAACTCTCCTTGTACAGGTGGAAAGGAGAGTAGAATTTGGGCTCTTGTGATTTAAAATAGAAGAATGAAAAGGGAATCCAATAGGTATATATTACACTAGTGTAATATATATTTGTATGTTCATAAATGTAAAGTAGATCCTTCATTTTAAGACAGATTATTTACTCTTCTGGAAGTGTTTTATAAATGACCTTTAATTTTCTAACTTTTGATACAGATGATCAGTTTCCTTGTAATATATTGGTAATTTGTACTGCACTATGATGAAACTAGGAATATAACTGCTTCTTCATCTTTAAGTAATACTACTAGTGCTACTAATATAAAAACTAATTCACTCTGTTACTTTATGTTACAGAAAGGGTCCACAAGTATTTGTCCCAAATAGTTATTTGTTAAATCACAAAAAGACAACTCAAAATTTGACAAATAAAAATATAAGTTCCTGTCAATTTCACTTATTATTACATTTATGTCCTTAATTTGATTTAATTTAATTTTGGAGACTATTATTTTCATGCAAAACCAAATTAACATGAGCACATGACAGTCTGAGCTCTAAAATATGTTTGCTTCTGCTGTGCAGAAATATTAGTAACGTATTGTTTAAATATCTTTGATAACTAAAATGTTTACTATTTAATGAACTTTGTTGTTACTTATTGTTTTACAGCTCTTGGGGTCTGTTCTAATAAAGATTTAGATATAAAAGACGAATATATTTGTGTTGTTACATTTATTTTGGTGGGGAACTGTAAATAAATACCTTTATGAAAACTCACTGTAAAAATATGTTTTTTATTCAAATGTATACCATGCTACACAAAAGAGCATCTGTCTCAAGCTCTGAGCACAACTGATACTGTTAATACATCCCATTAAAGAAACTGACTCCAGCAATTACCTTCAAATAACACAACCTTAGCAGGAACATGAGTATAATAAACCTCACCAACAGAATCATTCCAGGAGTGATGCATCTCTACAACACGGTGACGAGGAATATTCTGCTCAGGACTGATTCGTAATATCTCTATTTAATATGGTAACGTTTGGTTTAGAATGTACTTCTGGAAGCCTTTTGGCACGTTGTATAACTTAAAAAATATACACACTTAAAGGGACCAATATTCATAACATTAAATTTGACACTAAAGTAAAAGGAGTGTTGCACTAAAAACCCAGAGGTGATAGGGATATTTCTTATTATTGTTAGATTGCACTAGTGCATAGGGCTTTCAGTCAGGGGATTAAGCCCTGTTCTGTTGAGTGCTGTAGAGATATATAACAAAAAGGTGGTCCCTACCCTACAGACCTTCCAATCTAATTGAAGACCTTAAAAAGCTGTTTCCGAAAATGGTTCTTTCCTTTAACGAAGGTAGACACGGGGGGAAATGTGAGAAATTTTTTTGAAAAAATAAATACTTCTGAGTTGTGGATATAAGCCCTAGTATTTCCATGCTTTGACATGAGTGTATCCCTACACCTGCTTGGAAATCAGAAGAAAGCATCCTTTCATATAAGGTCTTCTGGCTTTAGAATGAGCTACAGGCAAGGAGAAAGTAACATCTCCAGGCAGCAAGACCCACCCACACTGAGGCTTTGCTGTTATCACAGGAGACTACTTGAAGAGTTCCTGGAATCTGGTAGGCACAAGAAAAAGAATCCACTATGAAGTCTAGTATTGAGCATGCTAATCTACGGGACTATTTCAGTACTTAGCTAGTAGACAGTATGATTGCTAGTATGAAAACACCAATGCTAATTGCAGGTATATTGAAGCTTTACTGAGACTAAGGCAGGAGATACCAGTATCATTTCCTGTATATTCTTACACATCTCTTTAAAATGTTGCTGTTCATTTTTAAGAAACTGGTTCGAATGGCCAGTGAAGAGTCCATCGGAGAACATTTAAAAACATCTGGGCAGATCCTTTTAGAGATGAAGCCACTTTGCATTGCATTATTTGTGAATGTACACACTGGCCCTGAAGGAGATTCTCTACATGAATACAAATGAGATGCTCCACGGGCTGACGGACAATATACAGACTCCATCAGAAGCATGAGGCACAGCTGGAGCAAAAAGGCTTTACTACTCTGAGCTGTGGTATCAGCTCCCCTGGAGCCCTGATAACTCCCCTAAAGGCTGCTCTAACTTATGCTGCAGTGCTGACCTGATAGTCCTGGGATCAAGAGAGTGCAAATGTAATATTTAGTGCTACTTTGAGCTTGCACTGTTTGCTCTAGGACTAGCAGAGGGTGCAATTTCTGAACTATAATACTGGTATAATGATGCATTACATTTCATGATTCAGATTCCATCTAAACTCCTTATTTAGACAATCCCCCATTGAATTTAAAATCAAAAGAATATTTTGTCTTGGTATGAACGGTGTGATATGGAGGAATGGCCAGGTTTCAACAGTGACATGCTGAATATACAATGGATGTCTCTGGCCAGCTGTTTACACGTAGTCCCCTCTCCAGGCACTTCTGACCTCCCAGGGTGTTAAAGCCCCTTACTTGTTCCAGGGACAGTCTTATTACGTAAGCCCATTTATCCAATCAAATTTAATGCAAATTGAACAGTCCTGAAATGTAGTCCTTCTTGGCACACTCCTGAGACCATGTATGTTGAGTTTAAAATGGATAAGAAGGATCATCATCACACTGTGCTGTGAATCTGACTGTACTCCTTTTTGGCTCAAGTGAGTCCTTGGCAACTGTAGTCCCTGGCTCTGTACTGAGGAGGCTTCCCAGGAGCTACTACTATCGGGTAACCCACTTACCTCAAGGGAGACAAAATGAAGCCTTGGGGCCACCATAGTAAAGAGATGCTCTAATTCATTTCCTTGCCACCAACACACTTTCTCTTTTCTTCCCCAGACAATTCTTCTCAGTCACCTCAAATATCCCAGCCATGTTCAGGCTCTGTGAATATCCCCAAGTCAGTCTGTCTCCAGCTCTAGCCCTCACCAGGTGCACGTGTCTCTCCAGATCAGGGAGTCTCCATTCCAGTTCTTGTCTCTGCTCTGTACTCCCTTCTCTGGGAGTTATGTTTCTCCCTCTCCTTCACACACTCTCTCACCACAGATGGGATGTGGACCCTATCAATTAGTAATTAAAACAAAGAAAGGGAGAGGGAAGCAAGTAAGCAGATTTGCCATAGGGTGTAACTATGAAGTACACTTTGCGTGTTTACAAATGTTTTTAATTATTAGATCTATGTGCTGCCCCTCCCAAAAAAGCCTCAGGGCAGCTTACAATAAAAAACAAAATCACTCCTTCAGTGGCAGCAACCAGACACTTCTGAAAACTTGCTGTTTGAATTTGCCTTTTGTATAGGTTGCAATTAGCAAGCTCATTTCTAATGACAAAGATGCTTCCTTTTAAGTCTAATTTACTGCTTTAGAGGTACTTTATAAATATCCTTCAAGTTTGTCTGGCTCCTTCCAATCCCCTAGCCCCTAAGAGAGCACCTCCCACCACTGGAAATAGAGCTGAGCTGACAGCTGCACATCCTCCCAGGCTGCCTTTGGACTCCTCTGGGATGAAGACTTCCTTCAGTCTGAGCAGTCTCAGTGCAGAGCGGCTCTTCCACCCCAGGACCCCAAGGAAGGGACAGTGGAGGCTGAGTGAAAGGGAGTGCTGGATCTCTGAGGTAGGAGCCTTTGGCTGTGGGGAAAGGAAGAGATAGGATAGTGCAATGGTGAGGGAAGATGAAAGGGGTTGTGGGTTCTGGGGGGATGTAGGTAGGGAGCACCACTTTCTGGTGTCAGGAGAAGAGGTAAACTAGTAGGAATTATAGCAAAGCAGTCTGGAAAGGCCCTGTGTTGTTAAGATGGATGGTTTTACCTAGGAGAAACTATGGATTGCAGGGAGAAAAGGTGGTGTAATAATGGTGGTATCAAATTGCTAAGGATAACTGGTGGGTTTATAGTAAACTGTTATCTCTTATGTGTTGCCTTTGGAGCTGGATCTCACAAATGCTGCCTACCAGGTGTAGTGCTTGCAGCTGAGTAGTCCTCATGACACTGGTGGTCCCTGGTGGTAATTACTATATCTGCTAGTGAGAATTTGCAGGAGTGGGGCCTGGAAGGGTATTAGTTGCCATGTATGTTCTTTTACAGCTCTCTCAGGAAATTGCTTTTAAACTGTAAGCAGGAAGAGTTAATATTACAAGCTATTTGGTTTTGAAGCTGAGGCCAGGCTTTATAAATCAGAGTTTGTTGGCTGGAGATGCAAACAGTTGTAATCACAGAAAACTCAGTGCTGTAATAACTTTTTCAGAAAAATTAGACTTGTTAATGTGACTTAGCATGAATCACAATTTTTTTTTTTTAAGTTTGGAAATGGGTCTTCTGGCTACTTGTGATTATTGCCTCTCAAATGCACGTATAGGGAAGAGAATTGGTAATGGATAAGGAGTAGCTATTAACCAGCCCTTTTCACTAATAAGTAACTAGAAAGCTCTTTTTGGCTTGAGAAGAGTAGTTAATGGATATGAGTAGTTAGCAGTTAGGCTTTCATGCTTGGGTATCATTATTCCACCCTATACCATCCATGAGCACAACAAAAACTTATTAGCACATATTTCCTAGCCATCTCAATTGGGAGGCAAAGGACTAAATAGGCAAGGAGACTAACCATTTTACTGGTTTCACACTGGTATTAGTTGCTTTAAGTCCTTGATACTAGTAGGAAGAACAAAGCCATACCACTGCCTGTGCTATGTTTTTCTGGCCTAACAGGAATATGCAGGCTGAACTCTAGCTAGTGTAAATCAGCATCTCTCCACTGGAGGCAATGGAGTTGCATTGATTTATGCCAGCTGAACTTCTGACTCTTCGTCTCTGCTGCTGTGCATCCAACACGTTTTTATAACTAAATTAAATGTTAGAGTGGAAAAAATTCCCTCTCTTCTGGCTTTCATGATCTTTACCATGAGAGGCATGTCTCTGAGCTTTGCACAGTTTAAATGCTAAAGTATAGGCAGAGGCTGGTTCATGTTGTAATGGGAAGGCATCAGGCTAGATGTCTAGTCTGCCCCCTGTTCTAACTGGAACACTCCAGTGTCGCCTCACCATCACACGTATAAGTCCCTGTGTATTTAAAAATGAGGTCGCTTTATCTAAACCTCTTGTAATAAGGTTTAAAAATAGCCACAGGTTGCTTTATCTAAATGTGCAGGGGTTTAATACACATGGCAGTGAGGCTTTTTCATTGGAACAGCTCTCTGGGAACTATTCTAATTAAAGCCTTCCTGTCCCCCCACCCCAAGCACATGTATAGGTCAGCGTGTAAGTAGAGACGTGGGCAAAGAATCATAGCAAAGTGCACAGACATTGGTGGAAAGGAAGTTTGAAACTGTTAAACTAGAAAAGTGCAATAAAGGATGGATGCGTGTGTTACACAGCCCAAGAGAAAGCATTGCAGGCTTGTCCTCCCCTGTCCGTGTAGGGCAAGGGCAGTTCTGCCTTCAAGTTGCTCAACCAAGGCTTTTCCTGCCCCAGAGATCTCCCCCATGAAGACTAGAAGTTGTTGCTTTGCTCACTCCCTACGTGGAGTCCTAGAAGGGCAGCAGGACCATTGCTATGGTGGCTTCTGCCACCTCCTTTCATATGGAGGGAGGAGAGCTGGACATGAGGTGCCTTTTGAGGATTGAGGGGATGGACTGGGGGCTCCCTGACACCCAGCAGAGACAAATAGTACATAACAGTTCCTTTTGAAGGCATTGTCTGATTTGTAATTAGAGTCAGTTTTGAAGCGGCAGGGACCCCATCTTTGTTTTCAGTGCAAGACATCTAGACTATTATGAGCACCACAACAATACTAATTAATAATAAAGCACTATGTACACTTAAAACAATGTAATCCATCATCTCTGAGTTCAGATGGTGAAGTATAGTCCTGTATAATCAATCATCAGTGACTCGGGCATTAAAAGAGTGCATTTGTAACAGGGAAGTTATCGTGAGGGGATTTCAGAGAATACCAGACCCTTGCTATGTCCTTATGTGCTTGTACATACAAAATTATTTTTAATTAAATCTGATTTATTTATTTATTTATTTATTTGTAATTACATCCCTACCTCTCTCTACCACGTATGGTCTGTCAGAAACAACAATGGCTATTTTATTTCTTCTTCAGAAACCTTCAATCTTACTGCAAAATTGCCATTCTTCCTTTTAAAGAACACTTATAAACAGACTCTTGGGCCGATGAGTTTTATGTTTTGCATAGTTTTCTTACCATTCATATTGCATTTAAATCTATCGTTGGCTGCAAGCCATAGAAACTTTAATCCACGTCCAGATGAATTTCAGAACCCAGTCTCATTTTTTCTAGATTACCAATGATCTGATCACCAAGGAAAGTCTGGAGATCATATTTCTGCAGCCGAACAAGTTCTCTCTTACTGTCTGCCCAGGAGAAGCATCAAGCCTCCTGAGGTTGCCTCATAGTTCTAGGAAAGGTGGGGAAAGTCAAGTAAACTGTGGCATTGCTTTATGAGATGCAGCATCTTTCACTCTACGTGGCAAGACTGTTCTCGCTGGTGGTCGATAGCAAGGGCATGGGTATGTTTCTGTTTACTTCCTACCTGCTGTACACAATCCTGGTGCTCCCCAAGCATCTGGATCAGGCTAGTTCTCAAGCGGGTTGTTGAAGGAGGGGAAAAATCCTTGCTGCCCTGCCTGGCCATGTTGGAGCTAAGCACTTTGAGCCTTTCTAAGGGCTTTTGCTTGGTTCTCTTTACTAATTGTGGAGGTGGATACTACGTCCACTTGCTAGAAAAAAAATTGTGGAAGATCTTGATTCTGATACAGTTGTCCCTGATGAGCAGGCCCTTCACTTTGGAAGCAGTCCTGTTGAGAGATTCCTAGTAAATTAAGGGTGGCAGAACTGAGTCTTATATTTGGGTTTGAAGGGTCTCTGCACAGCATCTGCCTTTGTTTTGACTTGGTCTTCTGTGTGCAGCACCTGTGCTTTCCTCCCAGCTTTGTTTTACAGATACACATTGCTGTAGGTGCCTTTTGCTCCCAGAATTGGCATGCTGCTTCTCACAAAAAGTATCTGCAGATGGCTTGGGGAGAGAGGGGAAGGGATTGTTTTATGCAGAGCTTCATAATGCAGTTTCTGGTTGCCATCATTTTCTACACATCTGACCAAGTCAATTTCCTGCCTTGAATCAATTTTCATTTAATCGAATCCCAAGTTCTTATTTCTGCTGCTTTGGCTGGGCTTGTGAGTGATCTATTTTAATTTTGCTGTCTGAAAGAGCCCAAGCTTTTGCCATTTGGAAAAGAATCTAAGCAGTCTCAGGAGAAGGTCACATGTTTAATTTGCTCCACATTAAAACATCAAAAATGCTTCTACCCCCCTTTTTGCTTGTTGATTGTATTCATTTATTTTATACAGCTCCCAAGAACACTTTTGTGTAAACATGCTTACACTGTACAGAATTGCGATGATTGCACTTACAACTGCTCTGTTTTCTGAAAACCCTTTTCCATGGTAGCCGCAACGTCTGAACTAGTATGCTACTATTATAATGGTTCTTTCGGCACTTGAGTTTATAAGGTAGATGTCATTTTTTGCAAGCCTTAATGTCGTAGTATTATCGAGTACAGACTGCATTCTTCAGTTGCTCTTTGTGACCTAGATCAGCTCTGATAAATTCATGGGTAAACAAAGATTCATTTGGTAAACTGTAGTTTTGGGCATTCCCATGTCATACAAAGATTACCTACACAGATTCCTGCTCAACAAGTCAAAAGCAAGATGTGTTGTGTTGCAAGATGAGATTTCCATAGATTTACAACTGAGTTTATTAATAATGCTGCAGTATTTTACAGTAACTTTGATACTGAAAGCTCCAAGTTCTTTCTTCCAAATCATAATTAAACACCATAAAAGGCACAAGGGTACATAATTTTTATACTAACATGTTATGTCTGTGAAGTCATATCTTGAGCATTTGAAAAGAATATTTTCAGGAACAAAGATATAAAGAAGAAGAACAGATGTACTAACCAAAGCCATTGTTGGTGGAAACCTCACTGAAACAAAACCTGATGTTTATGGAAACAAAATAAAAGACTACAAAGGGGATTTTTTGTTCTGTACTTGAGCTAAGTATGTAATTCATAATGGAAATAAAAAACACTGTGCTTGCCTCGCTGAAGTCTTTCTCAGAGGTGTCTCAGTGCTGCACTCACTTAGCGCCCACAGAGGAGTTCAAGGCGCTTAGAGCCTCACGAGAATAAGCCCTGTTGTAGGATCTGCTGATCGCAGTAACCATTGGTGAAAGCACATTCTTTAGTAGAGAAAGGGACAATTTCCAAAGCAGTCCTGAGATACATAAATGGACTAGAGTGACTCATAATTTGTAAGGGAATAACAGAAGGTTACACCTTTGATTCAGGATGTTAGTGCAAACTGGATTAAGGCTCCAGTGATTGCAGTGCTGATAGCTGTGAATGCTTACCTCCGTCTGTCGTCATCTTCTAGCAGCAACGAATTGGGAAGGAGGATAAAGGGGACCTCTAAGTGTTTCTTCTTTGGAGACGGTCAATTTTTACATTAATTTTTTAAAATGCTCCATTGCACATGGAATGATGTTTCTGACTCAAACTTAGTTTAGAATACTAAGCATATTTTTCCTCTTGTTCTCCCCCACAGAATTATTTGATAATGAAGTCAATTTTAATTCTTCACTGAAGAAAAAGTTAACTCAGCGACCCTCACACAATAAGTGTAAATATAATTTAGAAAGATCCTACACACACACACATTTGTTAATCTGAAAGACATGTATCTGAGGATGCAGTAGCATTTCCTTGTAACCATTACATTTCTCTTTGCCACACTACATTTAAATTCTTGTTTTCCTAATAGTCATGCTAGCATTTTCACTGCTTATTGCTGAACATACAAAAAATAATGTCTGCTATCAGCTCTTGTGCTAAGTGAACTAAGGTTTGCATGCTGTTTGAATTATGTTTCTAATGATATTTTAAAATTAATAGTTTTCTTGGCTGACCTACTAAGTTATATTAAAAAAACTCAAAACATTTGTTGGGGCAATTTTTATAGAATCTCTCTCAAAAGCTAATATAAACAAGAAATGTTGTAACTTTCTTTTCATACTGGCATATTGTTACTTTTCTAGGCTGATCATATTTTTGTAATAGGCTTTATCTGGAAGAGGTTGAAGCAAGAGAGTTCTTTCCCATGGGGACAACTTGGGAAATAATATTGTGTGTTTTGCGAAGGCAGCTGATATAAGATACCATTGTTAGGGGGCTAGTTCCTGTTGAGATGTTGTGGGAGGGCTTTAAAAAAACTAGACCACAATGTCCAAAATAGTTAGAGCTGACACATGGTAATGTATATGCCCAATAGAGAGGGACTCTGGAGAGGCGTGGGGAAGGAGTCACAAGGGAGAGTTGTATTAAGTGAGGAATGTGTAGTTTCCTACAGAACGGGAATTTTAAAGTCAGCTGAGCAGGGATACGGTGCAGGCAACAAAGAGGACACAAAATGGAGAATGCAATTCTGGGTTCTTTTTCCACCGCTGTTGCTGACTTGCTGCATGATTTTTGAGGTGAAGGTTGATGGGAGGAGGAGATCTGGAGGAGGTCACTTAACCTCTCCAGTTTCTACATTTCACAACATGTAAAATGCAGTGATGCCAGTTCTGGGTCTTTAAACGGAAGCCTTGCAATCTCCACTGTTTGAATCAATAGATGGTATGAAACATTTCTGCTTCCATTTTAAAGTAGTTCTGGTCTTCATGATTGTTAAAAAGAGCTTAAATGTGAAGGTGAAGACTCAAAAAGCATACTTCAAATAAAAACAAATCCATAATTGATTTTTTTTTTTTTTTAAATCTCATGATTTTAATATATAACCTAGCAGACATGTCTTGGTCCTAGTGTACACAGAGGTTTTGTGCTAAGATTCTTGGTTAAAAATATGATTTTTTTTTTTTTTTTTACAACTAGTAAAAGTATGCTGGTACTATCCCTAATCTGAACATAGCTGTACCAATATAAGATGCTGGTACAGCTTTTTCTCCATTCTTACATAGGAATAAGGTACACTTGAATGAACACATTTTTACCTGTGGTCATATATTACAGATTATAGAACTTTAGCTTTAATGGCAGTTCAGTTGGCACAACCGTTGTATTTCAACAAGTCCTTAGTAACGTGTTTGCCTTTGTGGTACTGAGGGCTCTCGGTCAACTGAGTGAGTGGATAAAGCCAGTCCTCGGCAGCCTCTTTCTGAGCCTCGACCTTGTAATCAAACGCACAAAAACAGGGATTGGTAGCAGGGACTAAAAACTAAGAACTCTCCTCCAGGCACATGCTGTAATTGCTTGGCTATAGAGTCCTGTTCCTGTTTGATTTTCGCCTCTGTATGGCCTCATAAAGGCATGGCACATAAATTCAACAAGGCAAGTAGAGAATGCCCCATTCAGAGTAGCCTAAAGCCTGATTATTAGGGTCACTGTATAAAAAGGTAAAAAAATAACCTTTCTCCTAATCAAATCATAAACCCCAAGTTACTCTATCCATCAGTAGTGGTATGTGTTCAAAAACCAGCAGGTGATAACCACAATTATAATTGAGGACACATGGGCAGGTACTGTCTAGAGTAGGGAAA
>NW_005842005.1:1034520-1057451 GCF_000455745.1 Alligator sinensis
GAACAAGTTGGAGATTACTTAGATAAACCAATGTTTTCAAATTGGTGGACTGATGAAAGTCATCCCAGAGCAGTGAAGGTAATTGCAATGCCATTGACTATTTGAGAATTCAAGATCGTGTAAGATTCTGGAAAAATGGGGGGGAAAGCAAATATAATATCTAACATATATCAAATATAATATCTATCTTTATTTCTTTTAAAAGGGAGGAAGGAGGACTTGGAGAATTATAGACTGATCAGTCTAACTTTAATGTCTGGAATGGTACATATAATGGTACTATATAAGCACTTAATTGCTAAGCACCTACAGGATAATAAGGTAACAAGTAATGGTCAAAATGGGTTTATCAGGACCAAGTCATACCTAACCAGCCTGATTTCCTTCTATAAGATGACAGGCCTTACAGATAGGGAGGGAAGGAATATGGATGTAATATAGCCTTGTAAAAGTCAAGGTATTGATAGTCTTCCATGAGATTCTTCTACATAAACTAAGGAAATAAAGACCAGACCAGCAGTGTCAAAGATGTGGCCCACAGAGCTAGTTTTTCTCTGACCATGGGGCTGTTAGTGATGCTGGGAATTTGGATGTGGGGTGAGTGGTGGTGGGGCCCACCACTGAATTCTGGCTATGGAGCTCATTGGGGATGAACACTGGACATGGGAAGAGGGGAGCAGGCAAATACTGTTTTAACCCCTATGCCACTTCTGGGTCCAGATGCAGTCTGTGAAGCTCCTCAGTTTGGATCCAGCCTGAAGGCCCAGATGAGTTTGAGACCCCTGGTTTAGATGAACCTAAGTAAATGCCAGTAGAACACTCATTGGATAATTGTACTCAAAGGGTAGTCATATTTAGCTCAATACTAAATTGGAAAAGAGTTTCAAGTAGGATTCCCCAGGGATCCCCTGGGTCCAATATAGTTTGTTATCTTAGTTAATGATTTGGAGGATGGAACAGAGTATATACTTATTAAATTTGCAGATAGCATCAAGTGGTGTAGGGACCAGACACTTTGAGGGCCAGAGTTAAGATTCAGAATGACCTTAATAAACCGGAAAAACGGTCTGAAACAAACAGGCTGACACTCAATAAGGACAAGTATGAAGGACTCCACTAAGGAAGGAACAATTAAAGATACAAATACAAAATGGGAATGACTTGGGAGTATGTGTTGTATGCAAATAAATATATTCAAAGGCATGTCCTAAATAACTAATGGAAATGATTCTGCCACCCTGTTCAGCACTGATGAAGCCTCATTTGGTATACGGTCTGTTCTATATTGAGCTCTACACTTTAAGAAATATATGGACAAATCAAAGAGTTCAGGATGAGCAACTAAAATGATTAGAGGCTAGAAAACACAACATATGAAGCAAATTAGGAGTTGTTCATCTAGGGAAGAGAGGAAAAGGGGGGAGTTTAATAATACTCTTCAAATACAATAAGGATTATCATAAGGAAGGTAACAGTCACTTTTTCTCTGTGTCCAGAGGGGATGGAACAAGAAATAATCGGTTCAAGTTGCAACATGGAGGAATTTAAATTGGATATTAGGAAGAACTTCCTCACTACAAGTTCATTAAGCAAAGAAACAAATTCCTTAGACAGGTGATGGAATCTCTGTCATTGGAAGATTTTAAATAAAAGCTACACAAACACTTATGCAAGATGGTTCAGACAAAGATAGCCTTGCCTTGAACAGGAGAAGGTTGGACTAAATGACTTCTTCAAGTTTCTTCCAGCTCCATTTTCCTATAATTCTATAAAACTGTGTTCAGTTTATCAGAAATTGAAATAACAGAACAAAAATATACTAAACAGTATATCTCTTTGTGGCATCGGTGAGGCCGCAGCTGGAGTACTGCATCCAGTTTTGGGCGCTGCACTTCAACACCAATGTGGATAACCTGGAAAGGGTTCAGAGGAGTGCTACTGGTATGGTTGAGGGCCTGCAGGTAAGATCCTATGAAGACAGACTGAGGGACCTGAATCTCTTCAGCCTCCACAAGAGAAGGCTGAGAGGTGATCTTGTGGCTGTCTACAAGCTCATCAGGGGGGGCAGCAGGAAATAGGGGATACTCTGTTTACCAGGGCACCCCTTGGGATTACTAGAAACAACAGCCATAATCTGAAGGAGAGCAGATTTTGATTGGACATCAGGAAAAAAATCTTTACGGTTAGGGTTGCCAAAATAGGGAATGGGCTTCCAAGGAAGGTGGTGCTTTCGCCTTCCTTGGAGGCATTTAAAAGGAGATTAGACAAGCACCTGGTTGGGGTTACTTGACCCCAGTGCTCTTTCCTGCCCAGAGCAGGGGGTCAGAGTCGATGATCTAATAGGTCCCTTCCCACCTTAAAAATCTATTAGATCTATTAACCAGATGGTCAATCCTTCTAAGATGTTATGAATGAATTAAGCAGTAAATCTCAGTTCTCCATCTTAAGTGAAGAAAAAATCTACTTTCAATGTTTTATGTCTGAACAGAGCAGTTGGCCCAGAGCCTTTATTATTCCATATAATTATATTACTCGATAAAACTCAAAACTTATTAGTGAATTAGAATTCTATTTCATACAAAAAAAAAACAAAACGTACCTGCTGCTTTCCAGTGA
This sequence comes from Alligator sinensis, assembly GCF_000455745.1. NCBI lineage: Eukaryota > Metazoa > Chordata > Crocodylia > Alligatoridae > Alligator > Alligator sinensis. The sequence goes on from NW_005842005.1 coordinate 1,037,137, forward strand.
TGCCCGCACAAGTGTTTTGTGAAACTTTGGGATGTGGTTTGTATGTCATCCCTGGACAATGAAGTAATATTTATTGGTATTAATGATCTACCTATCGACAATGGCCTTACAGTACTGGAAAACTGTTTTATTTAGTAGTTGACCTAAACAGATTTTAAGATGCTAAGTGACTTTGAGTTGTATGGCTTGATCATGGATCATATGTTCTATGGTAACACTGATCTGATTCTTTAAGATATGAATTGCCTTGGAAATGTAAACTGTTCAGAATCAGCTTTTCTGGTGGACTAAGTGAGAGACAACAGAAATTTTCAGTCTCAGTGACCAAAATGGAGAGGAGAGAGTTCATCTTCGAATTTATGGACTGTTGGATGGATAAAATCTTATTCAGGGTGACATTACATTTATTTGGAAGAAGTATAACAACTCAAGGGAATTCCTGGATTATACCTGACCCTTTAAGAGTCACACGTCTGCAGAGGAGGTCAAAGGGGACAGCTTTCTGGAGCAATGCATGTTTCTAACAGGAGAGTTTGTTCTCTCGACTCAGCAATAGTGGAGCTCGTGCAAGCTATGGGCTTATTTTCCCCTTTCTTTTTGAGTCCAAGCCTAGTAAAACACCAGTTTTAAAGTCATTCCTGATCCAAGAATGTCAGAGTTTGCTTAAATCAGGACCAAGTGTGGAATACAATACTGACCATCCCTGAGGAGTGTGACTAACCGTTGATGATGAGCCAACTGGGGTAAAACAATGAACAGCAGGATAGTCAGCCTACATTTGTTCTTTATCAAGATGAATTATCTCTTAAGAGATTAGTCTACAGAATGAAATCTAAGGACTGAGAACTTGCTGAAGGTCCATAGCATGACTCATTTAAAAACAGAATAAGTGATACTGATAGGATAGGGTTCAAATCCAGCATACAGGGAAGAATTAAGAATGACCTGATGAATCTTTGCATTTAAACTTTTTTGGTTCTTCAAACTATTTCCCTGCCACGCACCCTCCCCCCCCCTCCAAGCAACAAAGAATGGCTGTAAATGATGAGGGTATGATACATTTGCACCGCAATTATTAGAACCAGATTTACTGTAAAAAATCTGTAAACAATTTGCAAGGAATGGGTGGTCTTATCACAAACATACACCTCCAGTGTGGGGATAATGCAGTTCCAAATGGCTTGATTAACGTAGTATTTGCCTGTGTTATGTGTATGCTTTGCCCATAACGTCATGCTAGGCTATCTACTGGAGATATTATTCCTCTATCAAATCCCTTGCCTAAGAGCATGATCTTCAATCAAAAGCTTTATTAATACATAGAACAGGTGCCTGCTGTATGCCTTGTGTCCAGGACAGTCTAGAAACAGACACAAGCCGATACATTTAACATAACCTTCACCCATATCTGTTACAGATCTGTTATTCCTGGCTCAACTTTATTTCAAGAGAGATCATTACTTGAAACATGCCTTTGGCTGCAAAAGTCATTAAATATAAGTTATCCTGCCATAGGCAAGACATCTTGTGCTCAAAATTATTATAAAGTAAGACTGTATTCAGAACCCCAATCATGTAGGTATGGCAAGCCAATGTCACTCTTTAAAAGCAGAAGCTGAGACAGGATTATGTAGCTTACTGTTGAGTATGCCTTTCCTACAGAAAACAGGTAAGGAAAAAATACCTGTCATTCTGCCCTGCCCCACATTGAAAGGAAAGAGCTACTGCACTAAGGTATTGGCAACTGTCTCCTTAAGAGTTAATTTTCTTTAAAAAGTTTGAGTCTGGAATGCATGTTTACATTGTGCAATGTGCAATGCAGACCTAACATATTAAGATAAAGTATGGGAATAGTACGAGATGCTGCTCTGTTCAGCTACAGCAACAGCACTTTGTCACTAGATGTCACTCTTCCAGAAAAAATCTTTGAAGATAAATAACTAAGGGGAGGATTCTGGAATCTCCTATTAAATAAACAGAACATCTAAAGATTCCTTTTTCTTTATTATTTTAACGTTACACTAATGATCCATGATTTATTTTGCACACTGTTTTGACTTCGCATAAAAAGCTGAAATTTAACCCTTTAATTTAAACATTTTAAATTTTGATAGCTAGTCAATGGTCTCAAAGCTAGAGAGGAGAGAGTAGGCTGGGTTTAATCCATCACAGCAGCCAAGTAATGTAAACCTTTCCCACCTAGCAAAAACCTAACTTGTAAATTATATGAAGATGGAAAGACTTGCAGAACAAGTACTTCTGTCTTCATCTGTCTGATCACTAGAAGACACTTGAACATGTTCAGCCTTATCCTCCTAGAGCTATGAATTGCAAACTCCTATTAAAGTCAGTGATAGCATGAAGCTCAGCTCCTAGATGCTGAAACAGAATACTGACAGAAATATCAACTATTCATAAAAAAAGAAGCCTGCACATCTTTAAACAAACATTGTAACATTAAAATTGATATAAAGCATGAGCATTAACATTAGATAACCCATTTATATGGTTTCTATTATGCCCAGCTAAGGCTGATTTGGAATAGAAAGAAAAATTAGGAGAAGGGATTGATCTCTCTGAAGACCATATTTTGAAGCTTCCAATGGACACCCCTCCTACCTGCTTGTATTTAGGCCACCTTCCCAAGAATACACACACCTGCATCAACTTTCCTTTCTACAAAAAAAAAAAAAATCCAAAATTTTGTAGCATTTTATAACTAGAAATTTCTTCTATTCTCAAAGCTTGAAATGGTATGCTTTCTGCAGCAGGCATACAGTTCATGTAGCTATTAACTGTACTAGTTACATAGAGATGCTTAGAATAGCAGACAGCTAGAGCTGACTGTCAAAGGATTCAGCACTGAAAGTTAATTTGTCTTAAATATTTTCTTCATTTTCTCTGAAACTCCACAATTGAAAATTAGACACCATGGTACCTGGCAAACAGGACACTGATTTCTCGGACATCTCTAAGGAAAGGGAGAGATTAACAATGGAATTGGCTGCAATAGCACGACTCTGAGAGTGCACCTATATTTATGACTTTGAAGGGGTAGTTCACATAAGTAGAGTGCTGTGTTTCCTCATGCAACTGTGTCAGTGATGATGGTAAAGTTGCCATTTAAATGTTTGTGGTTTATTCTGTGACATCTCTCAAGCCACTATTGTTCCCATGCTGCCTCTCTGCCTTTAGTCTGTAGTTTCATCCCATAGAAAGGTTATGTTTTTTTTCACTGCCTGCTTCTCCCCCATTTACTCCCCTTAAAAGTCTCAGGAAACAGTAAGAAAGAGCTCTTCCACCAGCAAAAGGTGTCCATAAATACTAGCATCAACAAAAGCTCACATTTCCTCTTGGGGAGGAGACCAAGTTCTCAGAGCTTTGCTGTCTGGGCCATGAGATAACCCTAAAATGTGAACTGTGTCTCCTCCACTGCTCCTTGGGAAACTACCTGAGCACCCCTATGGTGGAAGGGTGTAGCCAGCTGGAGAAGTTTGGGAGAGACTAAAAGAGCACTATGTAGCTTCTGTATGTGCAAGGCAGGACCTGTAGGAGGCAGTAGCTGTTCCACCACTTTACTAACCCTCATGCAGAGACAGCGGACCAAACAAAAACAGCAGCAAAAAGTCGATTTCCCCCTTCTTTCCCACAGCCCATCAAGTGCAAGCTTCTGAATCTCTTTCCTTTTCAAGTGTTTATTGGTGTTTGGGAGCAGTGTGCCTTGTAGTTGTATGACAAAGTTGTTTTAAGAATAGGTTAGACAGAGATGGGATGGGTTGGTTTGGATAAGTATAATCCTGGCTTGAGAAGGGAGGTGGATTAGGTGATCCCCTGGGGTTCCTTCCAGCCATATATTTTTTATGATGTCAGCAAGATACTGATTTCTGAAAGCTAACAAGGGGCTGTTTCAAACCTAGTTTTGCAGTTCATTAAGTTCCTTATTTCACTCAGAAAAACCCACTCAAGAAAAGCCTGTTAGCTATAGCTTTTGGCCAAAAAATGAAAACCACTGAAGATATAAAACTTTTGCCAGTAATACTCTTATCTGCAAGTACAAAAATAATTCTTTTGAATATATTTTCTTAATTTCAGTTTTATTCAAAACTAACACTTCAAAGATGAATACATTCAAAGGTATAAAGCCAACTAGGAGTTGGGGTTGGGGGGAGCAATTGAAGAGCTTTGTTTTCTCCTGTTACACAAATGGGTAGGTATGAAGATGATATCTGACAGTTCTAAAAGCTTAAAAACCAGTGATGGCACTAATTTTTGTTCCTTGTTTAAGAAAACACTGCAAATGTCTTGCATTTAATTTTGAACCATTTAATGGTAATCTGGTAGGTGCTGCTTGTGCACTCTAACTGAATTTCAATTTCCACCTAGTGTTAGCTGAAAAAGTAAAATATTGATCTCGTAATAAGAAAAATGTTGTTCACCAAATATAGGTGGTGAAGAATCAGAAGTGTCAAGCACTCATACTTGGTTAAACATGTATAGAAATACTTGTCATCCTCATACTTAGCAACAAAAAAAAAATCAATTATTCTAATCAAGAAAAAAATCAACCTCTTTAGAAAGAAGATTGAAAGAAACCCACCAACTGAGAAACAAGATCAAAATTGATTATTTAAATAAAAAGTTCCTACTTGCCGACTTCCGTTATTAAATTCAATAATGGAAGTTGGGGAGGCAGCACAATTATCAGTCTTCCCTAGTTTACTCGCTATTCCATCCCCGAGCTGTGCATGTGCACACAAACATACAGGGTTGCACTGTGCTCCTGCAAGGTAAGTCAATGACATATCTAGACTCCTGGTAGCCCTGAGCAAACTTTTAGTATCTGTCCCCTCTTCACAAAAGATAATAATAATAATAATAATAATAATAATAATAATAATAAATTGGACAACAGGGAGAAAAAGTACCATTTTCATTCCCCCTTACTGTCCGGGCCCCGGGCAGATGCTTTGTTCGCCCACACCTTTGTCCGGGTCTGAGGTAGGTATACAATATAGCTTCCTCTTATGGTATATATTTGAAATATTTAAGAATACTTTTGTAAATAAATGTATTTTGAAAGTTAATGGATAGTATCATCTTGTTCCAGGAGAACCAGATTGATGCATATTTTAGATGTGCTTAATATTGTTAACTATGTGAACAGAGCTCAGCCATAAAACACGAGAATGTGTTTGCTTAGCATGCTACAGCAGAAAGTTTATTCGGTTCCATTTTGAAAATATTTGCAACTGAAATTTATTTTAGCCAACTCAGACATAAGCTTTAAAGTATAGGCTGTATATAACTCAAATACAGGTAGTACTTTTTTTATAACAATAACTTACAGGTACAAACAAATGATAAGCTACAATTTCACAAAGAGTTGTAAACATTTTGCACAATTGTCAGTCCTTTCTGTTAGGCAAAGTGCTCTTTTTGATGACAAATAAATTAACAAACACATAACTAGAGTGGACTACTTCCAGACAATACAAAAAAGGTGTTTTCAATAAGTCTTGTAAACAACATAATAGTTATTTATGCAGAATCCATAAAAGTGTCTTGCAGGCCAACTATACTTACATATCTGGGCATGGTCTTGAAAACGCTTTGGATGTTAAATTAAAAAATTAACATTAATATCTTTTCAATGATATTTTAATACACAATAAATGACTCTTGAGATTACATCCTCAATAGCTTATATCCCTGAAAGAAAGGAATTAGGTGTGACTTATTGGCAGTTGTGTCATTGAATGGGGTAGCAAGGGCTGGAGTCCAAGAGCTGTAGGTGAATGAGCTACAAAAATAGAAAGATTTACTGGTCAACCTTGTTGGAAGCAAAAAATATTTGCAAACAAAAACAAACCAAAAAAAATTCATACCACCCCATACACCACTGTAGTATTTGGACCAGACCAGCAAATTGCAATATTTTCACTAGTACAGTTAAATAAGGAGTTTAGCCACTCTGAAGCACAGTGTTACAGTCATTTCTAACCCTTCATTCTGGAGCACAATAAATTAGTGCCAGCTCCATCTATACCCCATTCAGGCACATTATAATGCAGTTTTGGAAGAAAGTTAACTGGGACCCTGTCTGCAACTACAGCTACAATTGTATCAAGGAACCCAATTACAACAGTCATAGGCGATGCATGGGGGGCACGTGCCCCCTCTGAGATTGGCCCTTGCCAGCTGGGGAGTGGGGGGCAACTGCCAGTGTCCCCCCTGAGATTGTGGGGGTGCCAATAGAAGTGCTGCCAGCAATCTGCCGCTGGGGGACTGCCTTCCCTCCCGGTCAGTGATCAGCTGCTGGTGCCCCCCCCACTATCAGGAGGCACCAGTGCCCAGGACAACAGTTATTCTCTAACCTAGTTACAAACATGGTTCAGACCTGTAATGTGGGCTTCAATGTGGTTGCAAAACACAGCTAATTTCCAGTCTGTATTATGAACCAGAACTAAATTTTGGATATCTGGTTATGAAACAACTATGCAGTAAGTCAGCTCTCCAGCATGACTGTGGGAAGAACCCTGGTCTGCAGGAAATTGCTAGATCTTTTATCAATTTCTACTAATCCCTTCAATGCTTGGTATACAAGTCTCAACAGAACAGTATATCTAAAAAACTCTGACTTTGGGAGATTAAAAAAAAAAAAAAATTGCAAACTGTTTTCTTTTAAAGTTACCTTAAAAGTTAGTAAGAATTACATTTCTACAATGAACTGCAAAAAGTGAAGTGTTAAATATACAATTTCTTATCTCTAGCATCCATAGTATGGAGAAAGTACATTCATCTTAACCAAATTTGTAGCTATGCTTTACAGCAAAGATACTAAGACACTCACCTCTTAAATGAAGTGTAGATAGCAGCTAAAGTACTAAGAAGTTTCATACAATGAATACTGGGAATAAGAAATTGAATAAATGTATTTACTATTCATCAACTGGTAACTATTCTTGCTGCAGCTCATAAAGCCTCCTTCATCTTATTCTCAGACTTACAAAGAATTACAGTAAGTTATTGTACCTACCATCCATATAACTATGTAGAGCAGTTAACATAGTCCCATCTTGGGGTACATATGCAGAGTATGCCATTTCTTCTAACATTGGTGGAGACAGCCTAGATGGTTGAACTGCTGTGACAGGAGCAGTAGATGAGTGATTAGGACTAACATGTTTCTTATGACGTGCTCTACAGTTTTGAAACCACACCTGCAAAGGGGGAAAAAAGTTGCATCATGTTGATTCACTGCATTTATTTTGATATGCCAATATGATAAAACCCTTGGTTTTAATTTAAGTTTAAGTTTAGTGTCAGAGTATATAGGTTCTTAAATGGAACAGTCAAAAATAGGTCAAAGCACACATGCTATGGTGAGCTAGATAGTTGAGGCATACCAAATTCTGTCACTAGTGGTGCACAAGGGACTGAAGTGGTAAGTGTCACATCCTGTCACCTTTGATTTTGTGGCCTGAATGACTCTGGTATCCATTTACAGCTGGGTTGACTGGGGACAGCTTTCAGTGAAAAGTCCAGAGTGAGACTCTCCCCCTCTCAACTCTGGATCTGTAGCAAGATACCTCAAATGCTCTACTGCTGTGCCCCAAAATTGTTGAAAGGAAGGTCAAAATATCCTCTGATTCCAGTTTTATTTCTTGTAATCTGTAACAGACTGGCCTCCATCCTTTGAAATGTGGTCCCATTAGCCAGGGGCTTCAATTTACAGACATATTCTGTCAAACTTTTAGGCTATGGATAAGATAAGAGAAAGTCAGGGTAGGATAATAGTAATCATATTGAATGCGAAGGGCTTCCAGCCAAAATTTTGATTCTGTGTTTGAGCTAGAGTTTTGGATGGATTTGTGGATTAAGGTATCTCTAGATAAGTTAACAAATAGCCACAAAACGTTAATATTTTTACAGCGTGAATTTGGTGCACAATTTTGGAAAGTAGATAAATGTGATTAAACCTTGCTTTAAAAAAAAGAAGCAATTTCCTGATTTTCTTTTTTAAATAAGTTTTGATGCATAGGACATACAGTAAAGATATATTTTTAAAAGACAACAGTTTTAGGTGCTTATGTTGTATCCTCCCTCCCTGGTCTAACAAATATGAATGTTCTAATTCTATCCCTGACTCAGGAAGTTTGACCTGGAGTTACACTTAAACCACTGTATAGATCTTTTTCCAAAAGAAGAATTTACATCCAGTAAGAAAATTAAGTTATGGCAAGTTCTTATGGAAGTCGCAGACCTAGAATTAAGTAAGCAATTTAGTACAGTCACCTGTATCACACGCCTGCTCAAGCCTGTTCTTTCTGCCAGTTTTTGTAGGGTCTGTGCATCTGGATTGTTGTCCTGAGCAAACTGTGCTTGCATAACCTGAAAAGATAAGATTTTTAATTGATGTGCTCATAAAGCTTCTTGGTCAATTTCAGAGGATAATGCTTATATCAATTAGTTGTTCAAACATGCTGTCCCAGTACATCATTAAAAAGGGGGGAAAAATTATCTTCTGATATTGTCTCTTACTCTGATAAAAAGTGGCCACATTCAGAAACTTAGCTTTATTCTGTTTTGTACTAGTCAGTGAGGGAAAAGAAATTCAGTTATGATTTCACTAGAGGGGGATTATGGAAGAGAATTCATTGCAGACTAATCCAAATATGGTTGATTAAGAAAATGTCTATAGCTCCAGACCACTTAATACACAATGGGGGCAAGGAATGAACTTTCAGTTTGACAGGTTCAAAGAGACCAGTCAATCAATCTCAGTCTGTATTCTAAAGAGGATCCCCACTTAATCCTTTTCCAGCTGCCCTGAAATATGCATGTAATTTTGAGGCCCTGAGTTTGCCACATTTACCTTTAATCCATCTCTGAATGACATGCAGGCTATAAACTGTTCCTGCCACTGCTTAAGATTAACATGATGTTAAGGACTCCATAGTGCAACACTTTTTATGGAAACTTATTTATCATAAAATAATGGCCATTTTGTAGATGCAGATATCAATTTAATCTGTATTATAATCAAATTCAGACCAATCCCTTCAGCATCTTGAACTAAAAAACTTGAATTTTTACTTTCTTCCCTATGCTGCTGTGTTAGTCTGCAAACTAGTTTGCTGCTGTGTATGAGTTATTTGCCAGCAACTGAAACAGTCCATTTCTGGGGTAGAATGCTGCTACTTCTTAACGATATGCAGCCACACTATCTGGGGTCCCATCAGATGAAAGGCATTATTACAGCCTGAAAGAATATTTCTTATTTAAGGCCTGTAATAGTTTTAATTTTGTGGCTTTTTGCTGCAAATTCTGTGCCAATAATTTTAGATTCTCTTATTTCTGTGTTTTGGGGAACCAAGTGAAGCAATCTATCCTTCAATCATTTGCAGGTTTGCAAATTTTGTTTTAATGTGAACCAAACTGGAGCATCTCACAGAGCACTAACTACCCCAGTCATGCACAATATACCTTTCCCTCTTGTATTTATAATCCCTGTACATTGAAAAGCTTGGACATTCTTTTGTTTAAGTAGTGACTTTTGGACTCCTATCTTGATATTCATTCTGTCCTCCCCTTTCCATGGGTTCCACTTCACCTAGCTGAAAATAAACAGAACCTCTACCCTACTGCAATCTCACTCCCTATGCAAACATTTGTAAATGTGTTAGAGGGCATGGTACTGCCAGAAAACCCACTTCTGTTTCTAAGATGTAAAATGGTACAACTCTAAGTTGGAAGCAGTCCAAACTAGGGGTGTTTCTCTTCTTCCAGCTGTGCAGTTCTCAGGGGAGGGGAAAAAGTCTGTTGGTTTTGTTTCTACAAGATGCTCATACAGAACTTTGGGGGTTTTTTTTCTTTTGAGATTCAGGACATTCTTTAAAGAGAACCACCTCTTTTACTGCATTGTATAACCCATGAATACTGCCTGACCTTCTCTGGTCCAGAGCTTTGGATGCAACTGGCTGTCCACTCCATTTGCTCCTCCTTAGGAGCTATAATTTCTTCAAAATTTAGTTTTACCATAACTTTTCAGGAGTTGTTGTCACTCCCACACTTTTTCTTCAGCTGTTTCATAGGCTAATGCAATAAGTTTCATTTCCTTTACAAAGTTGATTTAGCCCATTTACTATATTTGATGTTTTACATCAGCAACTGCTTTCTCTTAACTGGAAGCCCATTCTGTTGCTATAATTTTCATATGGGAAAAATTAGTCTCTTACTTGTTAATCGAGTTTCTCCAAGTCCCAATATGCCAGCCCATATAGTGGGTATAAGTCCTCCTACCAGCAGATGGAAACATGAAAAAAAATAAAGCTCTTGTGGAGTCAAAGTTTGTACAGTGCTTTGAATATAGAGCACTATGAGGTGTGCATTAGCTGCTTTTACATAAAAGTAACTTGGTAGCTGGATGAACCTATTCAGATTTCCTGAGCATTAAATTTGTATTCAGCTTATGCCAAATGTCCATAAAAAATTAAAGGAGGACCTGATTTCCATATTACCAAAACAAGACATGACAGGGTGGGATGCTTAGGCTGAGACTGCCACCTCAGTTCTCATTGATTTCCTGCCCTTTGAGAATTTGAAAGCCTCTTTGAATTCCAAAGCAGATATGTATTTGTGGATACAACTAAAGAACAGATGTCTTGGTTACCAAATAGAAAAATCTTAGCCTTCCATAAATCATTCGCTAAAGAAGTTTCCCCATGTCAGTTTGCAAGTAATATAAAGGTATGTAACATGTGCAGGTAGTAGTTTCTCATATTTCTGGGAGAGAGGCATTACTCCTGTTCCCAGAGAGGTACTTAAATTATTCTGAACAAGCAGATGGAACTACCCAAACTTGTCTCTGTACGCTGCTTTAATGTGGTTTCAAATCAAAGATCACAATGAAGCATGATGATAGCAGCTGTGAATGCCCCAAAGACAGATATGAGCTGGAGTTAAATTTAGAAAGGATAGATTCTGCCCACATTATTTTGAGGGTGCAAACAAGCTTCATGAATCAAGAGGAAAGGCTAGAGACAGGCAACTATAATGTAGACCAAATTGAGTCCCAGATCACAAGGTTCCATGCGGAAAGGAAGATGATTTAAGAAAGTTGCATTAACTCCCGAGTCCAAGAACCCCTAGATAAATATGCAGTCTGTAGGGCAATACCATATTTAAGCTGTAGTTCCCTAGAAGCTTCTGCCCACCCAGGTGAAAGGCAAAGAGATACAAGATTGAATCTATAGCAAAAATTATTCAGTTCTAAATCTAACAGGCTCTGGAAAAGTTTGTTGTTTTTTTGTTTTTTTCAGTCATCCTGTAAAACTAAGATACCATTAATTAATTAAAGTTGGATAGGATAGGAGTTAAGTTTTCTTCTGTGGTAAATCAACAGAAAGTCTAATTGGTACATGCCAATTCCCTTGGTTCAATCTGGTTTAGCAGCTGCTTTGGATTGGAGTCTCTCCACAACTTGGGCTAAAAAACACACACAACAGACAACTGGTTTGATGCAATGCTAATTAGACTGGGATACCAGTCGCATCTAAACAGGTCTGTCCCAGCTGTTTACACAGGAGGTTTAAATGGCAATTAAGTCAAATTAGCTGTCATTGTTCCAAGACAAGGGTTAATTCAAATAATTCACAGGTATTTAATAGGAGACAATGGGCTTGTCAGTCTATAAGGTCTGGGGTTTGCTGCAATACAAGAGGCTCAAGGAGATGAAACTATTGTCCATTTTTAGCATAGACAGCAGAGAAGGTAGGACTCTCGGGCCCCAGTCTCATTAGTCTTCATCCCAACTTCCTCTTTGATGTCTCCTCCAGATTATTGCTAAAATACTCTGCATCTATGCCTTCTCCATCAGTGGCTAAAGTGGCAATGGAGATTCTGACCTCCGATTGAGAACACTCTCCAACAGCCAGCCATGTGATACATTATGAATTAAGTGCCCAGTTTCTTTCATTACTCTGTCCATCTTTATTACTGCCCAAGAGGTCGGTCACCTAGTGAATGTTTCGTTTTATTGTTAAGGAATAAGAACATGCCAACCAAACAGAGTTCAAGGTGAGGCAACAGAGAAACCAAAAGTTAGTCGCATGTGAATGAAAGCTTATCTATAACACTGCCAAGCTATATAAATTGAGGGCATCCTGCCCTAAGCCCAAGGGGAATACATTAGACTGTAACAGTTGAGTACTAGCTAGGAACTGAACTGGACATTCAGTTTTAGAATTAGATCCTGCAAAAAGATGGTCTTGTTGACCCAAGTATCACACACTAATTAACAAGAATGCTACCCTCTCACTAGGGCATGTGCTCATTATTCTACCTGTATCATCAAGGTCTGGGAGAATAAAATCTCTCTTTCCTAAGAGACCACCAGAACTACCATTTTGTCTTGGGGAAAGTACAAGGCCTTAAATATCCAGTCTTGATCAAGAATGAAAGACTGAAGAAAACAGTTACACTATGTAAATGGGGACATGTAGAAAGAATAAAATGTAGAAATAATTAAGTTAGGCCCCCCTCTGCCTAGCCTATAAGACTTGGAGTCTTTAAATGCATGGTCTGAAGCTATGTTTGGTGGTGAAGCTGAAACTGGTCATACATTTCAGTCTCTGAAAGATAAACCAAGATTCTCTGTAAAGTTCTAAAATAATTTATGATAGAAAATGGTTTATTTTCAGGAAAGACAGTGATGCTTGGGTGATTTGATATCAGAAGAGAGACCTGGTCCAAAGCTAGAAATCCAGAACAAGACAATCCTGATATGGAAGGAAGCCATGAGTAACAGAGCAGGTTCAGCCAGCCAACTCCCTTTAGAACAGACCTGACCTCACAAGAGTTTCAATTCAACATCCCAAAACATGCATAATGCCTCACATGAGTTCTTGCTTGCAGGAAGAAACATATCCAGTGACTGAGCTGGTGAAGAGGGACATGAGAAAAAATACTTTAGCACTATGCCTTGAAACAAAATGCAAACAGTGGTAGTGAGCCTCTTGGTGCTGACACTTTAAATGCTATGAAAATGAATTTATATCTACCCCACTCAACCCAACCCTGCAGGAGGTACTTCCTAAAAACAGGAAGCTTGAATATTCAAGCTAATATTCTGAAAATTAAAGTCAATGCTACACTCAGTTACAGTGGCTAACATAAATTTCAATGGATAGAAACAAGATTTGAACAGTTCAGAAAAAAAGTCAGGTCATTCAGGACAGGAGGTGAGGGGCAAGGAATATTCACTTGATAGCTTTCCTTATTGCCATTTATATAACGTATAGAACAGTCATTTTGGTTGCACATAAGCATACCAAGAATACTTTTGCCTTTCCTTCTCCAAGGACATAATCAACCTTTAGCAGAAAATTGTACAATTATACTCCTTCTGCACCCTCCTGGATAAAATAAGGAAGGGTCATTTGATTGGAGTCAACCTGGGGGTTCCTGTTTATGCTGATGTGAACATAATACTTCCCAATTCTGAAGACACACAACCTTGATTGTCATTAAAGGGCTGATTGTGGAGTTCTAATGAAATCTAAAACTCCAACCAACTAGTGTCCTAAGGAGCCACATGTAATAGATTTCCATAGCATCTCTCTTCATATTACATAGTTCTGAAAGTTCTTCATCTTTACATGTAATTACAGTAGTGACGTAAATGTCTGATGAAATTTATTTAATCAAGCAGCCAAAATAGATCAACATTTCGGTTTCCATTTTGCAGCATATACCAGCTGCCCCCAGGGAAATAAAAAGCTTGAAGACTAACTAACTACTCCATATTAAATTGCTAAAGCTAACAAAATATTGCAGGAACATGCTGTCTTGATAATTTATCCAATTTACGGCATACACAACAATGTTTATATGCATCTAGTTTTAACAGTTGGTTTCAAATGGTTACAGTGCTGCCTCTACCTGGAGTTGATCTGCTGTGAAGCTGGTCCGAGCTCTTTTTGCTGGTTTTGGATGATTAACATCTTGTTCTGTTAATAATGCTCCTTCCACATTAATCCCATTCCCTGACAAGTTTTAAAAGAGTCTGTTAATAATTCAAGCTAATATTAGTTAGCAAGTCACACTATTCTGAAATAGGTTTCCTAAATTTGTTAGTCTTTGATATTATTTACCTATCTATCTGAATAAGATTTGCTTTGTTTTCTTCAGAAGTATAGAAAGCAAGTTGAATGTACAAGAATACAAGCAAATGCATCAAATCATGTGAGCAACATTTAGTTCGCATACATACAGCTCTAGCCTTAAAGCTAGAGAATTGCTCTCAAGGAAGCCGAAATAAAGCAACAATGGCAAATGATATTTAATACCAAAAGAGAATATTACCATTTTCAACTTCTCTTTTTAGGTTGTCCAACATACAGTCGTAGTGTATTCTACAAAGGACTTTCTCTTCAACCAAAGCAAACTCCTCCCCAGTGGAAAGCTGTCTTTTGCAGGAGAAGCAGGCAAAGCATGCCAAGTGATACACATTTCCTTTAGCCCTTCGGACCCAGTCAGTAGAATGGATGTGTCTACCGCAGCGTGAACAACGGGTTCCATACCGTCTACAACAGGGGTAAACAAAAGGATAAATCACAGAAGCAAGTCATTTTAGACTAAACTGTCACTCTGGGAAAATTAGTGGCAAGCTGATGAAGAAAAGTAGTTAGAATTTAAAGTGTACTGATCATATTCATAGTCAGAGGACTGTCACATTTACATTTACAGAAACAGTTAAGAATTTGCACCTGGTGGTTTTAAGAACAGACCACTGCTCATTTAAAGAGTTTAAATTTTGCCTTCTGTCTTCAGGAAGGTATTAGTCATCCAATTACTAAAGTGAATTCACAGATATCCAGTCCCCAACCCTCACTTTCTAAAGCTCTTTTTCTAATGGATTGTCAGCTGTCTCCTTGTGCTATTGACCCCGTGTTCTATGACCCTGCAATTATTCAAACATTATTTCATGTTGACAAAGTAGCTTGGTAGCCCAAACTCTTGTATTTAACTATACGATTTCTTTAACAACTAACCAAAGATTAAAGCAGAGAATTTCCAGAGGGAGAGAAACTAGACTTCAGGAAATAAACCAGGAGAAAGAAAAACAAAAACATGTAGTTGCTGTACTTTCTTCTTATCTTTAAGAGAAATTTAAATACCCAGGTACGTTTGCAATGCTGGGAACATGTTTCCCTGTGAGAATGTGACTATAGTTTCAAGAACAACACAATGACTAGGATACTTCCATGACATACAAGCATACATTCTGGAAAATCTTGAACATAAATTTAGGATTTTGAATTCAGCTTAAGGTACCTGAGTAAACAGCTCATTCTTACAAGAGGTTGAATACCTATCAGTCCCTTCACTTAAAAACATGAACCCACCAAGAGCAAAACTTAGCTTAATCTAATTTCTTTTGGTATTAGTACTCTGATAATTGATCGTGGGCAGTTTAGCTACCCGTGTTGAATCTCCCCTACCACTTTAGGGTTTGGGGCGAAATCCTGACAGTGCTCTCTCACACTGGCAAGATTCCCACCAATTTTGGATGGGGGGGGCATAACTTCACCTTTTATTTGTCAGTTTCAGAAGCCCCGCGGCTCTTTTTGATGCCAGTAATGGTTAACAGATTCTCTCTCGCATAAGATCCTATTCCAATTGTGTGCTGACTGTTACAAAAGTAACAGTATGTACACAGATACATAATTATTGGAATGTTCTGTTTACAGGTTTTGTGGAGACTTAAGAAGCAGATCAGGTTTTGTAATACTTTGAGGTGATACCTTAAGTCTTGTGTTATAAGCAGTCACATTCAGTCTGGCTTGGAATGGAATTCTGCAGCTCTACTTTATAGACTTGAACTAGAACTATTTAAAGGAGACTATTCCCATGTGATGACTCTAAGGTCTGTTGTTATAACGGTCTTGCATTGCATTGCTGAGGCCAGCCGAGGGTTTAATTCCCTCTTGGGTCTCATAACTGAGAGATCCATTCAGTAATATTCTGCAATCATGATGCATTGTGCAAATATCCCTCCCCCCAACCAAATCAAAAGTTGTGTAATTATATTTAAATGAATTATCTGGTGTTTCCACAATTTCTTTTCAAGAAAATTATGGTTCAGTTATTTGGGAGTTGCTGAAAATAAGTCTAGAAGGTGAAGGACCAGCTAGTGCAACTTTTACTTACAGCCTAATAGAAAGTGTCACATTGGCTAGCCATTTTTTAAACTTGTGAGCGATATACCTGAAATAATCAAGTTTGCAGAAGATGTCTTTATCTTTGATATAGCAGCTGGTATGCCTTCCTAAAGAAGTTCTGCAAACACTGCACGAGAGACAGCGTACATGCCAGCACAGATCATTTACCTGGAATAAAAAAAATATATATATATAAATATGGTAGTACATACCTAGAACTATTTTTGAGTTCCAAAACCCAAGTTTTCCCATACACACAATACAGACTGCATATACCATATAATGGTTACAAAAAGAAACAAACCAAACCCCTACATTTCTTTAATGCAACACACATCCTCATGTTTTATAGAACATCATGCAGAATTAAACACGTCAAGTTAAGTGATTGTACCAAAGACTTCTATTATTTGCAATTAAGATATGGTAATGGAAAACAGAACCCTCTTCAGTCTTTTTTGTCTAATTCTGCTCTCTCACCAGTAGAGTAGCAGAGAAAAAGCTGCTTTCAGATAACCTTGCATAATCACTTAACTTTTTCTGTTACCCTGTCTGCAAAAACCAGCACCACCACACCCATAGTACATACCTACCAAAAATTGGGAAACTTAACTGATTTGCAAGTTGTTTTGAGATTTAAGTGCTATAAGGGCAAAGATCTCTTTGGCAAATAAAACAAGCCATGCATTACACCCTAACTGTATCAAATGAGTCTTCAACTCTTATAAAACACTGTTTTTCAAAGTCGTTTGTGATTTAAAGCCCCCCCGCAACATTTCATTCCGCTTCAGTAGTTTCCGATACAAGATCCACACGTTTACCTTTGTGCAGGAAAGTAGCAGTATCCTGTCAATTTTGAAAGACTGTCTGTAGTATTTTCACAACAAGCTGCATACCTTGTTACTATGTTCAATTACTATTATTTGATAAAAGGCAGTGCATATTTCCCATCCTTTGCTTGCAAATGCAGAGTGCCTTAGATGAGTTTGTGTGTTCAAGAGTCAACATTTGAATATTAACAACTCCAACTAAAAACAAAGCTTAATCCCATGTTTTAGCAAAAGAAACAAAAATGCCAACTAAATAACAAGCTAGTTTTGATTTTTTTTTTGTTTGGAATCAAGTTCTAATCTCCCGTATGCCAAACAATAAGATGATTAATGCCTGCCCACTTATGCAATGAAATAGCAGAATTTTGAGAAGCAAGTAATGTACCCTTTAAGGGAAAAGAAAAAAAAAGGGGGGGGGGGGAAAAAAAATGTAAAATGCTGCCAGAACAGCCACATATTTGTTAGTTGCATCAGAGATTAATTATGTATCCATACAAAGGCTGGTTTCAAGGAAAAATACTGCAGCCTAATATATAAAGTCAACAGTTGTATACAGTCTGGTATTCTTAAATATACTGTTATTATAGTAGCTGCTTTTGATGCTTTTTTAAATGACAGTCTGAACCTACAGGTTTACTAGTACATCCCAATTTAATACTAATCCACATCTCAGAAAAGCTTCCATGGTAGGAAACTATCCTGTTAATAGTTGTCAGCAACTGAACCTCTCAAGCAACAGTGAAAGTGAGCAAACCATTAGAGAGAGGGTTCAACCAAGATGATTTTGTCCCAAGTCTCAAAAGCAGTCTGCTCTAACATTTGCTAATTACTTTCCACCTTTGCTAATGCTGTTTTTGCTTTACCAGTGTTAGCAACATTGAGAACAAGCCACCATTGCTAAACCCCATATCGCATGAAATTCCTCAGAACAAATGTAATCAATGTTATGCTTAAAACACTGGCAACAGTCCCTACATAGATCACTGTTGAGATTTTATTATTCTTAACCTACTATTATGAAAAAGTTTACCATTCTATTTATAGTCCTCTATATGGTGTTGTCCTACTTAATCATTTAGTAAACACTGGAAATGATGCCAGCAATCACTGTAGGTAGGGAGGAGATAAATTTGAGTAGATTATAACTCATTAAAACCATCTAGCCTTTACTGCAAAAAGCATTATCCTTATTTTTCAGCTATAGGAAACCAAGGGCTAGGAGCATTAAATGACTTGCCCAGCATGTCATAAAGGAGTCTGTAGGATCAGAATCCAGGTTTACTAAGTCTAACTCCTAGTTGTACTATGATCTATTAGAGGCACTCCACCTTTCTATTGCAAAGAAATGCAGCAAAGTTAATTTTCCATTTACTTTCCCTCCCCTTAAAACTCATAAATGAGTTGTGTGGCCTATATGCTACCCATTCCTGTACCTTCATTCACAATACTTCTTGAATTAAAGAGCAGGAGAAAAGTTATCAATGTTGAAGAATTGCACAATTTATCATGAGTCCTAGTATATGTAATGATTCACACATGACAGACATCTTATGGAGTCAAATGACTTTCATTTTTAGTGAAAAGTAAGATTCCTGCCTCATGCTTGCAGAGAAAAGCCGGAAAATTTGGTCCAAGCAGACTCTAAATGCTCTAAGCCAGAAGGCAAAAGGAAAGAAACCTTGAATTTATCTTAAAAGATACCCTGGTTTTCAGAGATCAAGATTTTTTTTTAAAGGCTGGAGATGGAAAAGGAGCCATGTAATGACAGAGGAGTACTGTCAATTCACATACTCCCCCAACAAAAATGACTTATTGCTGTAGTAAAAGAACACTTCAGAAAACGTATTTTGCCTTTAGAATGACACATTATGCTAAAAATGTTCATTAGCCACAACCTGTTAAGTACTAAAGTAATCAGTAGCTCACAGAACAGGAAGCAGAAACTGCCTGTTCCTTGAGAGTTTACAATCTTATTTTTTAACCCAAAATGTTTCTAAGGCCATATTTTTGAAATCTTGAAGAGACTCTTTAGGACACTCTCAAGGTAATATTAATAATTCAGCTTTCTGCCAAAAGCCCTGATCTTGCTAATATTTATGCTGAATTTTACATGTTAATAGAACCATTGTGAGCAAAAATACACACTCATCTGAAGCAAAGCACATGCAGGACCAGGAAAGACGACAGTGAAACAGAATACCAGGGCTGCCCATTTTTTTCCGGAGTGGATGGGGAACAATTCCAAGGAACAAGCATCAAGAATGAAGCAAATTTCATCTGACAGAATTAATTCATAATGCAGGCACAGTGCACAGAACTTACCTGTCTATAAAGCTTCCTCATAAAGCCATTTTCAATCACAACTAGCCAACATATTTTAATGCATTAAGCCTGCTTTGAATTTATGCTCTTACATTTTAAAGCACTGCTCAAAATATTTCAGCTAACATTTTGAAAACACGCTATGGTGAGCAATATCAGTGTACCTCAGTAGAGATAGCTGATCCTCTACCAAAAGAGGATAATATTTTATATATTATCGCATGATATTTTATTACGTGAACATATAATTAAAACACCAAGGCGTTCAGATTGTTTCATGAAGAAGTCAACTTAAAACTGGTTCAGGGTCAGTGTGTACCTTGGACCATGTTATCACATATTACTCATAAGCTATGAGGTGCTCTTAGCAGAGGAGCTCGCTGAACAGTGCAGGAGGGTATATTATTCCCCATAACCCAGCTGTTCGAAGGAGGAACAACACTATAATGTAAGTGTCCTAGTAGATGTGGTGTAAGCCAAACCTGCAAATTACTCTGTGCATAAATACGGTGGCTTGTGAAGCGATTATTCTGCACTGCACCAATTAGTCACGCTGAAATTAAGGTGAACGATCAATTTTCCATGGTACTTTCGTTAGGGAAATAAAGTGCTCCTAGAGATCCCGGCTCTCTCCATCCGGGCAGTTCCAGAAGTCGGCGACCCAGCGGTGCCAGCGCAGCGGCAGAGAGCCCAGCTTGCTTGGCGGGCCCCACGCAGACATCCCCGGGCTGGCGGCTGGGAGGCAGCGGCTGTCCGACGCCGCCCGGGGGTGAAGTTCCGGCCGCGGCTTCCCCGCAGGTGCGATCACTTGGGCGAGACGCTGCCGGGCGGCGCGGGGCTGAAGCGGAGGGGACCGGCTCGGAGGTCTCCAGCGCGGCGGCTGCGACGTCGGGCCTCGCGGCAAGCGGGAGAGATGCGAGCGGCCGGGAGGAGGCCCGGG
>NW_005842005.1:1060236-1066597 GCF_000455745.1 Alligator sinensis
TGCAGGGACAAGCCCTCGTGGTGGGAACAGCGGCCGGGCCGGCGCCGCGGCACTGCTCGGTACCGATCACGTCCCTCCGCGAGCAGCACGTGTGTAACGTTTTGCTGCTGAACAGCAACGCCTGGGGCTGGGACGTGCCGGTTGCAACAGACAAAGGCACTTGGGCCATTTCGCTTTTAAAAAGCGGTATGTGCCCGGCCGAGCAGAGAAGCAGAGGGCTCAGGAGAGGCGTCCGGGCTGTGTGATTTGCCAGAAAGCGCTCAGGGAGGGCACCTGCGGCCCGGCAGAGCCGAGAGCAGGACTCGTGGGATCACTGTAGTGCCGCAGGAAGGGCTGAGCCGAGCTTGCCCTGGCCTGTGCGATCCCCCGCAGCGGACCCGTCTGCAAGCTGCGGCAGAGATCGCTGGGGCAGAGCTGGCGCCGGGACGCCTTAACGCCGCAGAGGTGGGAAGGCCCCTGCGCTGGGCTGGCTGCAGGTAGGAGGGAGCGGCTGCAGCTCAGTCCCCGACACCTGGGCGGGGGGTTGCCGCGATTAGTAGCCGGGTTTTCTGCAGGGGTAGTTCGGAGAAGGAAAGGGGTGAGAGATGCTGCAAGGCAGGCGGGGAAGGCAGGGAGCTCTGGCTCAGGTGCCCTGCCAGCCGCCGCGGGCTGCTCGTGGCCAGAGCCGCGTCTGCGGACCTGCTCCGATTCACCCTCTTCTCGTCCCTCAGCAGTCCGCACGGAGACGCCGACGTGCTGGCAGCCTCCCAGCTACTGCCCGGGGCAGCTTTGACGGCTGGCCCCGGGAGCGGGGACCCCAGCAAGGGCGCTCGGACCCCCGGGGGCAGCCGAACGCATCTCGTACTTCTGACTCGTGTGATTCAGTGGGAAAGAGAAAATCGGGAGCGGGAGGGCGGGCTTGAAATGCCACTGAAATAGAGAGCGGGTTTTACCGCCCTTGAATTTAGCAGAGACTTGGGGTGGGACGGGGAGAGCCGCAGTCTCGTCCAGAAGCGGGGCAAGGCTGCGTGTAGGCGGGAGTACTAATCGGCTGCGCACGGGAGAAACTTCAGCAATATTCCACTCGAGGGGAAAAAAGGCTGAGCGAAAAGATTGTCACCAGCAGCAGAGTTTTCAGGAGGGGGCACCGGCCCGGGAGCAGCTCCGGGCTTCCCCGATCGCCCGCGCCCGCCTGGAGCTGCAGGAGCCTTGGCACAAGCCCGGGCGCTGGTCCTGCTCACGTTTTTAAGTGTTACCCTTTTGAAACTGTTTCTCACACACAAGGAAGCCCGGGCCGGTTCGGAAACCAGAGGGCATTATGCTCTGCCCGTAAACGCGGCACTGGCAGGCAGGTGCCCTCGTGCCGTGGCACACTTCACACGGAAAGGAGGGAGATGATTGCTTCCTTTCTCTAGACGAGCGCTAATGAATAGACCTGATTGAGGAGGTCGCTCGGAAGCAGAGGGAAGGAAGGCAGCCTCCGGGCTGGAAGGACGGAGCCTTCTGCGCTTTTACCAGACAACGCATGTCGTGCGGTCTCCGGGAGCTGAGGCTGCCGCTTTGCAGTGTCTGCGCGCCGGGTGCTCCGAGCCCAACCCAGCCTCGGCTCTTCTGCTCATAATTGAGCCTTTGTTAAAAATCACGTCTTTTAACTCTTCGTGGACTCTCTCATTCTGTAATCACAGGCGCTCGCAGCCAGGCAGGGATGGAAGTGAAGTATCAGGAAGACGAGGCGACATAATTATTCATTTGCTGGAATTTCATATGGTTTTGAAATTAGCAGGAATAATGCGGACTGCACCATGAATTATGCATAGGATCTAATCTAAAAGCAGAGGTATTTCTGATGTATTCCTCTCTTGAGCCTTTTAAAAATGAAATTCTTTTTGCTAAGGCCAATTCTTTATGGGTTTTTTTTCCAAGAAAGCCCTCTGCTCTTTCATAGTGGCCAGTGGTTTAAAGAATGCCCAGGTGACACTAGTGACTTTAGCTTGCATGGGCGGCCTTTGGGAGAACCTCTTTGTGCTAGGTTTTTCCACCTGTGAAACCAAGATGAAGCGAGTTAACCGGGGTAGATTTGAAATCATCAAAGCTCCTTACCTACCACCTTTCTTTACTCTGCCATGGTTAGATTTCCCGGCCTTAACTTTTTCAAGTCTTAATCTCCCAAAATTACTGCAATAGCAATTGTAATGAACAGGTTGAGGACACAGCAGGCAATTTACACAGATGTAACTTGCAGTAGTTTGGGATGGGGCTGTAAATTATACTCGGATTCTCATCAGTCAGACAAGCAGCTGATCACAGGATAGCAGACTTCAGGCTGCTATTCCTATTTCATGTCTCTGTCTTGCTGTTCTTGCTGTGGATGGTGGGAGAGGGCTGTTGGCTGCGAACACCTACACTTTTACCCCTAGTTATTTCAGGGGAAATTCTACAGCAGATTGCCTGGGTGTAGGGCTTGATGCCACCCATCCACTCTTTCTTTGTACCATAGAAAAGTGGGGTTGAAAGGGACTTCAAGAAGTCATCTAGTCCAACCCTCTGCTCCGAGGAGGACCGTCCCCAAATATGTCATCCCAGCCAAGGCGTTGCCTAGCTGCATCTTTAAAAACCTCCAAGGATGGAGATTCCACAACCTCTCTGGGTAGCCCACTCGAGTGTTTTACTACCCTCCTGGTGAGAGAGTTTTAAGTTTAGGTTTCTAACCTAAACTTCTTTTGCTGCAACCTTTGGTCCTTGTACTGTCATCTGTCACCTCTGAGAAGAGTCTAGCTCCATCCTCTCCAGTTTACATCCATCCATGTCCATGTAGAAGTCACTAAATTGGCCTAAGCATGTCCTGTGTCTATGCTGTAAGTGGAATAGCAGGTCTGTCTAGTGCCCACCAGAACTATTGGCAAGCTTTTGGGTGTGCAGGGATTTAAAGGTATTGACCAGTGGGTGGTCTGAGTTATAACTGCTTCCCTGCTGCAGTTCCAGCCTGAAAACTTGTCCTTAAGTCCAGAATCAAGAGTCATATTTCTGTTTTGACCATGAAAATCTGCTTCATAACATCCTGTGTGAGAAACATTTGGGGGGAGGGGAGGAGAATGCATCAGCAGCTTTCCCAACTGCCCTAAGAATTGCCAGTCTCCTGTTCTGGAGGGAAAATCATTCCCTGAAAACCAAGAGGTGCCACTTAGCAAATTTTCTCTCTCCCCATCTGGAGTATGGGAGGCCAGGGGCAGTGGGGACTCTGGTAGACTTCAAATCTTGTAGCCTCCATCTCTCCTGTTCTGTGGTGTTATGTGAAGAGGAGCCCCTCAGTATCAGGTATTGGCATTTCCCTTTCTTGAAAGAGCTGAATTAGCAGGGATTCATCCCACTGCCTTTTCTTGTGGCTGATGTGAACTCTAACCCAGTTGGCTGAGAAGGGAACTGAAGAAGCCTGCTTGAACCATCCCCAGTCTCTCAGGTTTCTGGCAGCACCATGCACGTCCTCTCCCTGGGCCCTCAGCCCAAAGCATCTAAGTTAATTACTAATATTATCCCTTCCCTTGCTACTTTCCCTCAGTTGTTTTTCCCCAGGCTACCAGTGAAGTTGTGCACAGATCTCTTAGCCTGATCCTCCACTTCCTTACTGCTCACCTATCACCTGTATGTCTCCCGGAGTGGGAGATACGGCTAGGGATGGGAGGAGAGGTTGCTCTGGTTTGTAACCAAAACCCGCATGGCCACTTTATTTTACTGCAGCTGGTTGAAAGAGAAGCTGAGAGCCAGAAGCTGGAGTCTTAAAACTACACAGGACACAGCTCATAGACTCTCTAAACTCCCTATCACATCTCCCCACGGGCCAGTATTAAGAAGTCCATGATGCTATTAAGGACTTTGTTCTGGGCTGTTATTGCCCATGCCCAATTGTTTTACCAACTAATTTATTTTCCAAAGCCGAGTGATGAACCTACACTCATTTGATGAGTTCACCCTCTGTAGGGGGAGGCTGGCACCTTCTCCCGTATACCCCACTACCTTGGGGGAAGATGGGACGTTACCGTCTGGCTTTTGATCACAGCTGCTCCGAGTTCCCGCTGCCTCTGTTAATTGTGATTGGTTAGATGAGTCCTGGGATAATGTTTCCGTTCCCCGATTGGATGAGCTAGCGATCTGTTCCAGAGCCACCTCTTTTGGGCAATTTGCTTTCCTAAGAGTGATGCTCAGGTAAGGTGGAGGGCACCAGTAGGCAGGGAAAGAGGAGTGGATAAGCTTAAACAGCTCTACGAGCCCCTGCATTTATTTGTTTCTACTCTACTTACTTCGCATGTTGGGGCCTGCAGCTGGAAGGGGCTACCACGACCGAGACATACAGATTGGGCGCGTGGTGCATCTGCTGATTCAAGGAGAGGGGAAACCTTGGCCCTTCAGATGCTCGTCCTCTGCGTGTCCTTAACGTACCGAAAATCCCTTCAGATGAAATGGTGGAAGTGGCGGGGCCGTGTTCAAATAGATTTAATTACGTGCAGGCATATTTTCCATCGAACTTGTTGAATGGTCAAAACAAAATCAAAGCTACTGCTGATTATTTATTTCTCTCTCTCTCTCCCGTGTATAACATGACTCTTGATTTTATATGCACGTAATGACTCTCAGCCGACTTTCAAAATTCAAGGACCCTTTGGAGAGAGGTTGCAGGCCCATGCAGGCGAGGCACAGGGCGCGAGGGCCGCTGGACTGAAATGTTTGCGGCAGTGAGAGCGGCCGGGAGGTGCTGAGAGCCCCTGCCAGGCGGGCCGCGGGGAGCGGGGCACCGCGTCAGCGGCTCCGTCCCCTCCGCTGCCGTGTGCGCGGTGCATAAGCAGCGCGGCGGGAAGGAGCCGGGCCGGCACGGGGGCGTGGAGCTACTCGGCGGGCACCAGAGCTTCCCAGCCCTCGCCTGAAACGCGAATGAGGGCGGCGGGTCGCTCCTTCCCCTCTGGGTGCGGGGGGAGTTTACTGCTGCACAACCCCCCGGGGCAAAAATCAGCTGCGCTTGAATCCCAGCCCGGGCGCACCGCTGGCTGCCAGGCGGCCCTGCCCCGTGACTCCCGGGGCACTCTGCCTGCTGCGCCCGCCACGAGCGGCCGGGCCGGGGATTGTTTGAACAGACGGCGAAGAGCAAGCCCCCCTTTGCGGGAGGAGGTTGGTCTCCCCTGGGCGGGCAGCTCGGGGAAGTTGCCTGCATTGACTTCGTAGGGTTTTGCCCTTAAAGCGCATTCAGACATCTGGAGCTCCTGCGGGGACGGGCGGCGCGTGAGCCCGCGGGAAGGGGCAGGACGCGCCGCGTTTTGTTGCTATGCTGATGAAAGAGCTGTAAGAAGCAAATGGCAGCGGAGACGGGGGCGGCTGGAGTCGGGCTTTGCCCGAGAGGTTGTTTTCCAGCAAATCCAAACAACGCGGGCTGCAAGGGGCCGGAGCTCGGCTCTTTTCATACCTCGCGATTAGCGTGCTTCAAAACTTGAGCTACTTTTTTGTTTTCCAGAAAAGCAGCCGTCTCCAAACAGCAGCGGGTGTCGTTTCAC
Organism: Alligator sinensis; assembly: GCF_000455745.1. Classification (NCBI taxonomy): domain Eukaryota; kingdom Metazoa; phylum Chordata; order Crocodylia; family Alligatoridae; genus Alligator; species Alligator sinensis. Next base: position 1,065,753 of record NW_005842005.1, read on the forward strand.
GGTTTCCCCTTGTTGGAGCACAGGGGTGAAATCAATAGGTTTCGGGGGGCAACCCTGCGAGTTCCCGCGACGTGCCTCTGCTCTCTTCGCTGTGATGGCGTTGCTTGCGGCTGCAGTAACCTGTCCGGGTGGGCTTCCTGCCCCTAATATTAACATTTACCACGTCAGGGAAATTCAGAGTCGGTGCCATTCATTTAATTGCATAATTCGATCGTTTTCAGGTGGCAAAGTTCATCTTTTTACACGCCACGTACGTTTAACAGGGAAAGCAAGGGCTCGTACGAGGAAACCTTTGCAATCGCCCAGGCGGGATTTTGTAGGTCTTTTGCCTTTGAAGCGCGCACGCCAATGTGCACAGCCATCTTCTTCCCATGATGACAACTCCTCTGAATTACACGAGAGTGGGAGAGGGAGAGACAGGGTAATTATAGAACAAGGGCTTCTTATTTACAGCAATTTACATGAGGAAAAAAATCTTTGTTTTGGCCACCCTGGTAGCCCCTGCATCGCAGCAGTCACGGGGAAAGACACAGGGAAATGTTCACGTGCCAAAACGAATCTGGCAAAATCTCAGTAGCGTTTCATTCCTGACAAGGAAATGCATTTGTTCTGTCAGGGGGTTGGGTTTTTTTGTGTGTTTTTTTTTATTTTTCCCTCCTTTTGGGGGGGGCGCGTTTATCGTTTCTCTGGGCGCTGCGAGCACATGTGGTTGCGATCTGGCTGCTCCGCGCTGCGCGGCGCTGCGAGGGGCACTGGCCGCCCGGCCCGGGCTCGGCGCGGTCCCCGCCAGCGCCGCGCTCCCCGCTCGCCCCCCGGCCACCCCCCGGACACGCACCCGCGGGGCC
>NW_005842005.1:1067121-1129214 GCF_000455745.1 Alligator sinensis
AACTGACATCATGTAGCCACGTCGGTAACAGCAGCCTCTGCCCTGGCTGCGACTCGCACACGCTCCGTGCGGAGCCTCGCGGGGGCCCCCGCTCTCCTCCCCGGCCGCGCGGCACAGGCCGGCTACTCCGCAGCCTCCCCAGCCCCGCACAGGGAGCAGCGCTGCCCCGGGGGCGGGAGGGGACCGAAGCCAACCTGCTGTCTTCTCCACGCTGGCCTCCCCCCTTTCACACCCAGCCTGCTCTTTGCAGGGCGTTATGCAGCCCTGCCTGGAGAACCTGGCATAGCGGTGCTTGGGCACAGGTGCGAAGGGAAGCTGTTCCCAGGTTTGCAGGGTTTTCAGCCATCCCAATGCGATGAGCAACTGAATTGGCTGGAAGCTTCGTTGGTAACAGCTTATTCCTGATCACACCGGGTTGTGGGTCTGTTTCTATTAAAACAGGCTAAAATATAAACTGGTTTTTACCTTGTATGTAAGTAGGTATTTGCTTCTTTGATAAATAAGTACTCTGGAGTTCACCCTTCTATGTTATAGTCACAAGGATAATTGATATAGCCAAACACACCTATGAGAAAATATACTGTATATAATACATAATATAATATGTGTGTCTAGATGATATATTATGTGTATACACACACACACACACACACCTATAAAGTATTAATTTATTTGTTACATCTCTAATTGCAAATGCTACTGGAGACTGCAGCAAAGGAAGATGCTTTGAAGAACTAACGAAATGTCTTTCATTCACCACCACAGCATTCAAATATTGAAACAGCCCCTATGGAGAGGAAGTGGAGATGCCTGTAGGAGGCCAGAAGGAGCAGAGGGAAGGGCTCAAAAACTTAGAAGAGTGCATTAGCCCAGAAAGAGGCAAAGAGGTAAAAGGGAGATTGAGCTAGCTTGTATTAACTGTGAAAGCAGCTCCTAGGTCTCTTAGGCAGCACCATTAGACTCTTGACACTATGTTTTAAGTTACAATTTATGTTACAGTCATTGAAAACGGGTTATAAAACCCAGTGCCAATAGTGGAGGATTGTCTAGCCTAGGTTTCAAATCTTCTGGAAAAGTCAAGGATGCAGGCAAGATACAAGATCAGCATCAAATGCCAAAGTATATTTCTTCATAAACTGACTTGCAGAATATTGCAGCTTCTGTCTCTCACGTAGGGTCCTCTTTTTCATTTGAGTTATGCCTTTGAATGTCAAACTCATCTCTGCCTGGGAACATGCAGGGAGCCACTTTTTTCAATAAAGCTGCTCTTCCCTCCTCCACCCCTGACCTAAGAGTTTTCTCATGTGTGTGTATGCACGCACATGTGTATTGCTTTGAGGTCAATGTATGCTTGCTTTAATCGTGAAATAGATTTCAGTGGAAGTACCTGTGTGATCATGCATCCTAGTTTTGATAATCAGTGATCAAATATGTTTGCATTTGAATCATGTTTGTGTTTGTTTGTGTTTTAACCAAGATTTTCAAAAGTGGTTAATGATTTGAGGTCTCAAATTCTGGATGCCCAACTTGAGCCATCATAAAACAGCCAAGTCTTTAGAACGTGCTAGCATAATAGAGCAAGGCCCTCAGGCACAGCATGTTTATAATGATTAAATTGTAAGATGGACTATTGGGAAAGACAGTTAAGAAAAGGAAGACTAAGGTGGCCCTGTTCATACCTTGTGGTCCCACTGAGTTATCAGGGGGTTGAACCACGTCAAAATGCACCAAACAAAATATTCCATAGATTGATGGTAGGTTACAACCATTGAAAAGGTTGTATATAAGCATACAGCAAGGAAGACAAACTGAAATACTTATGATTTCTGTAATTATATACATAGCAAAGCTATAATTCTTTAATACACAATATATGATTTTTTCCATTTAAGACTGGACATATTTCAGTGAGAACCATAGTTTGACTAAGGGATCTTATTCTTCTCATGTTCATCAGTTTTATGCTTGTATAACTCCACTGACTCTTGATTGACACCTCTGTAAATGATGGAAGAATCAGGCCCAAGGAATCAGCCTTGATCCTGATGGACATATGGAAGAAGCACCAAGACAATGCATTTTTCTTACAATGCACCAACTTCATGTACTGCAGTGAAGTTTTATATTTGAAAAGAATTTCCAGTATTCCCCAGCAAGGGAAGCAGTAAGGGGAAAGTCATGTGTCACCCTTGAGGGCAATTCACTTTGGCTACCAGCTTAGAATTCGCTGTCCTTGACAGGGCTAAGGAATTTGCTCCTTACATGGTCCATAACTGTCTTCTAATGTTTAAGAGACAGCTGTCCTGAGAAGATACCAATACTTTTAGATATCGTAACCACCATTTAGCATAGCCTCAATACTGTTCCCATTTCAGACAGGTCTCTCATCCCCAGCCTTTAATTTCAAAGCGCAAGAGGTAACATATTAATTGCATGTAAACAAGATTTATGGAGATAATTATCATCTCGGAACTGTTATTCACACTGCACACATTGGGCAATGATTTTTTTAGTGTAATTTTTTCACATAAGAAGAGTCTTGTCTTCTCTTACTTACACAAAGCGGTTTCTGCTTAAGTCTCTGAAGGATTGGGACCATGAGTTTTTGGCATGGTCTGACACATTGTTTTCAATAGCACTTTTAGATGTATTCCTTTGGTCATGACAACGTCATGTTTTTAGTACATACACCTGGTCCAGATGGCATTTTAAAGATATTATCTCCGGAGTGAAACTCAAAAAAGGCACGAGACCTCATGGCTTTCTAGTTGGAAATTTAAATGTAACCTGTTTATTGCTTCAGCTCAGAATTACAATGGGGGAGAGGAGAGTGACAGAGGAAACTACTGGAGTTTTTAAAAGGAAGCGTTTGCTTTAACCTGTATAAATAAACATTCTAAAAATTAGTCAGCTTTGGCTAGTTACCTGGAAAAATCTTTATACAAAGAAGCACTTCTCTGTAATGTTTTGCTGTTCCTTACTATAATCTGGGTGTAGAATTCTTCTCCTAAACTGGAGAAGAATTATTTATAATAACTTACTGTGAGAAGAGCAGTAATAAGATGAATTGAAACTTTATTTTTATATAATGGCAGTGAGATCCTGGGAGGACAGTCCTAAGGAAAGGACTGAAAAGGTATCACTCGAAACGCTTCAGGAAAGGGCAGGTAAGGCACTAGTAAAAATCCCGCCTAGAAAAGTCCTGTTGTCATTTAGGGACAAATCCAGCTATCAGTGAATATACACTCATTGTTTGGATAAGGCACATGAACAGAAAAAGCTTCTAGATTCAATTTTAAAACAAAAAGGAAAATGCTGGGACTGGAAGGCAAAGATATGTTTTATTCAATAAACTACATCATGAACTTCATTGCAGAGCTGATCAGTGGTCTGTCTACTTCATGGCACAAGACTAAACCTAGAGTGGAACCAAGAGTTGAGATAGTAAGATTCTACTGAGAGCAGAACAGAATATTGCCTCCCGGGCAGATCTCACTGTGTCTGTGCACCACCCTGAGGGACCCTACGCAGAACTAGACTCTGTACACCCTCAAAATCCTGCCACGGCTCCTGCATGACGAGAGCAACATCACTTCTTTTGCCAAGACTCCTTTTAATTCACCTGAAGATGCACAGACAGGCTTTATGTCTGTGTGAGGAGATGACTGAAGTCATTCATTATTAAGAGCCATCCAGATTTGACAGGATGTATATGAAATGAAAGCTGTCTCCAACTGTATTCTTTCTCTCCACACGTAGAGTGGAAGGAAACAGAGCTTTTGTGTCCTACTTTGCTGTTTACACTCTGCAGTGGTTCTAGTTATCAGACTGTTATTTTGGGACCCTTAGTTTTTGGTTAGACAAAATCATAGTAAGTTCATAAATGGAACCCACATTTATCCTTTCTTAGCTGCATTCCATCCAGCTGCTTGGTTTCAGTACTTTACCAAGATATTCAGACAGCTGAATCACTAAATACTGGTAATCATTTTCATTAGGATGGAATTGGTCTGAATTTATTTTCCCCTTTGTTATAAGATAGATATAACTTCTAGGCCAGGAACTGAGGAGATGCCATCTGGGAACCATGAGTCTAAACAGTAGCTGTTGGTTCTGTTGGAGGTCTCTATGCTCACAATAGGGAGAGAAGAAGAAATAGTATTTAACTTGAACATTACTTTGGGCTGTAAAAAAGAGGGGCTCACTAGAAGGGAAAACAGACAGCATTTTGGAACCTTGTGACGTGTTTGAACGATAGTCTCTCATTCTGGTTTTGCACGTGCCCCATGCATGACCTCTCTCTTTCTAATCCTTCTCCGTGTCCACCTCTGGGACTTCTTCCACCATACTCATGACAGCTGGAATGTCCTCCCCATTGTGCTGCAACCAGTTCTCTTTTCTCTCTTAAATCTGTATGGACAACATTCACATTTTTTGAAGACTCTTGTGTAAGGTCTGCCTATGAAAGTGCTAATATTCACTCAGATTAATATGGTGAACATTGATACCAGACTCCAAATCATAAGGTGCACTAGTCCTAATAATTTGTTCTGTTTGTTTCTTTTGATATAGATGATGTTTTCTTGCTATGTTGATGTGTGCAAGTGCATTAGAGAAACAAGTAGGTAGGTGCTTTAATGGCCATTCAGTTCTGTAGCACAGCGAGTACATCATAGCTTCTTACAAAGTGAGCAGAGGTGTAACAGGCAGTTCTGTGTCCTGGGCAGTGGCAGCTGCTGGTTTTGTATCTTCCTCCAAGTGGGTTCTATGGGCTGCTGCCCAAGTTGCTTCCCCTTTCCTCTTAGTTACAGTACTGGAAGTGAATGATGCTGGCTATCTATGAATGAGTTGGGTGACTACTTAGGATCAGATGACTAGGACTTGGCAGAAGTATCTGTACCAAAAATGAGAGCGATATGAACAAAACACATCTCCCTTTGCAACTATCAACACTTCCTTCCTCTTAATCTTATGTCTTCACATACAGTGCACATTGTAATAAAATTACAGATACACTGCATTCAGTATTTCAAGTGAATGTGGGATCATTCACACATTGTCTTGACAATAGTTACTCAAGTTTCTCACCACCGATCCTGAGAAGTGCCGAGCACCCATTGCCTTCACTGAAGTCAGTGGGAGTTGTGGATTGTGAACGCCTCACAGATGAATTGGAAAAATAATTTCTTTTACCTGGTTGGTAATGTGCCTGAATATGATTTACCAGAGAGGACTTAGTTACCTAACAATACTGTGTTTACTTTTAATATAGTTTTTATTTATCAGTAAAAATGTACACATAGAAATAAAGTGGGATTCATCAAATTTAATATAAGACAAATTTAATTCCTACATATGATAATAGTCTTATTCAAGGCTAAAACATGAGTATTTTATAACCTAAACAGTGAGTTATTCCTGTTTAAATAAAATAAACAAGTCAGTAATGCATCTTCTTAGGCCCTGCTTTGATATAGCACTACTGTTGGTCAATAACCAATAGTAAAACTCCCATTGATTTGAATGGTAGCGTGGTATAGCCTCTTCCTTTCTAACCCCATTTATCTGAGGTCTATTTTGTAGAAATCTTATAATGATTACATGAAACCTCATATAGCTGAAAATCAAGATACACAGTATTAACATAGAGAAAGAAAATGTGTGGATTTGATTTTGCGTAATGCATGTATGTACACAAGTTTTAGTTTTGAATGGTACAGAGTTAATTACAATAAGGCAGCTTTCTTACAACTTACCTTTTAATTTAGACTAAGTTTTACTGTGCTGTTGTCACAGTTTCATTAGATGATATAGTAAGTGCCATTCTTTTAGATGCATATACTAAAAGAAACTATTAAACACTGGTGAACACCATGCTGAAAAAGGATAAAGATCAAGTGTTTACATGCTGCACAAAGCATATTAATCAGGATTCATATTATTCCTTTAGAGCCTGAAACTGCAAGGAGATTGCTCTGCATTCTCATCTAACAGGAAGGAGAATACAATTCTCTTTCCTTTGGAGTTGGTGGCACAACTCTCATTCACATCGCTGATGCATTTATGTTAATTTATGTGCCTCCTTTCTGTTATAGCTGAAGTCAGGTGCTACCAAAGACCAAGCATGTGTAGATGGATGTGATGAAAAAGCATTTTAAAGATGCAAAGATGCTATCAACCAGGAAGTGGAAAAAATAATTTGGAACTGTGCTTTGACCTGGAAGTGATGTCTAAAGTATATTCTGAGCGGCAAATGCATACTTCCCCCTATTTAAAGCTCCTCATACAAAACAGTGATTTTTCAGGAAGTCTTTGAAAAGTTAATGGTTCCAGTTTCAGAAGTGTTGAATAATATCTTCCTCTGAAAGTGGTATACTGTGAAGGAAAAGGTTATTTTAAGGTTATACGTACACAATTTGCAGTACTTATAAATAGTCTCAGCGACAGATTACATGAAGTGTGTGTGCACTTAAAAATGGATTTCAAAGTCATTTTTTCAAAATATCTTCAGTATTTGACTCTGTCCCACTGAAGTCAATAGATGTTTTGACTTTGATTCTAGTTGCAGCAGGTTTATGCCTTATGTGAGAAATTAACAATCTGCAACATGCTTTTGGAAAGAATTTATTTAGACCTGAGTCAGCCTGAAATTAGGCCTTATCCTGCTCACATGGAAGAACAATGAGTCTTTTGATTTCAATGGGAAAATGGCTGGGCTCATTGCCATCATCATGGAATGTTATCTGCCTATAAATTCTCAATATAAATAGTGCCTTAAATTGTTGTGTCCGTCATTTGTATCTCATATTTGAACCTAAATGGAGCCTAAATATTTGAGCCTCTAGCACAATATTCAGTTCCATAGCTTTAAGTGGAAAAATGTGCTCTAACAGTTTTAAATCCTTTATGGTGGGATTTTCAAAAGCATTCACTGCTAGTATTACTTTGCTCCCACTGAAGTCAAATGGAACCCCATCATCCAGTGGGAACAAGACTAGATTAACACTGAGTGCTTTTGAAAATCTCAACATCCATATCTTATCCTTGTGTGCTTGAATTTCATTCTAGAAATGCTGTGGAACAGACTTTTCAGGATACCCAGAATTCAAGTGACCATCTTTGCCTGTTAGTGCAACACCATGTATTTGCATGTGGTTATTTCTGGAATACACATATGTGTAAGGTACCACTAATCCAACTGGGTACTTGGAATGATTTCTTTTGCACACATAAATGCTGTGTGTAATTCTATATAGACATGTATTCATGCTGCTTTTACTGTATGTGTATATACCTGTTTGCAGGGAAATTATGCCTGTTTTACTTTGCCGAGCAGAGTTTAGCCTCTAGGATATTTTGTCATTTATGACTTATTCTGTACACAACACCAGTTTTAGTTAATATAGCACTTTTGAATTAGAGCCACAATGTTTTAATTGATTTAATTAAAGCATAGCTTTTATTGTATGATATATTAAATATATCTTTTAGCTAAGTGCTTCAATTTATATAATCGATTTTTTATAATTTGAGATGATGTTCAAAATCTGGTTGTATGTTTAGTGATAACATATCAAAGTATAGATGTTATAAATTTGAAAAGTAAAATAGCAAGTCCATTTATGGACCAAGTCAGGTTGTCAAAATGTCTATGACTTCAATGGGAGATTTCGAATAATGAATGAAAGATTTGGTCTTTGCAGAGATTGTTGAGTTTTTAAAGAAAACATACTTGTATGCAATGAAATATATGTGAAAGTCACCTGAAAGTCAATTTTATGTTGATATTTTGGAGTATGCTGAAGGAGAGTACATTAGACATGATGTAGTGGAGATAGTGCAGGAACTGGATTTTTCATCTTAGGGGGAAACTTATGTTTTCAGAATTTCTTCCATTCTGGAATGAAACAAACACAAACATTGAAATTTCCTGTGAAGTGAAATAAAAACATATTTTTTGCAGGCTGAGCAAAGAATATTGTTTCCAAAATCATAATTCTTTTGTTAAATTTTTATTTTTTTATTTTGTATTTTATATTAAATAGCAGCTTCAAAATGGAAAATGAAAATGTTCATTCCAAAAGTCAAAATTTACTTCAAACTTATTAAAATGCTCCCATTTAATTTTAGTTAAACTAATTCCATCAAAGATGATATAAATTTACTAAATGTTTTGCTTTTGACACATTGGCATTTTCTAATGGAAAATAATTCTTCAAGATTTTTCTGACCAGCCTAATATAATATAAAAATGGTTTTTATTTTATTTGATTAGTTGTTGTCCAGATATTTATCACATGTATTTAGCTGCACACCTACTTTTGAATATGTTAAGTTTATTCTGTTTGTTTCCTGTGATATGGGAGTCAGGGTTGTACATACATATAATACAGTAGAACATTGCATACCAATCTGTAGGTATGCACCTGTTAGATAGCTTGAACTTAAATTTACAAGAGAACAGTTTTCGGAAGCTTGCCAGATTGCACAGCAGTTATTTCAGGTTTATCTTACTTCATTTACTATATAATTTTAAAAATAATATTTTCATTAAAACATAAAAGATGAGGGATCGGGTCCTGTCTCTCTTTAAATCACTGGGAATTTTGTTATGATTTAAATGTGGCTAAGATTTCATCTCAGTGTTACAAATTTAGAAGAGGAGAAACATAGGCATTCTCTCCAAGTGCTATATCAAGCTACAAAATCACATGAAGTATAGAATAGGACATTAGTTTGGCAGCCAGGACCTGAGACTCATTCCTACTTCTAGCAGATGCTTGTGTGACTTTGGGCAAATCATTTAGGGCAGAAATCTCTCATTAAACCACTGCAAATCTAACTAGTTACCCCATTGACTTGGTGAAGTTACTCCAAATTTACATGTACATGAAAGACAGCAGGATTTGATACTATACCTCTCTGTGTCTTAGTCTCCTTACCTGCAAAATAGTTTTTACCTTAGACACAGGGGCAGAGGGTTGTTTTTTCAATAACTGTAAAGTGTTTGCAGAAATATTTCCATTGGCTAAGGCTGACTTTGGAACAGGCCCCAATATAAATGCAGTGTCTTATTTATCAAGTAACTCACTTCAGTAAAATAGTGTAAGTGATATGAAGTTTCTCAAATGGTTCCAAAAAGCTCACTGTTAAGTAATGCACACACCTTCCTTTTTCTCTTTCAAAATAGCTTTTGGCATTTAAAAAAAAAAGACAGCTTCTGACTGGGAAACGGGATGCTCGATTTTAAAAACCATATCGCTAAAAGGAACTTACAAAAGTCATAAATCTCCGTGTCACAACAGATTTCTTTCCTAACACAAACTCAGTCCTATTGTCCTCCCGCCTGCAAAAATAGAACTCCCCATATGACATTTCCCTCCGACCTTAATGAGTTTAGTCTGTAGGATTTCCTTTTTTGGTGACATTATCAGAAGAAATTACCCTGTACCATTACCTATGGTCAATGAGGGTTGACAGGCCTCCTTTCTCTCTTCTCTCCCAGGCTGCATGCGATTCTCTGAGACAGGAAAATATCGTCTAGACTTGACCCTTTGAAGTTTCCTTTACCACCATCTACCAGCTCACTGAAATTTTAGTGCTTTGCTCCCCAGTCCAAAGCACTCAGAGTTTGTCGATGCTGCCGTGCTTATTATAACCATTTAGTGTACTACTCTGTACTGGAGGAAACGCCAGGCTGGCTGCGGAATTTGCCTGGAATTCATTCTGCTCCAGTCCTGGGTGGCCCCGGCCCGGCCTGTGGTTTCAGGCCGAAAAGGGAGGGTGTGGGACTGCAAAATGAGAAGGTCTGAGCTTGCGTAGCTCAAAAAGTGTTGTAGTGGAATTATTTCTCAAGAGATGCTTAACTTCAAAGCTGCTTAAAGAAAGAAAAACATGTCAGGAAAGACCGGTCACTCCAATGGTAATAAAGTAATATCTTAGTGAAGTGCCAAATTCAGGCTTTTATGGTTATTTTCTCAGACTTCCCACCCACTAGCCAGTGCTGGAATCTGGCTGTCAAAAAAAGGGCCTTCGCTTTCATTTTATTTTGACCTCCCACCATGATACTTACTGAGGATCAGCCCTGGCTCTAGCTTGATTCAACTCTGGTGCTCTAATATTTATCCAGACACCAATTAGGCTAACAAAATGAAAAGGGAAGGTTAGAATGATGAACTTACTGATGAACAAAGCACAACTCATTGCATTCCAATCACTCCCGTACACGCCGGGAACTCACGAGAGCCACTGATGGCTATGGGTAAGTTGCTTGGTATTGTACTGGCTTTGTTTTTGAAAGTGTGAAGTGATGTTGCCCTCTAGTGACTATCCCACTGAAAGAAGTAGGTTCTTTCTATAACTGCTTGACAAGGGAGTCCTTTAGCTTAAGTGGTAGAGACATCTGGTTTGGAACAGATGGGTGAGGATGTTAATCTCATTTCTTTAATGCATGTGCTGTATCTAGTAATTTGGCTGTTGTATGAAGACCTAGTTTAATTTCAGTGCCTGAGTTTTCCCATCTTTAAAATGGGGCTAATAACATTCTCTACCCCACAGGGGTATTGTGAAGCTCAATCCATGTTTTAAAAGCATTTTGAAGAAGAAAAGTACTATAGAGTTGCTCTTTATTTCTCACACTGACTCATAACATTGCAAAGTCATCTTCTGTGAAAGGCTGCTCAGGACTTCAGTGTAACCTTTGTTCATAAAACAAAATAGTGTTCTCCTAGCATATCCTAGGTCCTTCTGTGGTTTGTTTGGGGAGACTGGTGGGGATGGGTTAATGCTCAGATCAGTCCCCTCAAAGTGGTTTGTTTTACATGTAGCCTGGATGGCCAAGTGCCTCCAACTCTTTTTAGCTTTCAAGACAGACAAGCCCAAATGTGCACTGTTTCCAAACATCCAGTAATTGGCTTGCAACAGATGTCCTGTTCTCCTAACCATACTTTATGAATGTTGAATTAAGTCCTTAGTGGGTGAGGATTGAATTTGGAAAGAGCTAAGTGAGCTTGATAGACTGTGTGTACTCTGTGTTTGTATATATGACTATTCAGTATCTTATAAACTTTCCCACAAAATCAAACAACATCCCTCTTTAGAGAGTGGTTTTCCAGCTATTATGAAAACAAGTTGTGTGGCATGGAGGGTGTATAGAACTACAGCCAACAACACGCCTGTTATTGAGTCTTTTCCTTTCTCTGATTTTTCTTTTAAACATTTTTCAAATGGCTGATTCACTCATCTTAAAGATTTCTGAGGAGCATTACTTAAAAAGCCGTTTCTTTGTTTAGGATTCTGCTGGCTTTCTATAACTTAGCCATGCATCCATAGCCATGCGTTTTTCAGCCTGTTATGTTATGTTATGTTAGGAAGATTTCACTGTACATCCACTGTATCATTTTGTATCTCCCATAAAACTACTATATCCAGAGCTTCAGAGCTCTATGTTCATCAGATTAAGCTAAGAAGTAGAAACCGTACATGTGGACTCTTGGGCCAATTCCAATTTAAAGGTATTGGCTCAAGATGCCTATTTAGAAAAAAAAATCCAATACCATTGAAAACCTTAATGTCTCATCCTTTGTCTGATGGGTTTTGGGTCTCATAGTACCCTCCTGTGGAATCAACTGTGGAAGGGCAAAACAGGATTCGAGGAAATCTCCTTATTTTTTCAGTCTGTAGTCACTGACGTTGAGAATTTGGGTTCTGACAGTGGATGCAGGAATCTGCGGAAAAATGAAAGTCTGTGTGCTTAGGCCCTCAGGAGGTGTATCATCAGCACCTATTGATTGCTTCAACTATACCTGCATCCTTCAACCCCTGTGGTCCATGTGGGGAGTGTACTTTGCAAAATCCATCAGTATGTTGGATGCTATGGAGCTTGCTCCTCCTTGCAGTACATTTATGTCTCTTGATTTCCTCTGTGCCATGGAGCAGAGGGCCCTTCCTGCTCTAGTGCAAGGCCAGTTCTGCATATGTAGCTCTGTAGTCACTGGGGTTGCTGTGGATTTGAATTGCTATAACCAGTGTGAATCTCAACCTGCATCTTTCCTGTGGCTTCATTAATCTGGTTTCCCAATTCATGGCTTTGAGGATCAGTGTGAATATTAGATGTTTTTCTATAACCTTGATGTAAAGATTGATCTCAGTGTAATTTTCAGTCACTTCAGTAATTTTATTGGGCCTCAAAGTATTCTGTGGCTGGAGGAAATGCTCTGTGTAAAACTCATAGCTTCATCTGGTAGTGATTTGTCATTTACCATGTTTTGGGCTTGCTGCCAGGTCAGCTGTTGCCAAATGAAAAGAAGACAAGGGAATAAAATGATTATCAAGAAAAGGCTTAGAAATGTTGTGAATGAAATAAACTAAGAATAACCTACAAGTAAGGCTAGGATATAATATAATCATCCACAGAAACCATGGGGGTGGGGTGGGCAGCAAGGGACATCATTACCCTCTAGACTAGTGTCTTTTTCACAATCAGAATATTTCAGTATTATCCTCAAAATATATGTAATCATTTGGACCAGCAGAACTAGAGTTTCTGTGGTGATCATGTAAACCCAAAGTTATACATAGTTAGGTGTATGTATTATGCCGTGTGTCTATTATACCTGGTTAAAGTCAGTTACAATTTGTGTTGTGGTAGTACCCAAAGGTTGGGGCAGTGTACTAGTACATAGTAAGTGATGGTCTCTGCTCCAAAGAACAAACTGAAATGAGTATCAACTGAAGAGAATTTCTAGGGATATTAGGTCCCCTACATCTAGCCCCCAACTGAGTGCCTCAGTCACCTCCCAAACCCCACAATGAGGGGGTTTCCTTTCTGCTCTATTCTACCCATTTTACAGCGTGACTTGTTGAGATCACAGATTAACTGAAGTGAGGGTAACTGCTGCACCACCCTTCCCCTCCCTTCTGGCAATACTGGTAAGGTTGATTGCTGTTTTACAGGTAGTTATTAATTAAATGCCTACCAGAATCCATCAGTGTGGGTCCTGTTGCAGATAGCTAATAATTAGTCCAACATTTTCAAAGGACTGCCTACATCAGTACTTAAACACCAAAACAGAGGGCCTGAGTTTCAGTCAGTACTGATCACCCCTAATTTCTTCCATATAAATGTTAATGGGAAGTTTGCCCCTCAGGACTGAACACTGGAGAGGAAAACTGGATACTTCCTTGTATAGGCAGTCCTCAACTTACAACGTTTTGAGTAACAACGTTTCGCACTTACAACGTTTATAAATTGACACCCTGTTTCAACTTTCTGATGTCAGTTTCGACTTTACAATGCTTGAGCCGACACCACATCACACCAGCGAACAAGTTCACTGCATCGCCCATGTCCCTGGAGAACATCTGTCTAAACTTCCTTGAACACTTTCTTTAAGAAAGCAGACAAGACTCCAGAAAAACCTGCAGCCAAGACTCCTGAGAAGACTCCAGCCAAGAACCCTTTATAAAGTCCAACTAAGAGCCCTTCAAAAAGTCCAGCAAAGCCACCTCAAATAAGTCCTTCCAAATCAATATGATTGTTATTTACAATATAAATACATTATTGTAGCTATATTACTCATCTATAATTGATTGAGCACAAAATTCTGAGTTATTTTTAGTGAAAATAGGGTATCAGGCCTTGGTTCAGGAACCAATCCCCCATTTATAATATTGTTTCCAATGGGAAAATCGGTTCCAAGTTACAAGATTTTGACTTAAGACATGGTTTTCAGGAACCAATTTTGTTATAAGTCTGAGGACTGCCTGTATAGCATTCCAGGATTCATATTTCATAGCTGTTAAGAGCTGACATTATTGTTACACAATTTCAACAGTAAATTTTATTTTAATGGGCAAGTTTGGACAAATGTTATAATTTTCTTTAAAAAGCAATGAGAATATGTGTGAATTTCTACTGCAGGATGAATGTAGGTGTGAAAGGTAGGGTAATATTCCTGAAATTTTGGACAAATGTCCCAGCAAGCACAGAGACCTGGGGTTAGGGGGTCTTAAATTGCTTTAGAAATAATGTTATTACTTTTCCATTTCATAGCATTTTGTACAGTTGGCCATGGATCCCTACAAATTTTAGTAGATTACACTTTAAGGTAAATCAGCACAAAGAGGTTAGATGACTCATCTAATCTCACACAAGAAGTCTGTAATACCCAGCAATCTTACTACAAAGTCTTATGTCCTTATTTCAAGACCACCAATTCTGTAGTTAAGGCAGTAAGTAAATATTGGGTGCATCTACACATGCGCATTTACTGCACAGTAATTTAGGTTACTGTGTGGTAACCAAAAATTATTGTGCAGTAAGGGTGCACGTATACATGTGCATGCCCTTACTGTGCAGTAAATATGGTGATTTAAGCTGATTTGGATGTAAATTTGATACCTGGATCATGTAGCTATCAAATTTATGCCTGATCAGTTACTGCACAGTAACACATGTAGACGCCTTACTGTGCAGTAATGCTGTGTGTATGGACTGACTTGGGACTCACTTTAGTCCCAAGTCAGTCCACATATAGCATTACTATGCTTTAACAGCTGCACATGTAGATGCTAGCCTAAAAACTGCTTACTGCACAGTAAGTTACTACACAGTAAATGCACGTGTAGACGCGCTCACTATGTGCATAGAGAAAGCTCTTGTTGCCCATAGGTTTATTATCCCAAAGGCTGCAAATTCTAATCAGGAAAGGGGAAACATTTATATGGAAGGAAATGAACGATGGGAAATATCTCCTCTGTATTAGGATTCTATTTGCTTCAATTCTCCAACTTACACTAGGAGATTTATGACTCAGCAGTGACTGACTTCTCAACTGCTATAACTTTAACATCTCTCTGCTTTGCAACATTTAAGAATGGAGCAGTCACTGCAGAGTAACAGGATTGTATTTTTTTTAATTTGTCAGTACTTTTTTCACATATTTAGATAAAAACCACAGATAGACCAAAGGGCATATTCCTACTGAATCACTCTGTCAGGCCGGGTTTGCTGAGGGGTGCAGGAAGAAACACGCAGGAAGAGGCAGCCGCTATGGGAAAAGGTCTGGTTGGCATGCAGAGATAGGCATGAAGGGTATGTTCCCACTGGGGCAGCAGCATGCACTGGCCAAACTACCAGCTCCAAACCCAGAAATACATTGGTGAAGCTTTTCTAAAGTGCTCTTCTGTGGCCATTCTCAAGACCTTGTTCTCTAGCAGGCTTGAGAGCAGCTGCTGGAGCTGCCCCTGCAGTGGCTTCACTGGCATATTTATGGGTTTTGAATGTGCAAGTGGACAAGTGTGTGGGGTGTGCTACTGGATGCCCTGACCAGGACATGTAGGCATGTGGAAAGATGCACCAACAGAGATGCCCTGAAACATCATTGCAGTAGTACAGATACGCTGGGGAGAATTTTACTTAGTGGAGAGTCCAGGGGCCTGAACCAAAGATCATTTGGCTTATTGGATGGACTTCTTACTGACTTCATTGTACCTTGGAAGAGGCTCTATATTAGCAAAAGGTGACTATCTACTTTGCATGACACCTCTGAATTTGGTGCCTGCTTGGGGCATATCAACATTGCCATATATTTGACCATACTCTTACAGTTGTTCCTTTGCCCTGAGCATTCTCTCTCTTTTTCTTCTCAGGCATACTCTCTGATCTTTATTGCCAGCCCCTCTTATTGATCCATATCTGTCACTATTACTGCTTTACCCTCTTACCTCCACTTCCAAATCCACTCCTCCTCTTCCTCTCTCTAATTTTTCCCCTGCTTTGAAATGCACATTGCCTTGGCTGCTCTCCTCCCTGCTGTGCTAAATTGGTACTTGAGGAAGCAGCTCCTTCCATCAGCGCATAGTGCTGCCGATTTTCCCTTGCAGAAAGGAGTGGCTGCCTTCTGAGGTGCGTTGTAGTGGAGGATAGGCAGTCTAATGTCTGTCTTGGTGGTAGCTTACAACTGCATGAGCTGGAAGGGTTTTCTTGCACTGCTAATTTTTTTTTATTGTCCACAGTACAATGAGAATAAGGAGCTTTAACTGAGCTAACAGCAGGTTCTCTGTGATATTAGCATACTGTGATATAGCATTGTTTTGATAAGGAAGGCAGCAAAATGTTGCTTCTGATATAAGATATGATGAGGTTATATCACTACCCTGTTTCCTCTTCGCCTTGCGTTTAGTGGTAAGATATCTGTAGGAAGCTGTGACTGATAATTTTTACTTCTAAAGATGGTTAACAGGTGACTTGAAACATTTTTTTCAAGGTCTCTAGGGAAAGGTGTTAAATTGTGGGCTGGATAGAGCAAGAAACTACTGAGTTTTTAATCCTGGTGTTGATATTGATTCACTTGTGCAGTGTGGTATAAGGATCAATTAGTTAATATTTGCACAGCTCTTTGAAGATGAAAAGCTCCCTGTAATTAGTAATTGGTGTTAATATCTAAACAGAAAAAAAGTTTTGTTTCTAATCCCAGTTTCAGAACTGATGTATCCTCTGGCATGTTTTCCAGTGAGACTTCCCAAGTGACATGTGATTTCATGTCAGCTTGTTTGAACTACTTGTTATGTCAAGTAATACAGCATGATTGATGTTTTTTGATGTATCAAGTCCTGACAAATCCCATTAACAGAATGTTCTTCAAGAATATACACTTCTAAAATGGCAGTTTTAATATTTTTCCTTTAAAGATTGAACCATTTTGGAGAATGGTTTTGGCAGAAATACTACACATGGTCAGTGCAGAGATATGTAGGGCTGGGAGCTGTTATCTAAGAAGTGAAGCTAAAAAAAAGAGTACTTCATATTTACCCAGCTAAGGATAATGTGAGCACTATGAGGGCAAACCCTTCGTAGTAGACTCCTAAGGATTTTTTTTTTATAAAAAAAGACCAACAATGATGCATGCCTCATAATACCACTTTGTCAGGGACTTGGAGGAAGATAGCTAAATCTACTAAGAAAGCAAAATGGCATTAGTTGGTCCTTCTTGTTGTGAGTTGCCAAACCTGTATCAACCATATGGTGCACTTTGTTTAAAAAAAAAAGGAACAGCAACCAAAATGTAATGCTTTATAGCCTCCTGGGCTACTTCTAGGAAGTGATGAGAAATTCTGTTCCCTACCTCATGCACTGTACACAGTACCAAACGGGGCAGGACCACAGGTACCAGAACAGATTTAAAGGGAGCTTCACCCTACTGGAACATGTTTACCTGTAAAGTCTTTCAGCTTCTCAAATGTTCTTTTGTATGAGACTGGGTACATCTACACATTGCCATATGGTAACATTGGTATAGCGCCACGCCTTAGTACTTCCTTTTGGAAGTACTAAAGCATGGTGCAATAGGAGCAATTGCTGTGCTTTGCATGCGGTGCATGGGTAGATTTTGCTGCTACACTGCTGTAGCAGTGCACTATACCTGGGGAGCACACCGCTATGGCCACGTAGCTGGCAATCACATCTAGACACATGTGATCACCACATCACCGTGCTGTGATTTACAGCAATGCAGCGCGATGTGTAGACACTCCCACTGAGGCCTTATTTAAGACAGGTGTTAGAAATGGGCTCATGAAACCCAGGCAAATAAATTCAGGTACTTCTTGCCCTTTCTCTTACAGAAGGAAATGGGTATAGTCATTCTGGTTCTGTCTGACTTAACTTATTATCAGAGTCTATTACTATATATACATCAAAAGTCAAACAGAAATAAAAATCCCTGTCAGAGTTCAAGACACTGAAAAAAGAGGCTGCTCAGTAACCTGAGAAACACTGAAAGATTTTAAGTATTTCTCTACATTCAGGCTTGTGTATTACTCCTATAATGCAGCTAAAGAGAGTAGTGGTCAATGTGCTATAGCAAGGTCAGCAGGCTTTTGGGAGCAGTGGGCTGAAGGTTAATATTGCTCAGTCCAAATGCAGGCCACCGATTGCCACCCAGATGCTACTTTTGCTTCCCCTGCCACTGAATTCCCCCCCTGATTAATTATGGCCAATGTCCTGGCTTTGTGGGCTAGATCAAATCACTTGGGCTGATCCAGCCTGTGAGATGTAGGTTGTCAACCCTTGCTCATATATTCATGGAAACAAGGTGTAATCTCTGTCTGTACTTTACACATTAATATATTTAAAAGCCAGGAGAGCCTATTTGATAATCCATTTTTGTGGCCACAGAATTTCATTCAGTAACTTCTGAATGAAACCAACATATTTATTTAGGATAAACTGTATTTTTTTTTACATTGATATAGGAGTTGCTTAATTTCATGCTACAATACCTTAGTTATTTTCTCATGTCTGTGTGTCCCTTCAGCATGTCCCATTTACTATTGCACATTTGTGAAATTATCCATTTTTATGTATCGTCTTCAAAATGTCTACAAACATTTACATTAAAATGTGTGACTGATGTAGTTTCACCGATTTCTGGTAAAACATTTATTGATGGCAAACATTTAAGTTCTTTACATACTATGGTCTAACAGAGCATGATTATTGACGTGAACAAAACCATGTCCAGTTAAACAACTCATTTTCATTTTCCCTTCTTTAAACTAAATGGTAAACTCCATCTTCAGGATCCAGCTAACATTTCAGTATTCTTAAATAAGACAGGAATGCTATTTCCAGGCCCTTCTTAGCATTAAAATAGCATGCTTGGGAAACAGGAAAAACAGAGAAGAATGTAAATATTTTTCTAAGCGATATAATAGCTGTGAAAAAGATAGCATAGAGGTGTTGACAATAACCTATGGAATCATTCAAAGAGTAAGGATAACAGGAAGTTACTGTTACCTGGTGTCTTAACCTAAAATAATTTAGAACAATCTTCTTCACTTCACTGCCAGTATAAGGAGTTAACAACCAAAGACAATTGTAGAGGCTTCTAGGGAGGGCTTCTAGTGATATCACAGCCTGATTTCTGGCTAATATTTCTTGCTTCTTTTTCAGCTTGAAAAAGCAGTTTCCCTGCTGAGTAACAGTTTAACAAACTTGCCCCTATCAGATGAGTGTCAGATCTTGCATCAGATCTACAAACCTTTTTGCCAGCTCAGTTCTGTGGAGCGTTCACAAGTCTTCCAGTGAGTTTGGTGGGTGTCTTTCTATGAGTAAGGTCTGTAGGACTAGGCCCAGAATAGCAGAGGAGGCACTTTTCACACAAGAGTTTACACAAACAGAGCTGAGAGGAGAAGCAAAAGAAATATGATTTGCTACTCTGGCATGATGCACACCATGACATATATCTTATTGTTATTATAGGATTTAATTGTGATGCTCTTTCTACTGGAGCACCCTACTGCAGTGATAATCAGATTAAATACCATTATTTATAGAAGGAAGTGTTATTATGCATAAATAAAGGTATCCAAACTTGGGCCAAAGAAAAGCTGATCTTCTTTTCTTCTAGGCACTGAGCATTGCCTGGGAGTTTCTTGGTAAGCTTTTCTTATGGAGATGTATGAGGCAGAAGGTCCCTCCTCACAGGAAATGCTCAATATCTTTTTGATTAGGCACCCTGCCATTCATTAATATTGATCTCTTCTTTAACGAAACCTTCTAGTACTGTAATTTGAGGTTGCACTTGTGCGGCCACACTCAGTTGCTTGATGGTCTCTTTAGGCAGATCAGCTGCAGCCTGAGCCTTAGCTTCCTACTGATTAACAGCACTAGTTTAGGAAATGCATGTGCTATGCACAAAACTGGCTCTGTAATCTCTTGCTTGCCTCTGCACTAGCCTTATTGCAAAGAGCTGCTGTGAATAGCTCTGCTCAGCACTCCTAGCTTAGCCTTTTTGTGTCCTGTGTCCTTTCTTACACCAGGCAAGATAGATCCCATGGCCATGGGAATAATGGACTTTATAGGACTGTGCATATGCTGCTATTCCCACACCTACTAGGCACCTCTCTCCTCAAAATATCCTTCTAAACAGTGCTGCTCCTTTCTGAAGTTCTGTAGTTACCCTGAGCCAGATTCTAGTATTGTTGGTGTATATAAATCCCAAGAAAATTCATTTTAAGACTGTTCAGTTACTTGGGATATGACCAAAATCTGGCCTTGGGTTTCTAAGTTTTGTCTGAAAGGCGCTTGTGGGCAAATCATTAAGGAATATTGTTTTTGAATCTATTGAACTTGGGGAGTTTTAGATCAATCAGTATATTTTATGAGTTATATCAGCATACCCCTGGCTTATATAAATGATTAAAAAATCAAACTTGATTAAAAAAATTAGAGCCACAAAAATGAGATTCATCTCACAGATAAGCTCCACTTTTGTTAAACCAGCCATAATCTGAAGTTTTCTTCTTCAAGCAGCAAAAGGCGAACTTGATTTAAAACAAACAAACAAACCCCCTTTTTTCCTGTTTGCTTATGCCACTATTCTCACTATGTAATCTGAGCATAAAGGAAAACACGCTGCTAAACTTTCTGAAACCTTTATTTAGCATCCACATGAAGAGCTTTAAAAGGAATAATACAAACATGTAAGGAGTATACAAGGAGTCTTGGAAGATTATATCGCAGATAAGGAAAATGCTTAGGAGTTTTTTTTTTTTAATGTAATGCCTTTGCAACCTACTCGCAACATTGTTCCCTGCATGAGGGCCCCCTAATTATTTCATCATGCAGCAGGAAATCCTGGTAGGTCATATATAAACAGCCTGAGGCAGGGACCTCTTCATCAGATAGAGCATGACATCTGACATCTGTGCAGCCTGCCGTTCGCATGCCACAATTAACTAGGAAGCTCAAACATTAACTAATGCAAGAGCAACTGGGAGCATGGGGATAACTTGGTATGGCAAAGGTCTTCCTTAATCCAAGTTTCTCTCTTTCCCAGTAGTCATATACCATATAGCTCTTAACCTGCCTGAACTCAGAGAAAGGCACTATGGTACAATTCTAGTTTTTGCCTTTCACCTTGTTAGGACATCTTGAGTTTCTACAGAGCCATTTTCTGCAGTGGTTGGGAAGATGGCTATATCCACAGCCTGAGGAGCATCTGTGACTTCTCCGTGGATGCTACTCCCTCAGCTTCAGGGTTTTAGTGGCAAGCACTGCAGAGGGTGGATTGAATAGCTTTATTTATTTAGCATTGATTTAATGTGTATCACTTAAGGGCGCGTGTCCAAAACCCTGATAACTGTGTGTGTTCAATTATTGCAAAGTCACTCTGACATTATTGTAAGAAACAGCTGAACACAGTATATACCTGCACAAAATCAGGTTAATTGATGGTTTAAGGCTTTGTGTCAGGCATGGTCTGTGAATATGTCTTTTCATTTCCTTTCAGTATGAGTCCCAGACTTATGCTTCCTCTCAGGCTAAGAACAAATGTTGCATTTGTCCCTGGATAAGTTGTGCCTGTGTTTGCCCTGGAACAAAATATCTCAGGATTGGTGTGTATGCTTAATCAGGGTTTAGTGAGGGGCTGAATGCAGTGCCACTATTCTGCCGTTGATTCACTGAGGCAATCTTGGGATAACTCTACAGATGTACTTTGCAATATCCCAGAATAGACAGTTACCATCTGTTAACCAGGAAAATTCTTTGGGATTTATCTTGGAAAAATGGGCATCAATTTGCCCCGTGTTAAGCCATTCTGTTTGTAGCCTTGCTGTACTTACATTTGCAGTTCATTTTTTTAAAAAGTAGATTATTTTTTAAAAACAAGTAAGGGTCCAGGGGTTCATTGCCATCTAAATGGGATGTTTTTACAGGGCACAAGCTATATAGGAGCTTGCTCTGCCAAATCCTTTCTCATTATGAATATTCAGAAAAGTGCATGCAGAGAAACAAATGCCAACTTTTTCTGCTCTCCTTATCTCAGTGGTTCTCAAACTTTTTAGATCTGAAGCACCCCTTGTTAGATTCAATATTTTCCTCAGAAAATGCCAGCTCTTAGATAATGATAATTTTTGACTATGGAAAAATAAAAAAGCAATTTTTCTGTTAAACTCAGAAATACCATGACAGGTCATAATGTTTTTGATATTATGGATTCCTATTTGAAATTTCTGGGCTTATCTTGTGAATTATGTAGAGGTGTTTGCTCACCTAACAGTACTAATTTGAGTGGGACCCCACAGCACCCTTAAAATAATCTTTCAGGACCCTGGGGTGCTGTAGCACACTGCTTAAGAATCACTGGTCTAACAAGTATTATTGGCATTACATTCCCTGCATTTCCTACCTCTTTATCCCATCTGTGGTTGATTGGTCTGATTTAGTGTGTACAGTAGGAATGTTTCTTCATTACTACCCTTTTTTTGGTCAGTAGCATATGAGGCACAGTGAACGAATACAATATGAATGATGTGGGGAACTGTACCTTTTAGAAAGTCTGGAATGAGGCAATTTAAACTTATTTATGTTGGGCAGAGGGCCATGCTATACAATACTATTTAGTTAGAACTCGAAGTATAAAATAGACGTGAATAATTCTGGTTTTGAATAATTACTGAACAGCACATGCTACTAGGAGTAAAATGAACCAGGAAAATAACTGAGATGGGATAAGTTTTCAGAAGTTTTCAAGTACCATCAAAGTGTTTATAATATGGACAAAAAGGCTGACAATGGCACTACTAGCTCAGACGGATTCTTTACAGGATGATAGTGTGGCAGGAAATAAATGGACTATCCACTAGGAAAGAGATGGCACATCCGTTCATTTTAAGTTGAACACAGGTGAACAAGTCAGTGTGGTGCCAGAAACAATGAAATTAGTACTGAAAGAGAAATCACAGGCAACAGAAGGTAAACAGATGAAATAGGGCTTACAGTGGTGAGCTATGTTCTTTGAAGAAATACGTGAACTAAAGATATGGCTAAGGAACAAATTGGCATCAATGCAATAACTTGGTTAAAACATGTCAAGCCTTTGGTCCCATTAAGAGGGTGTACTCCTTGGGAAAGCAAGAGACCTCAGAAACTAAAGAAGTGTTTAGGCTATTTCCAGGGAAGTTCTCAACAGAACAGAGCTGAAAGAGCCCAAACATCTGCACATTCATCCTCTAGGTAAGGTCCATTAATTCTGAGCCAGAAGCCAACATGGACCTTGATCAGCCTGGTGCTCTGGGAATCACAGAGTAAGTAGAAGAACTAACTGAGCGGGCATAATTTGGTCACTGAAGACAAAAAAAGATGGAACATTTTGCTTCTATGTATCACCCAAAGAACTAAATAAATAAGTTAAAAGGGAAAATGTTTCATTTCCTTGAAGGGGGAAATATTTGGAGAGACATAAAGAGGTCAAATATTTTTCTATGTTTGATGTGCCAGCAAGGTTCTGGCAGGGGCCCATGGACAAACTGAACACACATATATGTACATTCAACCACACCGTGCCCATAGACAAACAGAACACACATATATGTACATTCAACCACACCCATTTGGAGATACCATTTCACTTGGGCTGTGCTTAGCACCAGAGGTGGTACCCTGGAAATATAACAGAGTTTGGATTGTGTGGAGCTATGGATAAATTATGAATAATCCGAGGAAGAGTAATAGAATAGGGAATTTCTGAGTAGTTTTGGAAAGAATTGCAATTTCTGGGTTACAGCGAAACAAACAAAAATGTAAATTTTGTTAATACAGGTAAAGTGTACAGATAGAGCCCAGCCAGATGATGCTATTACCAGCATGCCTTATGAATAGACAAGAGAAGAGTACAAAAGTTCTTTAAAATGATGACTTGTGCTTAATCTAGCTGCCTGAACCAGCAGAGAATGGTATTGTGCAGAGATGTTCAATGGACATGAGTTTTTTTAAATAATAGTTGTTATTATGGCTGTCTGAGAGACAGTACCATGGGATCTGGTCCTTCTAAAGTTCCTACATCAAACCTTCTTTGTATTACTACAGCTGCTATAATCAGTAGGGCTGTGTGAAGCTTCGGTTGCTGATTCAATTCGGCTGCTGAATCTCCAAATCCAAATTGAACCAGGAGACCCTTTAATCTCCCCGAATTGAATCAGAACCCTCTGAATTGATTCGGAGAGATTCAGAAAGATGTGGCAATTCAGGCATAGACACAGCTTTAAATGTTTTTTCGACGTACCTCAAGGTACCAGGCGGCTCATGAATGCTGCAATGCTGGGGCAGATGAAGCATCCCACAGGAGCACAAGAGGCTCCCCAGCATGCTCAGCAGTGGACCCAAAAGTGGACCAGAAGTACTTCCGGTCCACTTCTGGGTCCACTGGAGAGTGTGCTGGGGGCCCCCCCCAGCTCAGCGCTGGTGCCTCCTGGGTCTGGGGCCAGGCTGATCGCCAAGGCGGTGCAGGGGGTGGGGGGAGCGGAGATGCAGGGAGTCCCCCTGCACGCTCCCTGGCAGACCCAGAAGTAGACTGGAAGTCCTTCCGGTCCACTTATGGGTTCGCCGCTGAGCATACGGGGGAGGCCCCCACACTTGTGTGGGATGCTCCATTTGCCCCAGCATCGCAGCATTCACAAGCTGTACATGGTACCTCGAGGTATGTACAAAAAACATTTAAAGCTGTATCTGTGGCTGAATCGCTGATTCTCTGAATCAACATCAGATCTTCAGATTTGGATTTGGCCGAATCGAATGGGGGACAGCGATTCGAATCAACGAATCGATTCACTGTCCCTGATTCAGGCTGAATCTGAATCAAATTAGGGTCCATTTCATACACCCCTAATAATCATTACCCTCCCAGTTTCTGTTGTGGCATATACCTGACAATGTTCTTTTCCATTTGAGAAACAGAGAAGACCATCTGAACCATGGTCTGGACCTGAGCAGTTGGTGCTTTTATTCTTACCTGGCTTTAGCCTTTTAAAAAAGACACCAAGGCATGAAATAGTTGTTATATTATGATTGTTCAAGCTGTTGAAGTGCCTCAAAATTGTTATCTGAATTGGTAGGAAGATTCTAATGGGAAGGTTCTCAGAAACCATTCCTTTGCCTTTCTTTCTTGTCCCATTTTTATCTTACCTAATCACACTGCCATGGCAGTAATACTATGCAAGGGTTAAAGAGGCAAAACCAGATGCAAATCTTTTTGGACTCAAAGTCCTCTTTGAATATTTATGTTAGGAAGGGAAGAAGCAAATGAGACTGAGCAGAGCATTGTTCATGATGGCAGAGTTATTTGTACTCTTCCATTACACTCCCAGATTTTTAGGGATTTGTAATATGACTTTTAAAAGGTCACTTCTGGCTAACACAGGAACTGTAATTGTTGAATACCATGACCTTAAAAGAAAATGTAGTTTAGCAAAATATTTTTTGGTTGTCTTTATCTCAAATGGTCTCTTAAACTCTGTCAGTCTTAGAATTATGCTCATATTCCACTGCGAGCTTTGTTTTCTTGGTCAGTCATTTGCACTAATGATTTTTTTTCTATTTAAAAATGGAGAGAATCTGACTTAAATTTGAGGGCTAAATTTTAAGTTTCCTTTTCCACCTGAATTTCTCCTTTTACATCCTAGTAGTTTAGTGAAGCTAGTAGTTTTATTGCTAAACTATGTAAATCGCCAGATAAAGGAAAGCATTTGTACTTCAAGACACGGTTTAGCAAACCTTATCCGTAGTTGCTGGAGTTCTGAAATGTATCAGGGTATTCAATATACTGGTGAAACCATCACTCCTGAAGGATTTTCCTCCTTGGGAAACTTGTGTTCTGAGATTTATGATTAGTACTAGACTCATGAATTTCAAGTGGAAAAAATGAAGCAAGCCTTATGCCTAGGCTTGGCAGGATTCGATTTTTTATCGATAAACAGCAATTAACAGTGATCTTGCCTGACACACACAGACTGATGGAAAAACATTGCCATCAGTAATCACTGAAATTTATAGAAAAAGGACATCAAAAAAATCTGGAATGAGGGTAAGGAAATCCAGGGCAGGGAGCACCATGTACACACATGCATGCACACACACACACACACACACACACTAGCCACTGCAGCCATTCCAGGAACTGGGGGTCCTGCTGGTAGGGCTGTGCTGGGAGGGGGAGTTGGAGGGTCAGGGTTGGGAGCCTGGTGTCGTTGGCCACTTTCTGCCCGGGCCCCAGCTGGGGATTGGGTGCCAAACTCCCTGCAAACCTGGCCTGGCTCCTGTGTGATTAGGACAGGGGCCAAACTCCCAGTGAGCCTGGACCGGACCCTGCATGATCAGGTATGCTTTTTAATTTAGGAATATTTATGTTTTATATTGTAACGTGATTTTATAAAGCTTTTAACATTATACTGGCATTACTAAATTGTCTGTCCCCCACACCTCTAACCCGGAGCAATCCTCAAAATTTAAATCAATAAAAATTGAAAGGAATGCTTAAAAATAAATATTGATATTAGCTGTTGGAATGATAAAAAAATAAAAAAATCAAATTATCCCAAGCCTACTTCTGCCATATACTACATCAGTATGATTAGTGCTGATTGTCATTTAAAAACGCTTAGTTGACTTGTGGGCAGAGGACTGGCATAAGTCTCAGTTGCAAAACTGGTAAAAAAAATGCATTTAGTTTTTATTTTGATTTATAAATGTCTTTTGTCTCACAGTGGAAATTATTGTGGAAGATGTTCAGTTTTTTGATGACTTTTTCAGCTGATATCTTTCTGGTTGCCAACCCCTGACAACTTTTCAGAAATGTTTTGATTATTTTTTTGGCTTTTGTCCATTTTTTCTCCCAACAACTGATCAGCTTTACCCAGGAGGATATGGTTTCTATTCACTTCTCTGCCGCTAGTCAGCTCTGTGATTTAGTTATTTCACTGCTCTGCATCAGTTTCATGTGCAGTTTTGATACTGATATCCTTGGCAAAGCATTTGGTTAAAGAAATTAGCAGCTTTTTAATATTTGGAAGCTTTGGATGCTGCCTCACCTCCATGATATCAGATTACTTTTCTCAGTGACCCTAGGTATAAGAATCATAAGAAAAGACTTTACATCGACTTTGAGATTTTAGCCCATAGAAATTGTATGCTATCTGAAGAGCCTTGTCATAGGAACTGTGTGGCAGATTATGAACATTTTTTTCTTCAATGAGGGTACCTGGATAGGTAATTGCTCCTCCACATGAATAATGTGTTCATAATCTAACCCTGGGTCATCTGATTCTTGGAAACGATTGGTCTTGGTCAGTTTGCTAAGGTCATTGATTTAGCTTCTACAACAGAAAATGTCACTTCCAAGATAACTGCATTTCTGAGAGACTGGGGGTGTCTTAGAGTCAGAACATGTCTCATTTTCGATAAGCTGAATAAACAGGTTTTGCAGCTGACTCTTATCCCCTGTGCTCTTTACTCACCTAGTTCATTTGACAGTGCAGTCAGTATGACGTGCAGAGTCCAGTGGGAACAATACACATTCCAGGTTACCTTGGTTTTCATGCTATTCAGTGGTATTTACCATAGATTTCTTTTTAATAGTGACAGGAATGTGGAAATCTTGTTGGTGAAACAGAGAAAGGTCTGTCAGATTCAAGGTCTGTCAGAGTCAAGGTATGTTACATAATGAGGCCCCATTTCAGCAAACCCTCCTTTCAAAAAGGGTGTGTAAACTTGTTTCATTGTTGTTAAAGTCCATGGGATGCAAATGCATGTGTAACTGCTGTCTTAAAAACAGATTGATTTAAGCACATGCTTAAATACATTCCTGAATCGGGGCTCAAGGCAGGGAGGCAATATGTGTTCAATTTGGATATAATTTACATAGATAAAATAATCAAATATCATGCTTCAAGGTTTCAGCAGGTCATCTGCAAGGGTCAGGAAGGACTTATACCTACAGTGCATGATTGACTTCTCTCTTATTATCTTTCACCTTCCCCTTAAATATAATAAACTGGCCATGCCAGGATACAGGCTACTAAGTAGGTTGGACAGTGCTTTGAGGAGGTACAGAAAATCCTCAGAGGTGCCTATCTGTTGTGTCTGGCTCACATCCACACAGCTATATCAATCTTGAGACATGGGATTTTGAAGAAATTTCCCTCCAGGTCAGAATGAGAGGGCGTGGGGAGAGTCACCTTTCATAAAACTTGGGGATTATCTGATGGGATTATCTCGGCATATCTCACCTAATTGAATCCCTGCCATAGGTACTACAGGCATCTTGAGCTTTTCTGTTCTCTATCTCTGTCAAATAACTGTATACTAATAAATCCTTTGAGCATTTAGGTGACACTTTATGACCTGTGATGCAAAAGGAGGTCAGATTGGATGATCTAATGATCCCTTTTGGCCTTCATTTTGACAAAACTAGGAATCTGGAGTAATGTCACTTCAGGCACATACTCCAGACGTACACCAATGTACAGGAGATCAGAATCTGGCCCCCTGTTCTTAAACTGGATTTCTTAGAAATATTTAAAAAGAAACTTACAAAGGGGTTTCAAAGTGAAATTTCCATCAGTACAGCTAATCTGCTGAGTGACCCTTGTGAAAAGCTTAGTATGTACATGACTCAGTTTAACCATCCATTGAAAAAGTCCTTCATTAATAAAAGTTGAAATTCAGTAATTAATGATATGCCATCTAGCCCACATGAAAGGAGGAAACTGCACTGAGCCAACATGCTGAAGCATTTTGTATAATTTATGCACCACAATCACAGACTTGTATGGCAGGAGTGTGCAATGAACCCAAATGGAATACATTCTGTAATTGTCTTATTCACTATACTTTATCCTCATTCTGAATAATTTTTCTCTGACATCTACTCTACAACCCTTTATACTATAAATGCTGCTGAATGGGAGGGGCTAGCTGCAATCTTCTGCTGATAGTCATTTGAATTCCTTCCTGGCAGGGATTTCTGGTCTTTGTTAGGCCTAATATACATTATTATTAGAGATGGTCCAGGACAAGAATACCAGATCTAAACACTTTCATGTCAGAGGTGGGTTCAAAACCAGAACCTGCATCTGGATCTGAATTTCATGAATGACTTCTTTTCTTTTTCTTAAGGTAAAGACAGATCCTTCACTGACTAATATTTGTTGCAGCTGCTACACATTATAGGGTGGTGACCAATATCTAGCCTAGGCATCTATATGACTCCAGTCACTTTAGCATGCAGACTTTTTGGTGCTTTCCTATTTGCTCAGCAGAATGAATGCCTATGGACAGAATTTCAGAAGTACCTACATGATTTAAGAGCACAGCTCCCATTGCAAGTCAATGGGAATTTTGCTTCGAGGTCATTTAAGCACTTTTGAAAATCCTACCCCATGTTCTGATGTTTGTTTTAACTCAAATCTCTGTAATTCTGTGGAGAGCACAAGGAGGAATAGTTCTTAATTTAGACATATTCAGAACAAGAAATTTACAAAATGAAAGCATTCATCACCCTGAAACGACTCCCTAGTAACATTATATACATGCTTTCACTCAGCAAGTGTAGTCATCAGAGAACCCCAGCATGTAATGATAGGTATCTCAGAGAGCAAAGATCAGACAGCTATATTCTCAAGAGGACTGATCCATTTTATTTGTGTAATCCTTGGAAATGTGTGTTTTTCTTTTCCTCGTTTACTCAATGAAAATAGACATTACCATGGTATGGAGGATTGTCTTTAAATGCAGATGTGCATCTTTGTTTCAAAATACATCTTTTATTTGTTTGTTTGTTTTGTCTGTTAATGAACATATTCACTGCTGTAGGAATTTGACACCCTGAAACGAGAACTTAATGCTAGTGGCAACAGAAATGACAAATATGTATCATTATGTATCATTCCCAGCTGATATTTATGTAACTCAGTCCCTCACACAGCTTTGGGTGAAATGACAGAAAAGAGAAAATCCCTGGACATACATGTTTAAAATAAACTGATTTCAAAAGAAAACCAGCCAAACTAGACAAGCAGAATGAAGGTTAGAGTAATAAAAAGCAGGTATTTTAAACAGCAATGAACCAAATGGGTTCTCGGGTTCTTCTTATTGTCTTGTAGTGACTTATTCTGTGCAGAATTAGCTGGCTAGCAAAATTCACCTTAGTGCACAGGGCCACTGTACCCTCTGATCATGGGTTTAAGTGGAGCTGAATTTCAGTCCAGGGAAGGGGTCAGCAAAGGGATTTTATTCAGCCCAGGAAGCTGAGGTGTCAGTTGCAATAAGGCAGCAATGGGTTTGGCATCAGTGGAAGCACAGAGATGGCAAGGAAAGTGGTGGGGTTGTAAATGCAGGACAGTGAGTGGATCAGAAGTGTGGCAGGGGGCATTCCTCACCAGGGGAAGTGACAGTGGCCCGCCTTCAGCCTGAACTCCCTTCTTTGGCGTACTGCTCCTAAAAGGTTCTTGACCCCTAGTTTAGGTTATGGACAAACAATTTACTGTGAGATAAATGGAGATGGGTCATCAGCTGTGTAATGGCAACCGCCCAAGCACATGCTTTTATTCCATAATAGATGGAAGCCAACCCATGGCAGATTATCCCTTAATGAGAGAAGGGTAAGTTACCTCTGATCAGCTTTCATCTGCCACAAGGTTAGTGTGTGAACATAGGCAGCTGATATATGGTTAACCTCTTTTATCCTGAGAGAAATTGTTCTTATATGACCACCCTATGGAGGGTGACTATTGAATTATCCCTGGAGAATGGGTAGCGTGACTAAGAGCCACCTGCCCTTGGTGGGGTGTTGCGTCTTCTTTTTCCTGTACATACATCAGGCCAGGTCCACATGAGGCCTAAATTCCTCATTGGCAATGCGGACTCAATGTCAGAGTTAAACTGCATGTCCGTACTAGCTCCGTGAAAGGCAGAGCATAGTCAGCAGGATTCAAACCTGCATGGGGAGGACCCCCAACAGATTTCTAGTCCAATGCCTTAACCACTTGGCCATGACTCTATGACAAAATAGCCCCCTGTTGTTCAACCTGAGGTTCACATGCCTAGACCTTCTCTCCCTGGGCTTCACCCCAGCCTTCTTCCACTGACCTCCATGCAACCCAGCATAGCCTGCTTGCGTGCACCTAGTCATGGGCACAAGGGACTCAGTGAGGAGCGAGGGGCCAGAGGGCTCCAGCCAGCCTAGTACTTGAACCCACAACCTTTGCCACCAAGGGTAGCACCCTTACCACCAGGGAAAGCTAAAAAATAAGGGAGCCATCCCTGGGTGGGCTCAAACCTCCAACTTTTCAGTTAACAGCTAAACACACTAGCCAGTTGCACCATAAAGACACCTATTATGCTATAGAGACACCTAAATTCTATTCCTGCCTGCTTTCCAGAACTAAAAATGTATGGCTGCCTGAGTGAATGCTGGTGGTATGCCACTAAGCCCTTTTTGAGAGGCAGAGCATCTTCATGTGTGTCTAAGGCCACTCTATGGCAGCAGCTCATTCTGGAGGCAGCATGTGGGGAATTGGTTCAATGCACCTTAGTATGGGGCTCCCTGGTACCATAGGGCGTGTGTAGACAAAACGGGGGCCCTAAATTGAAGTGGTGGGTTTTTAAAGAACACCGCTTCAATTTAAGACCCTTTAAACCCTTGTGCCATGCACACACCTGAACTTACCTGCTTCTCTGGTGGTGGGGAGAGGAAAGCAAGCTGCTGGTGGGCAGAGTAGTCCCTGAGCTGCGGGGTAGGGAGGCAGGCTTCAGGGGAAAAAAAAAAAAAAGATCTTGGGCAGACCCTGCCTCCCTGGGCTGCTGCCAGGCTGCCTGGGGAGAGGAAAGCAAGCTGCTGGTGGGCAGAGTAGTCCCTGAGCTGCGGGGGGGAGGGGCTGGTGCTTCCCCTCCATGGCAGCAGTGGCCCCCACCAGGCGGCACCTAGCTTGGGCAGTCCCGGGGGGCACCGCAGCTGCGGAGGGAAGCAAGCTGCTGGTGGGCAGAGTAGTCCCTGAGCTGCGGGGGGGAGGGGCTGGTGCTTCCCCTCCATGGCAGCAGTGGCCCCCACCAGGCGGCACCTAGCTTGGGCAGTCCCGGGGGGCACCGCAGCTGCGGAGGGAAGCACCAAGCCCCTGTGCAGCTCAGGTAGGGAGGCAGGCTTCAGGGGAAAAAAAAAAAAAAGATCTTGGGCAGACCCTGCCTCCCTGGGCTGCTGCCAGGCTGCCTGCATGGGCTTCCTGCAGAGCCCCTGAGCTGCACAGAGTCCACTGTTTTGCTCCATGGCTGCTGAACTAAAACTCCTTGGAGGAGTTGTAGTTTGCTATGCCTCAAGTCATTTAAGGTTTATTACGCTGCTGAATTTGCTACAGAGGCTGGAATTACTGCTCAATATGCCACTGACACGTGCAAACACCAACACCATTAAAGCGGTGCGAAAGCATTTAACTTGCTTTAAAGTGTTGTGCACACATGCCCCTCATTTCATCTACACATGGCCATACTGGACAGTGTAGCCATACCATTAGAGGGAGCTGTCATTCACCTGAGTTATGTATGTACTCATATTTGAGGGCACTTTGGAATGAAGTCCTCAGTTTCCCACTGTGGGTCTTGGGCTGGACAATGAAGTTTGGAAACCCAGACTAAAATATACGTTATATAGCAGTAATCTAGAGAGGTGTCAGTTAAGTGCCCAGAATTGATCTTCAAGATGGAGGTCTTGTTTGTTAATTTGGCAGTAATGAATAGTAGCGTTAGAGTGATATTCACTTGTAAGATGGTTCAGAAATTATGCAAGAGGCAGGATTCCTTAGGGTGATATCTTTTATAGGACCAACTGTGGAGTTGGGATAGAATTGGACAAGTTTCTGAATATGAGACATTCTTTATCAGGCCACTTTCTAGTGTCTTGCATTTGAAAATTTGTCTAATTCTATCGCAACTACATAGCTGGTCCAATAAAAGACATCACCTTAAGACAAGGGTGCCAAACTCACCCCAGGCTGGATCCTGGCTACAGGGACTCTTGGGCCAGATCCACTGGGCCAGCAATGACTGTAGTGGGGTCACATTCAGGCAGCAGAATGAGTCTGGAGCTGAGTGGCAGTAAGGGTCTGGGGGCAGATGGTGGTGCAGGGTCTCCTTTGAGCATCAGTGTGGGGCTCTAGCCAGGCAGCAGTGTGGAGCCAGGGGGTGTACAGCAGCCTGGGGCTTTGGCTGGGAGGCAGCATGGAGCAAGGGGTATGCAGTAGCATAGGGCTGTATCTAGACAGCAGCTTGGGTCTGGAAGCATGCAGCACTGGGGGGCTGTGTTTGGGCAGCGGCATGGAGTTGGTGGCCTACCACTGATGGCCATGTCCACTGGGGCCCAGGGACCCTGGAATTTGTGGCAAGCTGAAGCAGGCCAGATACAATGATTCTACAGGCTGGATCTGGCCCGCAGGCCATATGTTTGACATCCATGCCTTAAGAAATCCTCATATCTTGAAGTAATAAATGGGACAAAGGACTGAGTTGCTTTTATTGTAATGTTTGGTCCTTGTTCATCTGACTCAGGCAAAGGTTGAGTCCTCTGCGGTAGAAAGTTTCTACCTCTTTCTACCTCAATGGTAGAAAGTTCACTTCTTATTTGGGCAGACATATCTCTAGAGTTATACTTATGCAATCTCACTGGCGCTAATGGCATTTTGCAAATATAAGTCTGTGAAAAATGTGGATCACCAGTTTAAGAGTCATGGCAAATGATCTGTGGGAAGAGATGGGGAGTCTCTTATCTAGCAAACTTCAGTGAAAACAGTAAGACTAGATACAAGTCCACAAGTGAGGGGTGGGCATGCTGACTAGAACAACCATGTTTTTGTCCCTGAAGAATCATATATTCATCAAAACATTAAAATGTATAGGTGTTTCTCTCAATTCCTCCAGCCTCGTCCCAGAATTTGCTAGAAAAATCTTCTGATGCAAAGACAACATCATAAATCCCAGCTTGTTTGAAAAGGCCCTGTGCTTTGTATTCCCTGGAATTCAACATTTTAATTTTGCAGTCATAGGTCTATGTGACTGCAGTGGTTTTTTTTTAGAAATGATAGTATCCATGCACACAAATGCTACATATTAGTTCTCTCCTGAGGTTTAAAGAACCCTGTACAATACATATGGTTAAATATAACTATGGAAGTAGCCCAAAAGATTATTGTTCATAGTGCCTGAGTTTTCCTTTGTTTTAATTGCAAGATACAAAACAAACAGAAATTGTGGTTTGGCTGCTAGTAAGAACATCAGTTGCTCAAGGACAAGTACATGCTGAGAGGTGTGAAAGGCAAAATGGAGGTAAGTTTATTTGAACAGGAGCCTGAAGGTGCAGAAGAACCATAATGAGTTTTTCAAATGAAACAACATATTTGTGCATTCAGTCAGTAAAGAGAGTAAAGTCTGATTCTGCCTTTCTCTGATCAGTGGGACCTACGTATACATATAGAACATTAGCATTTGACCTTTTTGTTCTTGAGTTATGGTAGTTAAATGGAAATACAAAATCAAAGTATTTGATCTTGCCTCACTAAGGCCAATGAATGTTTGAACATGGATCTCAACATCAGCATGATCAGATCCTTGTTGAAGAAGAGTCTGGTTTTAGTGAAAATAAATTATTAGTGACATTGATGATATAGTAGGTTTGGAGTGATCTTGTAACCCCGATAGTTCAGGAAATAAACCAGAGGCAAGGATTTTTCCTTGCCTCTTGTATTGATGGCATAGGAAGCCACTATGTTTTAGATTAGTGGTGCTCAATCTTTTGGCTTGGATTAAGTCAACACACCCAGATCAGGCCTTTGGCTGGCCCTGGTCCCCCATGTACTGGGATTGAGCCCCATGCTGCCCCTGCATGCCGGGATCAGGCCCCAGGGCCCCACACCAACATCTCCTGGCCCCACATGCTGAGATTGGGGTCCTAGGATCCCTCTATGCCTGTGCACCAGGACTGGGGCCCCAGGACCCCACATTGCCTCCACTCATTTTTGCATACTGGGATCAGGCCCAGGGTGTCCCCCACTGTCCCACTCCTTCCCACATGCTAGGATCAGGATCTGGGGCTCTGCGCTGCCTCCACCCAGTCTGTCAATAGTAATAGGCCATTAATAGGTGTTTGGGGCCCTGGATAATTCCATAGATACTGCCACAGTCAAGCTTTATATTAAAATTGCAATGGTAAATAGCTTATGAAGTGTTGCTCCAAGTTCAAAGATGTTATAAGTATAGATGGCTTCAGTAGCATTAGCTAAAGATGCTTATACATGGTTATAGGAAACATATTGCCTGTAAGTCTCTATAGCAATCCATAAGAATTGGTTAATGGTTTATTCAGATGTCTCTTAATCATTTATTCAACTTTTATAAACTATTTTAAAATGAAATCTTAATATAAAGTATGACTTCTAACCCTTAGTGGGGACTCAAACATCCTCAAATGGTTAGAATTAATCAATGCTATCATATAAACACTACAATAGTATGAATATATTAGCAGCCCAGTGGGCGGAGCACTAGATTAGGATGGGGGGGGAAGGGATCAGTTCTTGACTCTGTTGCAGACCTCTGTGCTTCTTGTTCCCCTCTTTACCTCCTCTTCCACTGAGACTGCAAACTCTTCAGGGCAAGGTCTCTCACTATATAATATGTAGGGTCTAGCTTAAAAGGTTCTGATCTCATCTGGCACCTTTTTATGCCTCTGTGATTTAATTATTGATTATATTATTGTCAAGTTTTATCTTTTGGGACCTTGCAGATTACTCTAATAAAAGGTGGCATATTAAAACTGGGATTTAGTTTAACTGAATCTATAGCTACCTATTGTAGAGTGTCCTCTTGGCTAATGCATAAATGTTGTTATTAAAAAAACTGCCATTGTACTTGTTTCAATGTGGGTCATTTATACTTCTGGGTTGAAATAATCAAACATTTCTCCCAGCTGCTGTTTGCTGTAACTCCCTTTTATCTCACTGCCTCATCTCCATGTAGCAGAAAGGTGTCTCAGAATCACCAAGCTCCAAAATGCAAATGGTATTTATTATTATTGTTCTTTTAAAAAAAGGTTGTTCTTGAAATGGAAAAATGTAGCAATCATTGCAGAAAAAGGAAAACTGTTCCACTGAACTGTTTGGGATATCTTTTCTTAAGATTAATGAAATAAAATACCAAGTCAGTCTTTGCCATAGGTAAAAACACAAATACAGAAGGTGCATCAGCATATGCATCATTTTAGGTAGCTCCATTGACTTCAGTTTTAATTGACTTTCAGCAATATACACTATAATCATTAAAATCATTGACCTACCAGGGATTACTCATAAGCTTAAAGTCACCTGTGTGGTCAAATACTCCACTGAACTAAGAATGGCTAAATGGGATAATTTTCTAGCTTCTCTGAAGAATCAGTTGTAGAGAATGCCATGATTACCCCTCTTCTTTCTTTTTGCAGGTATTTCTGATGCCTGGAGAATCTTCTGTCAATCTCACATATATTTACACAAAATGTTTACTCTTTAGTTTTCCAAAACAGAACAAATGATTTGTTTGATAGTCCTCTTTGGGTAATATTAGCAGATTCTTACATTTCATGGTATAGAAACTGACTCTTCCAGGAGAAAATGAATGTCTATACAAGGTCACCTTTACACTACTGTAAGAAAGGACTGGATACCTGCCAAAGAATTTTACATCCATGCAAGTTACTGGGTTTTAGTATAGAGTTACCACAGGAAAAAACCAACAGTAACAACTTACGCCTATGTAGGTATTGTGTGTCTACAGTTATATTGGATTAGCTGTTTGCTTTATGTAAATAGGTTATATTACCTGTTCCCACATCATGTATTGGAGAGGCATTGTAAGAGCACTCTTACCATAGGCGGAAGGGGGCGGGATAACAGGGCTTAGCCCTGACAAATGCAAGGCAGCGGTGGGGCTGCAAAGCAGCCCAACTGTGGGCTTCTGGCAGCTGGGGCTGGGGCAGGCACTGCACAGCCAGTGGGGCACAGGACTGATCCACAAGTGGCTATCCTGGAGGTGCAGCTCCTGCTGCTACATGCAACCCGGGAGGCATGGGGGGGGATGTGCCCCCGAATCTGCACAGGGTGAGGTGGGCTGTCAATCATTGTGGGCTGGGGCCAGGGCTGCACTGGGTTCTTTGTGGTGCAGGGGATGGGCCAGGCTGCACTTGGGACAGGTGGTGGCAGTGCTGGGAGTGGGGCTATGGGGGGGGGCTGCAGCCACCCCAAAATTTGCCATAGCCCCTGCTCCCAGTGCTGTTGCTGCCCACCCTGAGCACAGCCTGGCCCAGGGCCCCACTGGGAAGAGCCTGGCACAGCTCCAGCCTCAGTCCACAGCAGCTGCCCGCCCTCATCCCGCGCACAGATCTGGGGGCACATGCCCCTCCATGCCTCCTGGCATGAATGAAGCAGTGGGAGCTTCCACCCCCTCCCTGCACTGGGAGCACCCCTGGACATGGCTCCATTCTGTGCCCCACCCTGGCTGTGCCTTCCCTCACCGCTTCCCTCACTGCTCCCAGCTCCCAGCCACTCTGGGATGCGTGACTAGCACCCCCCATAGTCCAGTCCCAAATACTAAGTTATTAAAACATGAAACCTTCTTTAATTTACTTCCCCTTTATTTCTTTTTAAATTCTTTTTTTTACTTCTTCTTATTGCTCAGCAACTGATTACTTTCATTTCACCACCCTTCTCCCTCTCTCATTTCCTTTTCCCCTCCCATTTCATTAGCCACACCCATCCTATTAATGCTCCACCTCCCAACTTCATGTTCCCACCCTTCCTAACCCATCTCTCTCACACTTGCACCTAGAAGAAAGGTAGAAGTCTGTCCTAGGTCACCAGCCCTGTAATGGCAAACCACAGCTGTAGCTCCTACTCAGGCCTCTGTTCACTAGCCATCTAGTGGCAAGTCACAGCTGTGCAGATAGGAAACAGTCAGAGAAGATTTTTAGCCTTAAGATGTGACTGCTCCAAACTCAAGTTGGCACTAACACCGGTCAACATTTGAGCAGTTCAAAGTGCAAAGTGTAACAAGGCCATGATAGCGCTACTGTAGCAGCTACCCTAGGATAACTAGTTGTCCCTCTACTCCGTAAACTGGCATAATTTACATTAGTCTACAAATCTGTTGTAAATTTCTTTAAATTTTCCGGGATGGCTGACTTGCTGGAGAGGGCTTTAAACTAGGTGTGTCAGGGGATGGCTGTGTAGATGGGAATGCAAGTTGGGGGACAGTGTGAAGAGTCTTCCTCTGCCTCTTCAGAGAAAAGGAAGGAAAACTAGGGAAACTTACCAGACCAACAGGAAGCGATGTTTATGCAGAGGACATCTCAGCTGCCTGCATGCCATTTTATCAGTTTCTGGTCCTTCTGGATTGGTGTTCTCTGCATCTGATTTATGGTACAGGACCTGCACTGGAGAGGAGAAAAGATGGACTGGGAAAACAGGCAAGTTCCCTTACATCAGCCTGAACCCTGTCTGTGCGAACCCTGGGGGTGGGGAGAAGACCGGATTTATGTGTCTATATACAAATGCTATATGCTTAGAGTATGGGGAATAAGCAGAAGGAACTGGCACTGCTGCTAGCAAATAGGGAATGTGATCTTGTTTGAATAACAGAGACCTGGTGGGATACCACACATGACAGGGCTGTATGCATGGAGGGCTACAGGCTGCACAGAAGGTATCGGGTAGGCAAGAAGGGAGGAGGTGTATCTCTCTATGTAGAGGAGTGGTATGCCTCCTTAGAGACCCAAATTAGTTTGAGAGAAGGGCAACTTGAGACACTGTAGGTCAGGATATGGGGGTAACAAGGAGGAGGGGACTTGATGGTAGGCAACTACTACAGACT
The DNA here is from genome assembly GCF_000455745.1 of Alligator sinensis. NCBI lineage: Eukaryota > Metazoa > Chordata > Crocodylia > Alligatoridae > Alligator > Alligator sinensis. The sequence goes on from NW_005842005.1 coordinate 1,105,844, forward strand.
GCCACACCAAGAGGAGGAGCTGGATCTGGAATTTTCCAGAAAACTTATGGAGGCTGTATTTTTAAGGGATGTGGTTGCCATTGGTGACCTCAATTACCCTGAAATCTGCTGGGAGGAGCACTCAGTCAGATCTGACCAGTCATGTAGGTTTTTTACCTGTGTGGAAGAACTTTATTTAGTACAGGTGAATGGGCCAACCAAGGGGAAGACTTTGTTGGATTTGGTTCTAGCCAAAGGGGATGACCTGGTGGGAGATCTGAGGGTTGAGGGTAATCTGGGAGATAGTGATCATGAGATGATAGAATTCACTATCTGTTGTAGGGCAGGGAAGTCAGCCAGTAAGGCAGAGGTTCTTGACTTCAGGAAGGCTGACTTCAATGAGCATAGGAAAATAGTGGGTGAGATCCTGTGGAAACATGGACTGGAGGGGAAGGGAGTTCAGGAAGGGTGGTCATTCTTCAAAGGAACGATTCTTATACCAGAGAAAAGGTCCATTCCTGTATGCAGGAAAAGTGGTAAAGGGGTCTGAAAGCCCTCTTGGCTTACCAGAGGAGTTAAGGAATGCTTAGAAAAGAAAAAAAGAGGCTTATAAACAGTGGAAACAAGAGGCAGTCACCAAGGAGGAATACCCGTTGCAGAATGGGCCCTTGCAGAATGGGACGGGACAGCTGATAACAGACAGTGAAGAGAAAGCTGAACTCTTTAATGAATGCTTTGCGTCGGTGTTCCTGCATACAAATGGTAATCACCCACCTGGTCCGATACTGGACAGATACAGGTGGGAGCAGGGAGGGGCAGTGATTGCCAACCAATAATCAGTGTCGAACTGGTGAGGGAGCACTTAGAGTGGCTGAATATCTTCAAGTTGGCAGGATCAGATGAACTACCTCTGAGAGTGCTAAGGTAATACATTAGCCTATGGGTGGGCAAAATACAGCCCATCTGGCCCACAGAGGGGCTCTGTCTGGCCCGTAGTGGGTCCCTTGGTCCTACCTGGCCCAGGCACCTCCTGGCCATAGCACATCCTGCTGCCCCTGGGCACGCAGCAGGGCTAGGGCAGCTCCACTGCAGGATTGCCCTTCTGGTTGATGCCACCAATTACCACAGCCACATGGTACCGGTGGGGACCTGCACAAGCAGGCCTGACCTGGCACACCCTGTGTCTGCTTTAGACTTACCCATCCAGGCTGAGCAGTGGTGGCAGCCAGGCAGAAACTGTTGCTTGGCATGGGGGAAAAGTAGTCCCTTCCTCTCGCCACTGCTGGTGCTTCCTGGTACAGCTGGCAGAGCCTGTGCCATGCTGGGCTTCCCTGAATCTCTGGGGTTGTCACTGCCACTTCTGGGCTGCTCAGTGGGGCAGCAGTGACAGTACAGAGCAGCCTCTGGGCAGCCAAGAGGCAGCAGTGATGGCACTGGAGACACAGGGCAGCCTGGCATAGCGTGGGCTCCATGAGCTTCACCAGGAAGCGCCGGCAGTTGTGAGGAGTCACTTTTCTCCTGTGCCAAGCAACAGTTTCTTCCTGGCTGCTGCCATTGCTCAGTCTGGACTGGTGAGTCTGAAGCAGGCATAGGGTGTGCCAGGTTGGGGCTGCATATGTGACTCCCTGCCGGTACCATGGGGCTGGGGCCAGCGGTGGCAGCAGCTGGAAGAAGCTGATGCCACCTGGGATACCTAGAAAGACAATCCCGCTGTGGAGCTACCCCAGCTCTGCTGCGTGCCTAAGGGCAGTAAGACGCATCATGGCCAGGTGGTGCAGAGTAGGGACAAGGTGTGCTGGGGTTGTGCACTGTTGGAGGTGGTGGAGAGGAGCCGCAGGGTATGCAGGCTCAGGGCTATTGTGGGGTGGGAGCGGGTGCTGACAAGCTCAGGGGGGCATGCACAAGGGGCTCCCTTGCACACCCCACCATACCCACAAACCCACCCCCACAAAGCCTACAACCACACCATCCCCCACACAATCACACACCCCACAAACACTGCATCCACCCACACCCTCCCCCACACTCCCTTACATACACCTGTTCGCCTCTGAGGAGAGGCCCACTTACTACTATGTACATATACCCCACCCCACACACGCACCCACACAAACACCCTCAGCCACCACTAACTCCATACCCACACACCCACCCACACACCCCCCCATACATCCCCACAAATCCCCCATACCCACCCACCGACATCCACACATACCCTCGCCCACACCCCACATACACACACATGCAGCCACCCACGCATACTCCCCACACCTCTCCCCATATAAAGAGTAAGATTTCATTTTGAGCTATTATGCAATCATCTCTATATACACAATACAAACACACACAAATCAGAACAGTTAAAAAATAAAATTAGAAGATGTTTTTATGGATATTTGATTTTTAGAATATAATTTTTTTTTCCACTTCCAAGGTGGCAAACCCTCTCTTAAAAGGAGTACTTCTGAGGCCAAGGGGAGGGACTTCCAGTGCCAAAGGTCAGAGGGTGGGACTTCCGGTCTCAAGATGGCAACCAAGAGGTGGGGTGCCTGTCAAGGGGCAGGGCTACTCTTGCAGTCCAAAACTCATTACGTGGCCCTCCAGCTGAAATAATTGCTCACCCCTGCATTGGCCGATGCATCATGAGCAGGGCTCTACTTAGCATTGGTGAGACCCCAGCTGGAGTACTCCATCCAGTGCTAGATGCCACACTTCAAAGAAGATGTGGAGAATCTTGAAAGGGTTTAGAGAAAGGCCACAAGAATAATTAAGGGCTCTGGGACTGTTCAGCGTAGAGAAGAGAAGACTGAGGGGGAACTTGGTGGCATAAGTATGTAAGGGGTGAATATCTGGAGCTGGGAGAAAAACTGTTCATTAGGGTGTCCCAGGGGAGCAATGGCCATAAACTGTTAGAGGATAGTTTCAGGTTGAATGTAAGGAATAACTTCTTTACGGTAAGGGTGACCAGAATCTGGAATAGATTTCCCAAAGAGGTGGTTCAGTCCCCAGCCTTGGAAATCTTCAAGAGGATACTAGACATATACCTTTCTGGGATCATTTGATCTCAGTAATATTCCTGCCCAGAGCAAGGGGGCTTGATTCGATGATCTTTCAAGGTCCCTTCCAGCCCTTCATTTCTATGATTCTATGATTAAAGGTAGGACAAGGAAGAGAACATGATGATGGCTATTGAAGCACCACTGGAGCTAGCTTAAAGAGTAGAGGAAGACAGATAGAAAGGCTCCAGGATGTACATTATCGTTAAGTGTGTGCGCCTCTTAGAAACGATTTTGTGTAACATTTACCTTGATAGTGTTTGTACATGAGAATGTGAGGACTAGAAATGCATCTGAAGGCAATGGAGAGCTCATGAGGACATGATGCAGGAGAGGTAGATACAGATTTGTGAATAAAAGGAACTAATAATGGTAGAACCCAGACATTTCTGGATGTGAGAGAAAAAAGATTTCTTTGTAAGTGGAGGAGTCTTGGATTTTCCTGAAGTTAAATGCGAAAAAAAAATCTGGAACCTACATCTTAACCAAGGGGAAAAATCTGGAGGGAATGCCTCAGACAACACTTGTTGACTAACCCCTGCAAAAAAGATATTAGGAGTAAGCAGAGAGCCTACAAGAGAAGGAAAAATGGAAGAATAAGCAAAGAAAGCTATCTTGGAAATCATACAGTATAGAGGTAAAGTAAGACCTGCCATAAATCAAGCTGAGTTTGAACTTGCAAAGGAAATTAAAACAAAAGCTTATTTAGCTATGTAAATTAAAAGACAACAAGGGTGGAAGAAGTGGGGCGGGATAGGGCATGGCAGTGAAATTAAAGAGATTATCTAGTTATCCAAAATTAAATTAGTATTTTACCTTGCTTTCAGATTCAGATGATGTTGACCATGGAGGATGATGATATTGAAATATATATAACCACAACCACAGTGAAAGTAAAACACAAGGAGCTCTACTATACACACAAGCTGGGGGGGCGGGGAGGGGGGCAGGTAAAATAATCTTTATCCCAGAATTTTGAAAGCACTGGTACATAATTGTAGGTTTAGTAGCAAGCATTAGTAAAACTACCATTCAGGGATGGTACTCTCTTATGAGAAAAGCAAACATAATACCATACTCAAAAAGAAGAGAATGGAGAGAGGGTGTTCTGACAACTATACTCTTATTAGCCTAACCTCAGTAGATTTAGAATAAAAAATTGATGGAAAAATAATTAATTAAGACAGATGCAAATGAAGATGAATAGAGCATGGGATAAAGTGCAATACAGGTTTATCAAAGATGAATTTGCTAGCCTAACTGATACCTTTACTGATTAGATGTCCAATTTCTAGACAAAGGAAATACAGCAAATCTTACTTATCTGGATTTCAGTAAAGCACTTGTTGCAGTGCCACATAGGAAAGTTCTAGGGAAAATGGAGAAGATGGGGGTTAGTAGAAGAACTGTGAGGTGGAACAAAAACTGGAGGGAGATACAACAGGGTGTGTTGAAAGATGAAATAGTGAAATAAAGGGAGATCTTGAAGCTTTGATCTCAGGACTAGGCTGATTTATTATTGTAATTAATAACCTTGACACAGAAAGTAGGATTGTGCTAATGATATTTGTTGATGACAAAATTGGGAGGCATATTCTATAGAATAGCTTGTCATGTGAAATATAACAGGAAAAACTGAAATTGAATGATCTTCAAGAATGGAGTAATAGAAAAAGGGGAAAATTCATGTGCAGAATCAAGCACTTAGGGCAAGTGTGGGCAAAATATGGCCTGCGGGCCAGATTTAATAGATTTCATAGATGTTAGGGCTGGAAGGGACCTTGAAGATCATCGAGTCCAGTCCCCATGCCCCAGGGGCAGGAAGTCAGCTAGGGTCAAGGATCCCAGCAAGATAAGCATCCAAGTGTTTCTTGAATGAGTCCAGAGTAGGTGCCTGTGCCACTTCTGGAGGGAGCCTATTCCAGGTCTTGGGGGCTCGGACAGTAAAGACATTTTTTCCAGCCTAAAATGGTCATGGAGGAGTTTATGAACACTGGTCCTTGTTTTTCCTTGGGGCGCTCTCATGAACAGATGTTCTCCCAGGTCCTGATGTACACCCCTTATGTACTTATAAGCAGCCACCAGGTCCCCCCTGAGCCTGTGCTTTTCCAGGCAGAAGAGTCCCATGTCTCTCAACCTGTCTTCATAAGACCTGTTCTTTTGCTCTCTGGCCTGTGGTATGATTCTATCCAGTCCACAGTGGGTCCTTTGGCCCTGCCCAGCCCAGGCACAGGGGGCAGTGAAGGCCTGGCATGTGTAGCTGGTCCCACTCCCACTGGGTGCAGAGGTGCCACCTGGCAGTCTGCTGTATATGCAGCTCTCAGGCATGGTGGGAGCTGTAGTCTGTGGGACCATGCAGTAGGGTCAGGATGCTGGGGCAGCCAGATTCAGCTTCCCAGCAGCTCCCGCCACTACTGCTTGGGAGAAGGTGCATGCCCCACCATGAGACCCAGTCTTACTGCCCAGGCACCCAGGCCTGTCCCCCTCCTCATACCCAGGGTGTCAGGCAGGGTAGGTGTGCAGGCAGGGTCTCCATGAAGACTGGCCTAGGACCCCTGTGGTCTAAGTCAGGACTACCCTCCTGACTGACTTATGGGCTAGTAACAAGAATTTTGGTTATAAATTGGGAGCTTATCAGTTGGAAACAATGGGAAAGGAGAAAGACCTGAATCTGGATTAGCCACCAGTGGGAAACAGCAGTCAAAAAGGCAAATTCTTAGATCTTAAGATGTATTGAATGAGGTATTGTGAATAGACATAAGGAAATACTGGTATTAATGTAATTGTACAAGTTCTTAATGAGACCTAATCTGGAATACTATATACAATGCTAGTCAAACATCTTCAAAAAAGATTAATTCAAATTAGAACATCTATAGAGAAGAGCTACTAGAATGACCAGATGAATGAAGAGCTTTATGAGAGGAAATGAGAACTTAGCTTGCTCAGCCTAGTAAAAGACAGGTTGAGGGAGATAGGAATGCTGCCTAGAAATACATCAAGTGTAAATAACAGAGAAAAAAATGCTCCTTAAGCTAAAGGACAACATCAGCACAAGAATAAATGGGTATAGTCTATAGGTCTGTGTGAAGAAGCTAGTATTTACTTTGGATTCGGATTTGGCCAATTTGGGGGGCAGTGATTCAATTCAGTGATTCAAATCACTGTCCTGAATTGATTTGGCTGAATCTGATTCAGAGAGTCAGCCAAAGCCAAATCAGCCAAATCTCTGAATCGGCCCCATCCCCCACCCACTCTCAATGGCTGCCCCGCCTGCTCTCCCAGCTCCTGGCTCTTTGAAAAAAAAAGCCTACACTCACCAGCTGCTGCCAGGCCGGGGGGTGGGGGGGCCGGCAATCCCCACTGCCCCCTGTTGCCCCACGCTATGTGGAGGGCTCTTCCATGAGCCCTGTGACCCTCACCCACTGTTCCAGCACCACCCCCATAGCTGTTCTGCCCTGCTCTGTCCCCCCCAGGTCCCAGCCCTTTAAAAAAAAAAAAAGCCCTGACTCACCAGCTGCTCCCAGGTGGTGGGGGGCTAATCCCTGCAATCTCTCGCTGCCCCATGCTGTGTGGGGGCCTTCTGCCATGAGCCCCCAGAAGCCCTAAGGCTGCTGCAGGAATGGGGGTCTGCAGTTTGTTTTGTTTAAAGGGCCGTGAGCTGAGGCGGGTGGGACAGCTATGGAAGGAGAGCTGGGAGAGCAGGCAGGGGTTGCAGGGCTCATGACAGAGCCCCCCATGCAGCGTGGGGTAGTGGGGGGCAACAGGGATTGCCCCCCTGCCTGGCAGCAGGGGTCGGGGGTCACTCAGGGGTGCTGGGGGAGCAGGCCGGGGATGGGGCCTAGCAGGGGTCCCCCCATGGTCCTCTCCCTCCTCTAGTCTTCCCCCCTCCCCCCGGCCCTGCCTGCTACTTACCAGCATAGAGTCTGGGTCCAGCTCCCTGCTACAGCCAGCAAGGACTGCCTGAATCACCAAAGCTCTCTGAATCTTTTCCGAATCAATTCGTAGAGCCTCAAATTGTTTTGGACCTTTTAATTGGTCTCCTGATTCGACTTGGATTAAGAGATTCAGCCACTGAATTGGACTGAATCTCCTCTGAACCGAATCAGCATCTGAAGCTTTGCACAGCCCTAATAATGTGTACATAAATTTAGGTTTTAAATAGAAAAATATTTCTAATAGTCAAAGGAGTGAACTTCTTGAACTTCTTGCCCCCAGTAGTTGAATTGGATAAAAACCCCAACCTGGTTTAAGAAAGTGTGTGTTCAGTTTATTATAGGCAAGAGAGTGGACTTGACCTAGGAGGGCTCTTTCAACCATAAGTTTCTTGTTACATCAGCTTTTAAAGAGGACTGGTAGCAAAGAAGAAGAAGAAAAGAAACTCCAAAACAGAAGGAAATGACATAACCATGAAGTAGACAGATACCTCCAGCAAACTGCAACTTATCTTCCATATAGCTACTCCTACATTGTAGTGTGTGTAGCAGTTCTTCTCCCTCAAATGCTGTCCCTTCTGCTTCTGATTAATGACTAGCTGGCTTCAGAGAATTGTTAGTAATCTCTGGGAGCCAGCTGAGTTTCCATATCAACTTTGATGCTGCTTCACGTGTACTTGTATGAAATCGGAGTAGACAATTAACTACAATTGATCATTTTTTTTTGGTTGAGACTATTTTGTTGTGAAAAAATGGCTTTTTTCCTTCCATTAGGATTTTAATGGGATATATGCATTTTCAGTTAAATTTTGGAACATTATTGAATGATGGAAAATCAAAAATATATTGACAGAAAACTGAAAAGAAATCATTTAAAATAAAACTGAAAAACCTTTGAAGAACAGTTTTCAAAGAAAAATAAAACTTTCATTTTTCTAAACAATTTTCTTGGGAACTGAAACCACCTCCTGCCAAGCTCTAGAACCTTCTGCTTCTTCTGACCCTTAACGAAGTTGCAAAATACTTCTTAGAAACTTAAATTGTAACAACAGTGGTTTCAAATATACCAAAACATATGGTGGCAAATGACTCGGCATCAAAAAACTTTTGTCTCAAATTCCTCCTGGATGTAAATCTTTTGAAGCCGATGAATTTGGTCTCATGAACCAGAATGCATTTGAACTTTGTCAAAGTTCTTTGGCCTATTATGGGTAGTAGCAAATGGTTTTAGAACAGACTCTTTTCCTTTCCCCTCCCAACACATGTTCACTGCAGGAAGGGTCAAGGCACGCAACAAAATCACTTAGTGTAATTTATTAGCAAGAAAGGAGAGAAACAAGTGATCCCTCCCAGGAAATTAACCGGCAACTTAAGTTTTTGATGTGTATACCTGGCAGACCTATCTGGCTTTTATGACCATAGATACTGCCACAATCTTCACCAATTGTGATATGTTACTTTTTGATTGCATCCGTGGTGCTCTTAGGAATTGTCTGTATGAAAAACTCTCGTCTCCTGTGACAAGTGCCATCTTCTCATGTAAGGCAAAATCCAGTGGCAAGCTAACATCTGTATATTTTTATTTTGAAAAATAGCCACTAGAACTTTCTTTTTTGTTTAAAATACAGAGAACTATTTTCATCCAAATTCATAAGGATTTGGAAGTTTTTTATTAAGGTTAAAGGGTGTCACAAGGTGGGATGGTATATGAAATAATTATGTGGCAGAGCTTTCCACTCAGGATTACTAGTTGAAATCCAGGCGAGGTCAGTGGTGACTGGCAGATGCCATTCAGTGGTTGTTCTATGGCTATTTGACATGATTTTACTGCAAATCCCAGGAGAGGAAATGTATGTCCTCATTACAGTAATCACCACCACAAGTACTTCTGCTGCTTGTCAATCTCAGAAGTAAGTCCATGAGTTGAAAAGCATCAATCACTTTTTAGTGCTACTTTCACAACAGGGAAGCTTGCATATTTGTACCAAAGGCATATTTTTTATTAATTATTTCTACTGTATAGTGCCTAAAGGTTTCTGTCAAGATTAGAGTCCAGTTTTACTAGAAACTGTGTAGCACTGTTTTATAGAAAAGCAGAAGAACAAAGGGCATAATTCTCCTTTTACACCAGTGTCAATCAAAAGTAACATCCCAGCTAACAATTTAGGCAATAGGAGGCTCCTTGCTTAATGTTCAGCCCTTTAAAATGTCTTTTGCTGTCATTCATATTACCTTGCAGTGCCACGTTAATCACAAAAAAAACCCAGTGTCACAATATGGCGATGATATAAAACCTTTATGAAAATATTAAATTAAATGCTAAATGGAACAGGATATCAGTTGCTGAGTCTCCACTGCCTTATCTGCAGTTCACCTTGCTTTTCTCTGGCATCAGAGTTTGTGGTGAGGTGTTTGGGGTCCAGTGGTTTGTCCAATCTGTCTATACTCAGGCTTTTTAATAAGAGAGCCTTCTGCCAGACAAGTCAGGTGTCTTTTTCGATATATTCCATGAAGTGACCTAAATATGGGTCCTGCACTGGAAAGAATAACGGCTTCGAGTCTTTGGCAAGTGGCAATGCCCCCCCATTCCAAAGGCCAGGATTCACAGTAAGAGGGTTGGGGTGCTGGGGTTGGGGGGAGTGGGAGGCAGGGTGTCTGTCTGCTGCTTTTGGTATCCTTCAGGTATTTTTGTAATGCAATACTGCATTTCCCTTGTGGGTGGGGGAATGCCATTACATCTGGTAATGGTTGTTATTCTTATTGCATTTGTGTGTTGCACTGCTGCACAGACCTGGAAATATACATCCAGCCATCTGATCCTCCTTTTTTGTGTTACGCACATTCACTTACTCTTCAGCTCTGAGGCATATTGACTTAATTCCCTCTGTTTTCTAATGCTGTGTGTGGTTTAATCACATCCCAAGGAAGAGGTGTAATTATTAAACCACAGGAAAGTTAATGACTGGTATTTGCTATGCAGCATAACCCATTTTGGTGTCCTGGGTTTGGGATGCTGTCCAACGGGGAAACCAACTCAGATGAATAATCCTCGAACCACACATGATTTTCCAGTGACTTATACATCTCCTTTTATACTCCATATTGAACAATGCTTTTGCTGGTCTTCTTAGAAATATACCTTTTTGATCAAGATACCCTGTAGTTATTGCATAGTAGATGTAGTACCTACTGTAAATTGTACCCTAGAATTATCCCATGTGCCATATATAGGGAAAAATGGATATTTCGTTTTGTGCAAATTAGATTTTTACATGAAATTTGCATGCTTGTATAAATGTTCCTTACAATACATGTCATTACACAAATGCCTAATTCAGGGTATTTTGTTAAATCAAGAGCTCCTAATGTACTTTGCGTATTATGTATGAAATCCTTAGGAAATTGGCTAACAATTGCTCAACAGTTTCTTTATTGAAAAGATTGCCCAGCAATATAGCAATGGCAATTGATCTTTAGTAGCTCCCCCCAGTATTTTGAATGAATTCTGTTCTACAGGAGATTCATTAAACTATTTCATATTTTTCATTGATCCAGAAATGTTGGGGAGAGACAGAGAGAGAGACAGAGAGATGAACAGCTTGGAGATAATTACTGAACCAAATGTCAATGTCTGTTCAGTGCCTGGTGTTTTGCTTAGCCAAGCAAATTCTGTAGTCAAGTCTCCAGTTAGTCCAGAGGTCTATAGAGTTCTGTCTGAATTGCCTGAATTTAGCAAAACTGTAAGAATTCCTTGCGTCACACTGATCCAGCATGCTATTGCACTATCCTCAATGGATTTAGACTATGTATGCACATGACCTGCTATGGGATTTATTTTTCAGCCTTTTCACCCCTATCCACTCAAAACCAGAAAATTACATGGTACGTGAAAACTGAGGGCCAGATTCTGATGCTCTCATTCATGTTGTATAGTCTCTTATTCTAAGTCAGTAGGGTCACCTGTGGAGTAACACATCTTTAATCACAATGAGTAATGATGCCAGAATCTGGCACTTAATACATTCCAAATGGTTCTGCTCTTTTTAAAGGGAACAGTTAATATTTCTGAATATACCACAGATCTGAAAATTCAGGATTAATAATATTTCCAGGAATGATAATGATTGTGATTCACTTTCTATTTTAATGAACTGTATAAATTGGAATTTTGCCAAGATACTGTAATATCAGCCAGTTGCATGCTGACGAATCTTTCCCAGGAGTCCTATGCTTATAACACTTCTGTTGTTGCTGGGTGTAACATTCACTTGTTCTGTTCAGATCAGTCTGAGGTTTACATGGATTTGTTTTCAAAAACTTTTCAGATACAGAATTTGAACATTAAAGATCTGATTCTGGCTTCTCAGCCTCAAGTTTTATATTGGTGCCATTCAGTGACATTACTCCTGATTTTAAATGCGTGCCACAAGAGAAGCAAGTTGTAAAGGAGTTTATATAGCATTTATAACTCTTCAAATTGTGCATTAAATCCTGCTGGACTCTGAACAGAGCCATTTCATAGGCATAGGGTGCAAGGCCTTGGAAAATTAGGCTTTAACACTGAAATTCACTCTTCTGACTGATCCATGAATGCAAATCCATTGATTCTGTTTCAGTGGTGGTACTGGCTACCATCTTGGTTCATTTGGAGTAGCCATAAGTTGCAGCCTTCGTGAACAGGGAACCACATCTCATATGTAAGAATACCACATGGATGCACCCATCTTTAGGGGCTGTCCACAAGGAGGTGTATTTCACTTCATTTTCTACACTGACATTTACTGTAGCATAGCAAACTGGCTGAAATGCCGCAAAACTGACTAGACATTCTGAAAGGTATGTAGCTAAGTGAAATCTTAATTCAAGGACATAAGATGATTTCTTATGGAAATATGTGTGGCCTTTGATTTATTTCTATATTGTAAGGGAAAATGAAATCTAGGAACGTGCTTTTGTTTTCTAACATTTGAAGTTTGAAATAAAGAGTGTCACTTGGAGTAAGGAAACAGTTGTTCACTTGTAAAGTTTGAAAGTTGTTTTTGAAGCAGGAGAACATATTGGCTTTTTTTTCACTCTATAAATAACTCTTGGCAGGCAGAAACAACCTTGATTGCATGAGATGAAGTAGAGCAACCAGCAGGCTCTACAGCAGAATAAATGGCACTGTGCCAAGAGCTTCATCAAATGAATAATAGCTTCCACTTGACAATCAGTAAAGTGCCTCTTCTCCTGTGGATTTAGTTTTTAATGATGATTAGAGAGGATGGGCCCCTAAAATTTCTCTGGTAGAAATGACCTCCTATTAATTTCTGTTACTTGAAATGCTGAATTTCAAAGCTATTTTACAGCTGCAAAACCAAAGGCACTGACATAAAGGAACTATTATCTTTGTAATTGTAGCAACAAGTACTAAATTTGTCATTGATTAACAGGGACTTTTTAACTTTATGATCCTTTTGTTAGCTAAGTCCCTATATAGTATTCTGAGCTTCTCAGATTGACTTACTTGGAAAGCCAAATGTTTGGTATAGCTAGAGTACTAAGGTATATTTTGTTTACCCAAAATTGCCTTTTTAAATTTTAATTGTTTTCATTCCTTCATGTATCTTGTGACAACACCTAGTATTGATGATTGGGGGGGAGGGGGCGGTGAGCAGGGAATACTTTTCAGTGCACACAATTTTCTTAAGTACTTTGTATATATTATGTAGATGCAGAGAAATACACCTTTTTATTTCATACATCTTCATATACATAATTTGAAATCAGATAAGTCCTGTTTGGCATTTTGCCCATGGACAAAGGACTCTTCCTAACACATCTGACAGAAGGCAAAGCAGGGTGCACCTTAGAGACCCTTTGAGCCATGCTACCTGACTTCAGACTAATATGGCTTCCTACATCTATTAAACCTTCTGAATAAGGAAACTTGAGGATTTAAAATCCTTTTCCTTGAAAAGCTGAAACATATCCTTTGTCTACCCATTTTCCTTACCTTTTCCAAAGCTATGTAAAAAACATTCTGATGAAGGCTATGTGTGCATTCAAGGTGCTGCTTTGGTTTATATGTAAGTGTGTGTGTGTGTGTGTGTGTGCATGCACACATACTTTTTTTTTTTTTAAATAAAAAATGCTCTGATAAGATTCCATCACTTACTACAAATGAAAGTCCACACTAAGTTTCTGGCCTTGGCCTACCTGTCACAAAGGTTTTGGATTATTCATGTGGCACAGTATTTAATAACACAATTTACCTTTACAGTGCTATTGAATACTGTCTAACCACTGCAATATTTGACTGTTTAAGGTATGTTTAATGTTTTCTTATTAACACAGAGCATGTAAAAGCTCAGAGAGTCCCTAAGTATCCATATAGATAGTAAAGAGAGTACCTGTTTCCAATGATCTTCATGTTTTATAGGTGAACACAAGGGAATGAGAGAAAGAAGGAGAGGTCAAGGTCCTACTGTTGAGCTTTGGACAGGGCAGTTTATTAAAACAGTTTTTAGAGCTCAGCTGAATGCCAAGGGAGTTCAGGCAGGTGTTTGCTTTGCTGCAGACTTGTCAGGTGCCTGTGGATAAGTAATTTTGTGCCAAATTTTAGAGGCATTTAGGTGCTTATCTACATCTTTAGGAACCTAAGTACCTTTAAAAATCTTGTCTTTAGTCTTTTGAGGATTAAATTGAGGATAAATGCATTAGGAACTCTTTGCTTAGTATGTATAAAAATCCTTAGAAAATTGACTAACAATTGCTCAACGTGTGCTTTATTGACGAGATAATAGCACTTCCTACACTCTTGTGGGGTTGTAAGGATAAATACACTGAAAATTGTGAGATGCTTAAATACAACAGTAATGTTGAACAAATAAGAAAAAAAAATCAAGCTTTTTGTGGATGCCAAAACTGAACTGCAGTGTTAAAACAATATTGTGCTTTTATGTAATGTACATGAGAGAGCATTTACATTACACAAGAGTTAAAAAAAAAATGTAATAGAGAAATGTTCTGTCAGTTCATAGATCCAGTAATTTCATCCCATATTACTCACGGTGGCGTTTTATAGAATATTATAATAGTATATATTAGATGGTAATAGATTTAGTGCTTCATAGTAAGTTTGCTGCTGACACCAGAAAGTCTTTTTTACACTGTATGCTACAGTGATTGAGTGATAGCTATTGGTGGCTACTAGGATGAATTGTAGGTAAGTATCAAAGGGTCAAGAAAAGTTTTAAATTAAACTCTGTCTCTGATTTCTGGGCTGGGAGGCAAGGAGTTAACTGCTTGTGGGATGCTTTGTTTTTTGTACCACCATTATGTTTGCACTGGAGAATACTCTCAAAATTCCCAGTGCAAAATTACTTCAAATCTTTTCCAACAATACAGAAACTTCACAAAGCAGAGCACTTAACTGAAGAAGAGTTGGGGGTTTTTTCATGAAAAATAATCCGAGCACAGTAAGAATATGTTAACGAAATATATTTCATATTTCCTGCATGGAGAAAAGCCAGTTTTTCCTTGATGGACATCTCACGATTAGTTTTCTAGCCAAGACTCATTGGCCTTACTAGACAGATGGACAGTTTTGCATTTGGGCATTTTTGCAAGCTTCCTACCCTCCTTTTCGGCTCTGATCCTCTGTGAGTAGCTGCATGTAGGAGTGAAATGACAGCTGGATTCTGTTAGAGTTTCTCCAGACCTTTTGGTTTGTTAAAATTCCCCTGCAGTATGCAGAGACAGTCCTGCTTACTTCAGGCTGGGCAGGGCACGCCCCCTCTCTGCCGTGCCCCGGAGAAAAAGACTAACAGGGAATGATCTTGGAATTGAATCCTGCCCTTCTTGACATTAATGGGGATTTTGCCATTGACTTCCACTGAGCCACAATTTCTTTTTCTTTAGTTATGGGCTAGACAAGTTGTTCTCAACCTGTTTAGACTCAAGACACCCCTTGGAAAATGTCAGCTCTTATTTTTTATTAATTTTTTAACTACAGAAAAGAGTTGTAAAGAACTCAGAAAGACCACAGCAGGTCAGACTGTTTTTAACGTTAGGGATTCCTATTTGATATCTCAGAATCGGTACAGAAGTTCAATGCACCAGTCTAACTTAGATCTATTTAAATTGAGTATGCCTCATACCAGGTCCATTTTAGACCATTTGCACCATTTTTAGACCAATCTATGTACACCAAACTTCTGAGCAGATCAGTTTCTAATCACTTAGGTCAGTCTGAATATAATGTCTGTGGGTTTATCTTGTGAATCCCATTTTCATACCTAGTACTAACATTGTGTGGCACCCCACAGCACCCTTGAAATGTTCCTAAGGCACCCCAGGGTGTTGGGGTACCCTGGTTGAGAATCACTGGGCTAGACTGTAGTTTTACTTGCATGGGTATCTGTCTCCAGGGAGCCTTGGTTTCCATGTATTCTTCTAGAGAAAGACATCAGGAGCATATGGTTCTTGGGCTTGTGGTATGAGAATTCCTCATCTCAAAGGTGACATACCTGGGCACAGTACTAGTGCTTCAAGGCCAGTACAGGGTGCTGTAGCCTTTTAAAAGATAACTTTCTTTCTGAAGTGCTTCTAGCATCCTTGAACACAGTCTGTTGCTCCAGCAATTCCTTAGGCATAATGTTCTTGGCCAGCGCTTCTCTTATTTTTATGGAACAATATGCGTAAGGTTGGGCTTCGGGGTCAACTGACAGGAATGGGTCAACAAATGTATGTAAAACTAAAGCTGCCAAGCCCTGAAATACTTATTCAGACAGTTCCACTGCAATCAAGTGAGTGAGAGGAGCACAATATGGCCTTAAAATGCTCCTGGGAGCCAACAGTATCAAAAAGAAATTCCAGCATTGCTGTGCAAGACCGTCAAAGCTAAAATACCAAAGGATAATGTGGAAAATGTTGGTCTACATTAGAAACCACATGTACGTAAGAAAAAAGTAACATGGTCTTCATTAGGACTGCATTTAAAGAGCTTTCCTAGAAGACTGATAAAGAAAATATCTAACTGCACTTTCAGGAGGAAATAAAACTGGATAGTATTTGTTTTGCACCATTTCATTCTGAGCCACTCCATCAGAAGTGTTACTTTCAAATCAGATCACAGAGCATGCAGCTAATAATAGAAGGCATATGAGGTGGAATAAGATTATACATACACAGCTTCCTGTAGGTTTGGTCTAGGTACAGTTTGGTATCACGTAGTTTGTCAAACTTAAAAACAAGGGCTTTGGTACCAGGGGCAGCGTGTTGCGCTGCCTCAGGAGCAACAAGAGCTGTAGATTTGTGAATGGCTTTCCTGTTTCCCCCTGTTCTTTTGGGGAAGTACATTGAAACTGGCCTGTAAGTGGTGCAGGATACTGCTTCTGCATTCTGGCAAACTTATGCCAGGAAGGTGTTGTGGGATCAAAGTCAAAAGGTTCCAGGCATTCAGTGGCCCAGCTGCTACTCTCCACTTGCATGTAAATAGGACCATAGGAACCCCAGATATTCTCCTACAAACTCCAATCTGAGTAGATGATGCAAAGGATTAAGGGCACATCATGCATTTCCCCATTTGTCTCCGCAGCTGCACAAGCCTGCGCTCCCACATGAATTAAGGAAATGGCATACTGATAAATGCTTTTGGGCAGGAACTGATTTCCTCCGCATGTGAGAATTCTCAGGAATTCGAAAATATTTTCCACTTGAACTGCAATAAAGTGAAAATCATGAGAATTTTCACAGAAAAATATTAAAGTAAATTGGGCAAATCAAAGCAGTCTGTTCAGATAATTTTAAGTTATTTTGTTTTAATTTTTACTATTTACTGTTTTATTTTTTACTCCAAATTAACTTAAGGTGCAACATGAAAAGATGTTTTACAGTAAAAATGGAAGTTGCCTATGAGATAATATCAAAGTGGGGATGTTTTGAGAAGATTGTGACTCTTTTCAAAAAGTTTTTTGTGGTGGGAAATGCACCAGACTGATACTTTGCCATGAAAATGTTCAGTTGTGATGAATCAGTGTTTTCTGATTAAACAAGCACTTCATCAAACAGTTCCTGAGCAGTAACACTAACAATTGAAGCCTGTTTTCTGCTTACAAATTGTTGGACAGTATGTTGTCATTTTCTTCAATTTGTCTATTTTTATAAATGATTCACCAAATAATTTCTGTTGATAACTTGAGCTGTGCTGGCTAGTTTTTCATGGATGAAGGCTGCATACAGAATCAACAAGATAACTTGTCAATTAGCATTGCAGTGTAAGTACTCACATGCCTGAGATTAAAATTACTTTGTGTTCGAAAGTATATTTTATTCTTTTTCTGACTCTTGCTGCTACTTGTACAGGTGAGGAATGGAAAAAGAGTCGGCACTCCATTTTTTTATTATCATGTATAACTGGCAGATCATTTTTATGGTATTATTTCATCTTCCTTGATAAAACCATCAAGCATATTTTTGTCTCACTCAAGCAGGTATAGCATGCACAATTGTCAGTTACTCTCACATGTTTTGCACAGCTTCGTTTCTTATCTGCCTCACCATAAACCTCAGCACTTTAGGGAGGTGAGCCATTTGGAGTATTTCCACTGTCAGTATTAATTTGTAAGGTTTGATGTTTTGTGTTTGTGTATGTGGCCTGGTTAGTTCACTTTTTGCAGTTATCATGGAAACAGTGAAACTTTAGGAGAGATTTGAATGTGGAAGGTGATAGATTTTACTGGAATATTTTCATGAGGACATAAAAATAACCTCATTATTGAACAATGGCTTTGTGCTTTCTAATCACCACCTCATCTTTTCTCATCTTCTTAGACAATATTGGACAGCTGTGGCACTCTATCTCTGGCATGATATGCAATATTCAACACCAAACAGAAATATGTGGAGTCACATTGTGATCAATTTACAAAAAACAGGGAAGCTCAAACTTTGGGTGATCATATGCTTTCATGATAACAATTCCATTCATTCTGAGTGCAGGGAAGAAACATATACTGCTTTTGCATGGGGATCACCCCCCTGAAGGGATTTTTTTACCCTTGGCTACTGTGACATGAAATAAACACATGCAGACAAGCAACTTGTCTTTAATTTCTCTCATTGTGGGTGCTCTCTGAGTGGGTGGTTGTGGCTTCTGATTGAGTATGTACTACCCCATACCTTGATTTAGGATCCCCTCATGGATAACAAGTTAATGGTATACTGTTTACATTTTCATAGTTCTTATATAGGGTTGTAGATGAGAAACTCCTGTTGCAAGTACTGGGATTCCAGAACATGAATACATGCAGCTCTTCCAGAAATTTTTTTACTTGATACCACAACATTCCCAAAGTTATTTCCGTTCTAAATATATTGCAAAATGGTGGTGTCTTGGATACCACTGTGTGGTAACTGTTGGCACGTACTTACTTGGTAACAGTAGCCCATGTTATAAGGCGGAACTATCATTTCTTAAATATGATTTTAGGGTGATAAAATAATTTTAGTTTACAAATCGGTGTGGGGGGGGAACCTGTTGTGAAAAGTCTTGTATTATTGGGGCATTGGAGAATGAAGTGAGGTGAGACATGTTTTCTTCTCCATGTGTGCAAAGACTATAGGTCAAATCATAGATCTGCATACTTAAAATTTACAATCAATGGCAGTAATCAGTTGTGCTTTTTACAAAGTCCCTCACTCAGACAAATCTCTCTCATTCCTTATCTCATTCCCGTATCTTCAAGAGAGTGCAACTTTCTGTTTACGTTCTGAACAAAGAATATCCATCCTTTTGATTGGTCCCCAATACAGCAAGCTGCAGCAGAGAGGGAATTTATAATGATCACGGTAAATGCTGACACCATTGGAACAAATGTGGTGAGACTATATCTATTTACTGTTTGTATGTGTGCCTGTGTAAAATTAAATGTATGGGGGTTTTCTTTAATGTTTTGGCATAACTCTCTTAACCTATTTGTATGTATATCTGTAAAAATCATATTGATCTGTGGATAATATTTTGCTGGAGATATTGCCAACATTCGGAATTGAATTCCACCCAGAAACATTAAAGTTGGAGTTTATTGTTTCAAGCTAATGGGTATAGCTTTAACTCAAGGCAAAGACAAGGGCTAAACCAGATTATATGGCTTTAAACCACAGAAGAATTTCCCTTGTGAAATTTTTTGCTGTTTGAGTTTGGTTTGTATAAAATAATCAAAACACTCTGTAGGAATATAAGTTTTAAAGTGTTTTATCCCAGCAGTGCGGTTTGGATAATTTGTGGTGGCCCAGAACTCAGAATGTGGTCAAAATAATTTATTGTAAGCATTAGAAATCAAAATTAGCATTAAAAATCGACCCTTGAGAAATTTTTTTCTCTATGATTTCAGCTTGCAAATCAAATAGAAATACACTCCATTGGACTCATGAGCTTTTGAAGTGCTTTGTCACAGAGGTAGGTGTATTTTGCAGGAACTCAAGTTTTACAGTTTAATTCAGATGCTTTGTAATTAAGTCTATAAAATATACATGTGTACATGCATTTGTGCATAGGTGTGTGATCCATATAGAACTGAAGAATATTAAATAAATGTAATTGCTATTTTAGAGGATAATTTCACGATTTCTACCTTCTAAATCAACCTAGTGTTGTTTTAAAGAAATAAAAAGCTGTCAAATATTTTAAAGGCAAGCACTGACTTTTACTTCTTTGAAATTCAAATATTCTTTGTTTTAAGAAAGAATACAACACCTAGCTTATATCAACATGTCAGTTCCACTAGCTGATGAAGGCTAAATTGTCAGAAAATCTGTACTATTACAAGGTGTGAAGTATCATATGAATGTCATATAGTCAGAATATAATTCATGTATATTCTTGGGGCTTAATTTATCTCAAACTATGGCTAACTTTCATACTACAGGTCAGATCATGGATTCATTCAGCTAGCCAAGAATCTGCCCTTGGAAGTATAATAATAATAAGAAGAAGAATAAGATTAGTAGGTGGCTATTGAATCTGAATTGAATCTGCTGCCTCATTTCATAGGATTTACCTATGTTTTCTTTTAACTTTATTTTTCCAAAATATACTTACCCATGAAACCGAGTGAATCCTTTCTCTGTTGCGCAGTATTTCTTAACACATTGTATATAATATATCACTTCAAGTAGGAAGCCTGCTTGGGAGACACAAAAAGTGAAAGACCTTTTGCAAGACTCAAGAATATCAAAATTAAATACTCTGGCTTCTAGTCATTTTTATGCCAAGCTTTGTGTATTTTCGACAGTTTTCTGTCTCTGGAAAAAGGTGAGAGGTTGCTGAGTTTGATAGACATGCAGTCATGTAGATTAGAAGAAGGAAATTAAAAGACTGGGGACCAATTCCTTCGCTGCAGTAAATCAGCCTAGCTTTGTTGATTTAAGTGTAGAGCCTCTGGGTTAAGAAACACAGACTCTGGTGTATCTGAAATATCTAATACCTGACCCTTCATATAGACTATCCAATGTTTTCTGCAACTGAAATGAGAATTTGGGTAGCTATACTCCTGCCTTTGATGGAATTAATGGAACTGGTCGATTGAGAGAGATTCTAGAGTTTGACTAGATTCCAGGAGAACGATCTTCATTTATATGCATGTGCTCCCTGACTTAGAAATAGCCTCAGATTTCTCAAGGAGGTTATTCGCAGGATTAATGGAGACTAATGGTTGAAATTCAAACTTGGTAAAACCATGCTCTTCTCTTCAGCTTCCCCTTCTTATACAGATAAGCATAAAACATACATTAAGAAATTATGGTAGTCTTAGAGTGATACTGTAGCTGTAATGGTCCAGGAGTCATGTGAGAGGAAGGGATGTCTTTGAGTAATATCTTTTATTGGACCAACTGCAGAGTCCGGATAGATTTAGATGAGTTTTTGAATGCAAGGCAATCTTTTTCAGGCCTGACAGATCAGAAGCATGTCTTGCATTCAAAAGCTTGTCTAACTCTATCCCAACTATGCAATTGGTCTAATAAAAGATATTACCCAGAAAAAAAACCTTGCTTCTTTAAGATATTATGGCACTGTCATATGACCATATTCCCTGACATTGTCTTTCACTGAAGCCCTTCCTCTCCCTAGACCTTTACTTGTATGTTGTCTCATTTGATGGTTGTCTCTCAGGGGCAGGCACTTGGTCTCCCAATCTGTTTACGGCTCACCTAATTCAGCTGTTGCTATTCAAAACAAGTAATAAGAGTCGTTAATATATTTCAGTCTGTTGTGCCCCACTGGAACCCCACTGGAGGTTACATGGAGTATAAATCAGAGTAGAATTTGGTCACTGATGTTGACAAATGTGAACTCTTTGACCAAGTAAAAGATGTGCCAGGTTTTTAAAGCAAACACGGGTTTGTCCTGAATTGGTGAACTGTGAAGTCATACTATCTAATGAACAGGATGGAATAATGGTTATTCCAATACTCCCAAAGAGCCCTGAGTAACAAATAGATATATGTTCAGGGTGCCTGCTTCGCAAATGTGACAGTAATAATAGATGTGTCCTGTGAAAGTTGTGATCTGATCATGATGTCTTTGTTCTTGTCGTGGTAATTTAGGTTACTAATTTTCCTCAATTTGTTACCATCATCAATATTGATATCACAACATCTGAAGGCAGTGCATGATGCAGCTCAGTGACTCATGCAAAAGAAAACAATAGTTAATTATCTTTAATAAATGCTGCATTTTTTAGGAAATTTAAGCCCCTCAACAGCCATCATGAGGCAATCTGGTATTTATCAGTGATGAGGGCTCCATTTGGGACTGTTTGGTGCTAAGTATTTGCCATGAAATGTGTACAAGAGTGATTGATCATCTGATTATTTATATCTGGGGGAGAGGATTTTCAAGGGTACTCAGTGCTGGCTTACCTCTCTGAAGCCACTGAAGTCACTGTTTTTACCATGGATTTCAGTGATGCCAACTCTAAGCACTCTGCAAACCATACCCACAGTATAATAGTGCTGCAGCTGCTTTAAACTTGCCAAAAATTCAATAATTAATTTGATGGTAGATTAGCATTTCAGGAAAAAAATACAAGCCTGGTACACTCCAGGCTAATTGTGAACTGAACTTCATTGTGATCAACATACTGAATTAATTTCTGTATATAAAGCTGGGCAGGGCTTAAGCATCATTTCATGCTTGCTTTAGATGTGCACAGGCTTTGATCCACCTTTTGCACATTTGTCTTTCATACATGTGCATTATTGGTACCATGGTATCTTTTTTTTTTTCACGGGGGGTGATGTTAATGCCCCCTGTTCTATTGGCATAACTCTCATGCTACTTTTTCCTACTCTCTAACCTTCTCTGCTCCTACTCTCTACCTGTTGTAATGGAGCAGGGGAATTTTGTGTCTGATAGACTTGTAAAGAGTTTCCTCGCAGAGTCTTAGGTTCACTGGGAATTTCATACATACAGTGTTCAAGCAATGAGTAATATTACTGTCGATACAGCTGTATTTTGACAGTACTCTGTGCCCCATCAAGGTTCCTGGGATGTCACATGATCATTCATAATAAATACATTATAAAAGCACAACTAAAATAATGTTTTATTAAATTAATGCCATGAAGCTGCATACACAGAGCTGTGGTATGCTGAGGTGACATACAGTCAGATTGCCTCAGCAGGACTCCCAGAAGCGATTTGTGTTTCCTGAGGCTCCCATAACCACAAGGGAGAGCTCACTCACTGTTTCATCCCTTGCAGAATACAGCTAGACCATGTTCCTCTGTGTGGATGCAGGAAGGTATCTATCTATACAAGCATACGTTTACATATTCACCATATTGATGGCACCTAAGCACGTCTTTGAAGTGTTTTCAGGGACCTTTGAGAACAGATAGATTTAAATCTGGCGCTGTCGAGTGAGTGACCCTAAAGTTCAGTCAGCATGACCACACCTGGACAGGCTGGATTCCATGCAGTGCAGAAGGCAGAGAGCAAGGGCAGGGCTGGGAAGCAGCTGAGGAACCATTTTTCATGTAGTAATGATCTGTCTGACCAGCTAAAAGGTGAGATGCCCTAGAGCAATCTGGACCCTCCTATCAATCTAAATACCTGTCCTACCATTCATAACTTGGTTTTATTGTGCTGTCATGTCCAAATACAGATTTTAAAAGTACATATGATGGAGGATCTTGATCTTTTTCTTCAGATTCCTAATCAGCACATTTTAGTTTATTCTGTTTAGCTCTGGCCCAAACACTTAGATTTCAGTGGAGCCATGCCTGCTTATATTAAAGCTGAATTGGACCCCACATTTTGGATCATTGCCCTGTCTCTATGCACAGCAATACCTACAGCAGCTCTGACAAGTTTGGAATTTCAACAGCAATTCTCCTAACAGCTGATCTTTCCCT